>NC_044992.1:67488863-67790833 GCF_008728515.1 Papio anubis | reverse complement strand
CACATCTACCCTTTACAAAGTTATTTGTCTCCACAATTCCACTGTGAACACTGGGGCTGGGACTCTGCAGCTCCCTCCATTGCTTGCTGCACTTGGCCACCTGCTGCCAGTGGAGGGTGCTGGAAGGTCTACAGGGCGGGAGGAGAAGGACCCACTGCTTCTTGCGCCTGGCTGTTCCTATGACCACCATCCCAGCAATGCCTTTTCATTCCACCAGCTGCAGTTTGTTACAACCTTCAGTTGTTTTTATTTGTTTGTTTGTGTTCTCCCCCCAACAAACCCAGAACCAACTGGGCAGTACCCTCACCTCAGAAGTCTGAGTCCCAGCTTCAGAGGGTCCCTTCTCCAGGCTTTCAGGATCTCAGAACCCAACCTCTCTCCCCTTTGTTCCCTCAGCCATGGGGATGGAAACTGTTTCCTGCAGTTTCTCTCTGTCAGCTCCGTGCCCCCTTTTCGTGTTTTGGTTCTTTGATATCCATTTAACCAGTTTCTTGTATTTAATTCTGCCTCTTAAAATAGCTTGTGTAGTACCTGTTTTCCTGACTAAACCATGATTAATACAACTTTTACTCTGACAAATTTTGAGGTCGCTGTTATGGAGCTCATTTCACTGATAAGGAAATGGAGGCTTAGTAGGGCAAAGCAGGTTGTCTAAAGTCACCGTAACCAGCAGCATAGGAGCTGAGACCCACGCCTTCTGCTCGTAGATCCTGGGCTCTTTCCATTTCATCTTTGCATTTCTCTTGCTGAATTAATTTTTTTAATAATTTATTCTTACAGAAGAATCACAGAAGATAATAGAGTTGCCATATAGCCTTTACCCAGCTCCACCTAAGGTTAACATCTTACATAACCGCGACACATTTATCCAAACTGAAAATTAACACAGTTACATTACTATTTTTAGAACTAGACTTTATTAGGATTTTACCAGCTTTTCTACTATTGTCCTTTTTTAGTTCTAGGATCTAGTCCAGGATACTTTTGGTTCTCATGTTTCCTTCATCTCCTCCAATCTGTGCTAGTTTCTCAATTTTTCCTTGCTCTTCATGACCTTGACAATTTTTAGATGTACTGGCTAGGTATTTTGTAGAACTTCCCTTGATGTGGGTTTTTCTAATGTTTTCTTCTGTAATATCAAAAGACCAGGGTTATAGACTTTGGGAAAGAAAACCACAGATGTAGTTGCATCATATCAGAGGTACATAATATCACATGACTTATTACTGTTGGTATCAGCCCTGTTTACTTGGTCCGGGTGGTACAGGTTTATCCACTGTAAATCTTCCCCTTTCCATGATGTATTCATTAGAAGCCAGTCACTAAATCCCCTTGCTGAACTTTTGACTTACCACTTAATTATGGAGCCATGCTTTCTTTATAGACTATTAACTAGCATAAAATAATTTTTGTATTAATGACCAGACTGAGAATTATAAACTTAGGAGCCAAACTAACACTATTGGAAGATACTAGCATGCATTGCTTTGGGGGGGAATTATCTGTTGCATCTCTTGCACCATCTTTGCTTGCACCTTGTTTAAACTTGAACTTGGCTATTTTTAGTCTCAGAAAGCTTGTGGTTAATGCTAAGACACCTATTTATTCTTCAGGGACTGTAATCACCTCTGACAAGCCCTGAAGGATGTTCAGAAGCCCAGGGTCTTAATGAAATGCAGGAAATAAGTAAAAAGAAGAAGAACCACAGAGAAGAGGTTGCTGAGAATAAGGAAAATTGGAGGTGATGAAGGATGTGGCTCAAGGAGTGGAGATTTACAAGGATGGGCTGAGAAGTGATGGGTGACCACATTGGGCAGTGGAGTGATCCCAGGTAGGAGGCCGTGGGATGCAGTACAAGAGAACATAAGTCACCTTGAAGTTGGAGAATGATAGAGTATGGGTGTTCACCATCTAGAACCTAAAGTTCTAGTCACTGCGTTTCATTATATCTGGTCTTTAAATGAGTTTAGACTTTCATAAAAGCCAAAGTAAGTAGTTCACTTGGTTTACAGAACCTTGGCTGCCCACTGCTATTGAGGGGTGACTGAAGAATAATCAGAGCTCTCACGACTCTTAGAAGCTTAGCAATGCAAAATGGAACAAGTGCCACCTTATTAAACTAGCTGCAGAATAGGTTTTTCCATTAGGGTTTCCACACATCTTTACATTAATAACTCAGAAAATAAAACTGTCAGGGCTGGGCACGGTGGCTCACACTTGTAATCTCAGCAATTTGGGAGGCTAAGGCAGGCAGATCATTTGAGGTTAGGAGTTCAAGAATAGCCTGACCAACATGGCAAAACCCCATCTCTACTAAAAGTTACAAAAAAATTAGCTGGTTGTGGTGGTGAGCACCTGTAATCCCAGCTACTTGAGAAGCTGAGGCAGGAGAGTCTCTTGAACCCAGGTTGTGGAGGTTGCAGTGAGCTGAGATTGCCACACTGCACTCCAGCCTGGGCGACAGAGTGAGACACTGTCTCAAAAAAAAAATTAATTAAAAATAAAAAGAAAATAAAACTATCAGGTACATGCTATGGATTTTTATTTTATGCTATTTTGTTCTAATTACCTAGGGCTTCTATGCCACAGGATTAGCTAAAGAAAATAAAATCCTGGCTGGGCACCGTGGCTCACGCCTGTAATCCCAGCACTTTGGGTGGCCGAGGTGAATGGATCACGAGGTCAGGAGTTCAAGACCAGCCTGGCCAACATGATGAAACCTCGTCTCTACTCAAAATACAAAAAATTAGCTGGATGTGGTGGCAGGCACCTGTAATCCCAGCTACTCGGGAGGCTGAGGCAGGAGAATGGCTTGAACCCGGGAGGTGGAGGTTGTGGTGAGCCGATATTGCGCCACTGCATTCCAGCCTGGGTGATAGAGCGAGACTCCATCTCAAGGAAAAAAAAAGAAGAAAAGAAAATCCTATTAGAGTTACTGATTGAGTAGTGGCTTTCTTCCCAGGGCTGTATCTGCAAATACATAGCCTAGCCAGAGTAACCAGACCTTGCCAGGGCTTTGAATTCCATGTCTGTTTGGCTTATAAACTTGACTGTTTCTATTGATATATTTCATACTATTATTCTTTTTCTCAAACCAGAGTTGAGATTTTATTTATTTATTTATTTATTTTGAGTTGGAGTCTCATTCTGTCGTCCAGGCTGGAGTGCAGTGGCGCGATCTCAGCTCACTGCAACCTCCGCCTCCTGGGTTCAAGCAATTCTCCTGCCTCAGCCTCTCAAGTAGCTGTGATTACAGATGTGCACCACCATGCCCAGCGAATTTTTGTGTTTTTAACAGAGATGGGGTTTCACCAGTTTGGCCAGGCTGGTCTCAAACTCCTGACCTCAGGTGATCTGCCCACCTCAGCCTCCCAAAGTGCTGGGATTACAGGCGTGTGCCACTGCCCCCGGCCCAGAACTGAGATTTATAGCCTAGTAGACTTCAGAGCATATTTTCCTTCCAGGAATATGAGAGAAGTCTTGACAACTCTTGTAATTAATCTTGAATCTTACGTAAGTAGTTTTTTGTTTCGTTTTGTTTTTTGTTTTGAGATGGGGTCTCACTCTTGTTGCTCAGGCTGGAGTGCAATGGTGTGATCTGGGCTCACTGCAACTCTGTCTCCTGAGTTCAAGTGATTCTCCTGCTTCAGCTTCCCGAGTAGCTAGGATTACAGGCACCCGCCACCATGCCCAGCTAATTTTTTTGTATTTTTAGTAGAGATGGGGTTTCATAGTGTTGGCCAGGCTGATCTCAAACTCCTGACCTCAGGTGATCCACCTGCCTCAGCCTCCCAAAGTGCTGGGATTACAAGCATGAGTCACTGCGCCTGGCCCATAAATAGTTTTAGAGTCGATGTATTTTAATGGGACATGAAAGGACAGCTTGGAGTTTTTCGGCTTGAAGACCAGTTTACAGTTTCTTATTTTTTGTTTTTGAAATAGAGACCGGGGAGGATTTTGGTCCTCTTGCCCATCTTAGTAATTGGCCTATCAAAAATGCCTCTGTTTTAAAATATCTGGAAAACTTCATACTTGGCATTAGAACATTCAAATACTTGTTTGGGAAGAAATATATGTATGTTTTATATATATATATATATATATATATATTTTTTTTTTTTTTTTTGAGATGGAGTCTCGCTCTGTCGCCCAGGCTAGAGTGCAGTGGCGCGATCTCGGCTCACTGCAAGCTCCACCTCCCGGGTTCACGCCATCCTCCTGCCTCAGCCTCCTGAGTAGCTGGGACTACAGGCGCCCACCACCCCGCCTGGCTAATTTTTTGTATTTTTAATAGAGACAGGGTTTCACCGTGTTTGCCAGGATGGTCTCGATCTCCTGACCTCGTGATCCGCCCGCCTCAGCCTCCCAAAGTGCTGGGATTACAGGCGTGAGCCACCGTGCCCGGCCTTGTTTTATATTTTTAAATGCCTATTTAGATTGATATTGGTGCTTGCTTCTCTAAGCATATTCTTCACATACATACAGTGTCAAGGCATCTCAAAACCTGCTGCTTAAAAGTGTATTCTTATTTGTGAGCTGGGTTATGAGTCTCCTGACCAAATGAAATCAGGAAGTGAGGCAGTGAGGATGGGTTGCTCGTCTGAAAGGAGTAATCTCTGACCACTAGTCATTATTTACCAACTCACTGGAGGGGAAAAGATGACTGTGTTGGCTTTATTAAAAGCACTCCTTTCTCCTTTTAACTCAACTTAAAATTAGCTGGTTTTAGGCAAAATCTTTTGCAACTCAAAACAACTCGTCTTCTAGAAGGTAGTTTTATTTTAGAAGCACAACATGATTGGGTAGAAGGTTTTAGCCTGCTGGGAAGGGAGGCTTCCTCTCTATGGGGGCCTGGAAGTCAAGTAGGTTCGTTTGTCATCTTAGCAGTTCATATAGCCATGTAGGTGTGTTTAATGACAGAGTGGTACTGAGCTTGTTGCCTGGTCTCAGTATTCTCGAACAATGAGTCAAGACCTAAAACATAAGGAGAGATACAGAATGGATTTGTGATGGTCATTACCAAGATCTGTGCAATTTTATGATGTGTTCTTTACTCTGAGGTAGGTTTTTCATACTCATCACCTGTTAGGGTGAACAGAGAGAATTGCTTAACTTGGCAATTGCTTAATTAAATATTTTGGAAAAGGTCAACATTAGGTGGGAAGTCGTATAGCCATGACATTGATCTTGTGTACTTCCCGCCAAGAGACCTAGCAGAGGAGTTCAAAGACTATAAATGGAGTGCTTTCTTGGATCGATTTCTTTGATAGCCAAATCTGAATACAAAGCATATTTGTGTTCAGGGTCATCTTGTGACACTCTCTTGCTGTCTCCCTCATATCTTTGATTTGAGTACAAAGAATGTCTTGTATCTTGTCAGCTTTGTAATTACCATTCATTCTAAGCTGGTGATTGGCTCCCCGTGAGAATTGGATGGAAAATTAGTGAAAAGGGTTTACTGCAGTTAATATAGATCATTGTTGTTCTGGTCTACAGCAGGCACATCAGTCTGTCTCAGGGATGCATCTGGCTAAATAGGCAAATTTGTATTCACTTCACAGCATTCAAGCAAATACTAAGCTGCTCTCCCCAACACCGATCTAAGAAAATGTTCTAGAGCATCACCAGTCTAAAAATATCTGCTGGTAAGCCTTGGACACGTTATGTATCTCAGAAGAGGGGAAGCAGAGAAAGCTGGGAAAATAACCAGGCATCAAATAAAAATGAAATAGAATTTAAACACAAAAACCCTATAAAAGAAAGAGATTATGTTAGTACCATAAATGCGTTTTTGATATGACCCCAGGCGTTGGTTTCTATAGTAATTATTATTTGATTCTTTGACATAAATATTAAATGTCTGCCCAATATATAAAATGTGTACTTTGCTTTTTTTTTTTTTTTTTTTTTTGAGATGGAGTCTCACTTTGTCGCCCAGGCTGGAGTGCAGTGGCACTATCTTGGCTCACTGCAACCCCTGCCTCCCAGGTTCAAGCGATTGTCCTGCCTCAGCCTCCTGAGTAGCTAGGATTACAGGCACGTACCACTGCTCCTGGCTAATTTTTTGTGTTTTTAGTAGATACGGGGTTTCCCCATGCTGGCCAGGCTGATCTTGAGCTCCTGGCCTCAACCAACCCGCCCACCTCAGCCTCCCAAAGTGCTGGGATTACAGGCGTCAGGCGTGAGCCACCGCTCCCAGCCTGTACTTTGCTATTTTAATTATAAATTGTCTAAAATGATTTCCTGTCTTTGGAAGCATATTTTTGGTATTTTGGATTTTTTTGTTTTTACTTAAGTAGAAAATTAATATAATATAAATTACATAAATAAATACATAATTTATAATTAAGTAAATGAAAAAATAATTGAATAAATGAATGATAAAAGACAGCTCTTCCTTACAGTAGAATCCCAGCTAATAAATGTAGAAAGCTGTTATTATTCTATATCCATAAATGTTTTTTAATGTAGAAGAAATGATAGAAATTAGCCAGCTGTGATGACTTGCTTGTAGTCCCAGCTACTCGGGAAACTGAGGCAGGAGGATCACTTGAGCCTAGTAGTTCAAGGCTGTAGTGCACTATATGGTCACAGTGAATAGCCACTGCACTCCAGCCTGGAAACATACCAAGACCCTACCTCTAAAAAACAAAACAAAACAAAAAAATGTGTGTGCATTTATTTTGGTACATAATTAAATATTATTAGCTGCAGAAGACCAGCATTTTTTCTTTCAGTGTGGTCTCTAACCTACCTGCATCAGAATTGGTTGGAATGTTTATTAAAATACAGATTCCTAGTTCCTACCCCAAACTAGCTGAATCAGAATTCTAGTGACAGGGCCCTGGGATCTGCAGTTTTTAAAAATACTCCCATGTGAGGCCGGGCGCGGTGGCTCACACCTGGAATCCCAGCACTTTGGGAGGCCCAGGCAGGCGGATAACCTGAGGTCAGGAGTTCGAGACCAGTCTGACCAACAGGAGAAACCCTGTCTCTACTAAAAATACAAGAAAATTAGTTGGGCATGGTGGCAGGCACCTGTAATCCCAGCTACTCAGGAGGCAAGGGTGAGACAGGGGAATCGCTTGAACCTGGGAGGCGGAGGTTGCAGTGAGCCAAGATCGCACCATTGCACTCCAGCCAGGGCAACAAGAGCGAAACTCCATCTCAAAAAAAAAAAGTACTCCCATGTGATTCTTGGCCCCTCTCAAGTTTGAGAATCACTGAGTTAGAAGTTCACGGGCTAAGTAGTGGACAGAGAATCAGATGCAAACTCTGTTACTGCCTCCCTACATGGTCATTAACAGACTTTACATACTTTCTTAGTGCCTCATCTTGAAATCTTTCATTATTTCTAGAGTTGCCCAAACTGTTAATTATTTTAATAAACCTGACCTATCTCCCAAGGAAGTGTTGGTTAGGTGGACTAAAAATTATTATTTGAATAATTTATGTTAATTGAAGAAAAGCCAGAGTATTATGATTAATATGAAGTAGTCAGAAAAAGAAAATGCACACACACAATAACCAACAGAAGCAGGCCAGGTGCGGTGGCTCACGCCACAGCGCTTTGGGAGGCTTGAGACCAGCCTAGACAACATACTGACATCTAGTCTCCACTAAAAATAAAAAAAATTAGGCCAGGCACAGTGGCTCATGCCTGTAATCCCAGCACTTTGGAAGGCCGAGGCAGGTGGATCACGAAGTCAGGAGTTCGAGACCAGCCTGGCCAACATGGTGAAACACCATCTCTACTAAAAATACAAAAATTAGCCGGGTATGGTGGCAGGCATCTGTAATCCCAGCTACTCAGGAGGCTGAGGCAGGAGAATTGCTTGAACCTGGGAGGCGGAGGTTGCAGTGAGCCAAGATTGTACCACTTCACTCCAGCTTGGGCAACAGAGCAAGACTCCATCTTGGGAAAAAAAAAATTAGCTGGGCATGGTGGCACACACCTGTGACCCCAGCTACTCAGGAGGCTGATGCAGGAGGATCACTTGCGCCCAGGAGGTCTAGGCGGCAGTGAGCCATGATCGGGCCACTGCACTCCAACCTGGGTGACAGAACAAGACCCTGTCTCAAAAAAAAATAAAAATAGGCCGGGCACGGTGGCTCACGCCTGTAATCCTAGCACTTTGGGAGGCCAAGGCGGGTGGATCACCTGAGGTCAGGAGTTCAAGACCAGCCTGGCCAACATGGTGAAACCCCATCTCTACTAAAAATACAAAAGTTAGCTGTGCGTGGTGGCATGTGCCTGTAATCCCAACTACTTGGGAGGCTGCAGCAGGAGAATCACTTGAGCCCAGGGACGGGGGAGGTTGCAGTGAGCTAGGATCACGCCACTGCACTGCTACCTGGGCGACAAGAGTGAAACTCCATCTCAAAAAATTAAAATAAAAATAAATAAAAATTAAAAAATAAAAGTAACCAACAGAAGTATACAGTATCAATACTTTCTTTACCTGAGAATTGATGGGGATAATATAGTTTTCACTTATTTATGCCATATATATATATAAAACGAGGCCTGAATCTAATAGCAAATGAAAACAAAGTATATACTTTAAAAAAAAAGATTTATATTGAAGTTAACTTTACTTTTATGGATGGGATGAATGCATTATTGTGTTCCCAGACTACTGGGAATTGCCTAATAATTTACACACACAATAAGATGTCCTTTCACATGTACTGTGACCATTTTTTTTACAGCAAAAATAGTACAACTGTAGGGGTAGTGTAATATTTGAAATCAGAATGGTAAAAAAACAAATCTAGGACATGTGGTTGATATACACACACACAGACTAAATGTGTGTGTGCCCATGTGTATGTGAATGCATGTGCACCCTTCTGCCTGCATTTAGGCCTGGTCTGGCAGTTTCATCTTTTGTCACCAGGTGGCACTTTGCCGATGTGATGTGCACGTAAAAGGAAACTGATGAGCACCAGGGTAAAAAGCCAAAGAGGAGCTGCTCACATACACACAGAGCCTTCGTCAGCAAACACCTGAGGTCCACCAAAAGAGGTCTTCTGACTGAGCCAAACTCTACTTCCATTCTGGGCTTGAGATGTTTGGGATTTAAGTTATTCTCAGATTCAGGCTTACTTCAGTACAGACACAGCAGCCCAGTCCCAGGAGGATGCTGTATCCAAGCATGCAGGGCACCAGATGCAAGCCTGACACCCCTTTACAGATGGAACTAAGAGAGGTTTGCTTGACTCTTCACTGTGTCCCCCGGGCCTAGTTCAGTACTCAGGATACAGTGAGAGTGCTGAATGAATGGGTAAATGTCTTTGTTTTTTGAAAATTATTTATTTAATCTTTTTTTTTTTTTTTTTTTTTTTTAGACAGACTCTCACTCTGTCACCCAGGCTGGAGTGCAATGGTGCAATCTCAGCTCACTGCAACCTCTGCTTCCTGGGTTCAAGCGATTCTTCTGCCTCAGCCTCTTGAGTAACTGGGAGTACAGGCATGCGCCACCACACCCAACTGATTTTTGTATTTTTAGTGGAGACGAGGTTTCACCATGTTGGCCAGCCTGGTCTCGAACTCCAGACCTCAGGTGATCTGCCTGCCTCGGCCTCCCAAAGTGCTGGGATTACAGGTGTGAGCCACCGCACCCGACTGGTTTTTGAAAATAATTTAGTGGAGAAGTCGCCATATTTTAGAACTATCTGGCAGTAACACATCTTTGAGCATCTTGGGTGGAAGGTAAACACTGACTGACATGTCCCTTGCTGCTGTGGCTGCTGGCAGTGTTCTCTGACATCACCCTGCCCTCAGTGTACCATTGTATCTTCTGCCAGTACTGTTAGATCTTACAGATAAAGATTTTGTCATACTGTGCTCCAAGAAACCTCTTCTAAGAAGACCTTAGATACTCCTGTAAAAGATGGAAAGGAGTGTGGTGTGTGGTGTACTTTTGTACATATTGCCACCTAAGCATAGGGCACCATTGGAGATTTTTGGCTAGCTTCCAGAACCTTCATAGAATTCATACTGTTTGCCATGATAGTATAACTTTCGGACTCCCCAAACTCTGCTCAGGTCCCTAGAACACTCCTAGGATTAGAAGAGCCTGCAGACTTGCCCTGCAGTAGCTGAAGCAATGCAATAGAGTATGGCTTTCGGAGTCAGATGTACCTGGGTTCAAATTGTGTTTCTGCTATTCATTAGCTCTGGGACCCTGGATGATTACGTGAGTCTTTTGAGTCTCAGTTTCTTTATCTGTAGAATGTCAGTTTCTTTAACAGACATTCTTCATTTTTTAGTCAGCTACTGTATTTCTTCTGCATGTTAGACCGTCCTCCAGCATACACACAGAACTTACAGGCTGGTGAGAGTGGCAGGCATGTTGTTCCTGTCAAGAATATGAAACAAGAAAATACCTAAACTGGAGCTGGATGGCGGTCTTGGCCACACGATAATGCAAATGTGAATGTTACATAATGCCACTAGGGTGGCAGATGTGGTTGAGATAGTAAATTTCATGTGTATTTTACAAAATAAAAGACCAGGGCTTGAGCCGCGGTGAAGCCAGCTATCCCAGCACTTGGGAGGCTGAGGCGAGTGAGGATCCACGAGATGGTGAGACCATCACACAAGCTAACACGGTGAAACCCATCTCTACCCAAAGTACAAAAATCTAGCGGGTGAGGTGAGGGTGCCTGTGGTCCCAGCTACTCGGGAGAGCTGAGGCAGAAGAAGAATGGCGTGAACCGAGGCGGAGCTTGCAGTGAGCTGAGATCCGGCCACTGCACTCCCAGCCTGAAGCGACAAGCCCGAGAGACTCCGTCTCAAAAAAAAAAAAAAAAAAGACCGAGGCGTGGTGGCTTACCTCATCCCCTCACTTTGGGAAGCTGAGGTGAAAGATCCGCAGGCCTAAGAGTTTGAGGTCAGCCTAGACGTATAATAAACCATCTCTACAAAAATTTAAAAATAAAGATAAAAAATATGTAAAGTAAAATGAGGGACAAAAATAATCCATCTAAAGAACCTAGCATAATGCCTGGCACATAATATATACTCAGTTAAATATTTCCTTACATTCTCTTTTTTCATGATTTGCCAAGCTGTAATTCCTGGTTACCCAAATTTTACCCCATGAAAGGGGCTTTCTTTTGGCAGTTTTCTGGTTAGAT
Organism: Papio anubis; assembly: GCF_008728515.1. Taxonomy (NCBI): domain Eukaryota; kingdom Metazoa; phylum Chordata; class Mammalia; order Primates; family Cercopithecidae; genus Papio; species Papio anubis. The sequence continues at coordinate 67,779,688 of NC_044992.1, read as the reverse complement.
GAATAGATTAGGGGGATCTGTGCCTTGCTTTTCCGTCGTAAAGATACTCACACGTTTGGTCCTCAAATCCCTGAGCAGACCAAATTTCATTCTTTGTTCATGGGTCTTGATCTGAGGCCTGTTTTCATTATAAAAAGTGAAATAGGATTCTAGAAACTGCATTAAGTTATCCTTCATAAAGCTGTTAAAGGTTTATTTACTCCAGAATGATACCTGAGAAACAGGAAGCCATTCTATAAATCCATGTTGAGCTTGAGGTAAGAGATCAGAAAGCTTCTCAGTCTCCCTCTGTCTGTGGACCTGGGGCATGTTGTGTGCAAGACAGAAAAGGAAGCTCTTTCTGTTTCCAGATATGCCAGGATGCTTACATCAGAAAAACTTTATCTGGTCTTCCTAGTCACTGTGCACTCCCTTACTCAGTAGACCTAGGGCTGAGAAAATTACCCTTTGCAGACTCTAAAAAAGAAAAACAGAAACTCTGTGGATATGAACTGAGAAAACGATCGCTAATGCTGGTACAGTGGACTGGTGCATGAGTACTTCAGAAAAATGCTTGTCCCCGAATCTGTTCTGAGCTTCATCTTTCTTGGTCCCAAGAAGGCATTAGTTTGCTTTCCTTTCATACTTACCTGTTAGCATATGAGTGAGATCTCTGGTTTTAGGTTGAAATAAGATACTTTTTGTTTTTGTGTTTTTGAGAGAGTCTCACTCTGTTGCCCAGGCTGGAGTACAGTGGCATGAGCTCAGCTCACTGCAACCTCCACCTCCTGGGTTCTAGCGATTCTTCTGCCTCAGCCTCCCGAGTAGCTGGGACTATAGGCCCGCACCACCACACCCGGCTAATTTTTGTATTTTTAGTAGAGATGGGGTTTCTCTGTGTTGACCAGGCTGGTCTCAAAACTCCTGACCTCAAGTGATCTGCCAACCTTGACCTCCCAAAGTGCTGGGATTACAGGCATGAATCACCATGCTTGGCCTCTTTTTTTTTTCTTTTTTGAAGCAGTCTCACTCTCTCCCCCAAGCTGGAGTGCAGTGATGCTATCATAGCTCACTGCAGCCTCAATCTTCTGGGCTCAAGTGATCCTCTTGCATCAGCCTCCTGAGTAGCTGGGACTACAGGTTTGTGCCACCATGCTGACTAAGTTCTTTATTTTTTTGTAGGGACACAGTCTCGCCATGTTGCCCAGGCTGGTCTCAAACTCCTGAGCTCAAGCGATCCTTCTGCCTCAGGCTCCCAAAGTGCTGGAATTACAAGCGTGAGATACTGTGCCCAGCCAGGATACATCTTTTGTCTTAAATATAACTTAGTAATGGTGTATGTATTGAGGAGATAGTGTGGACAAACACAAACATTTATTTGGTGTCTTGACTTTAGAAAGAAATGAGGTAATAGATAAATTTGTGTCTTCAGATCTTTTAATAACCAGCACTTTAATCCTTGGAAATCTCATCTCTAGATTAAGAAGCTGCTTCCAGAGCATCTTGGGAAAAGATAAAGGTAGAACATGTTCAAACCTCAACTCTGCTCCCTTTAACACATGTTAGTTACTGGAAAAAAAAAAGAGAAAAATAACCTCTGCTCCCTAAAATTTGGGGGACTTTAGAGAATTTATTCAACCTCTTTGCAACCTCTATTTTCTTACCTGCAAAAATGGGAACAACCATGCCTATTTCACAGGATTCCTCCAGAGATTAAATAAGATAATATAAATAAAGAGCTCAGCATAGTGCCTGGCACACAGTATTATGGGATCTTTGGGGTGTCACTTTTCTGGCTGGAAACCTGTGGCCAGTGGTGCCTTGCACAGGTTCGGCTCAGGCACATTGGACTTTTTCCACCCACTTGGCCTGACAGACTGCACTCAGCTCACACTACCAGCCTATATCCCACGCCTCCAAGGGAGACTGCAAATCAGGCATGGAACAGGAAGGGGTGTGTGAGCGAGAGTAGGGTCCGGCCACTGTGCAGTCAGACATGCCAGCTGCTGCTGTGGGGCTGGCAGCCCCAGGTGCCAGCGTGGGTGCCAGCGGTCTGCGAGGCTGTGGCTGGACCAGGTGTACTGCAGGCAGCTCTCCTGGTTGGCACCAGGGAATGTGGTGGCACCTGGAATCTTGGAGATGCCAGGAACCACAGGGCCATAAAGAGGAAGTCACAGCCCTGGCTTAGGCAGCTCCCAGGTCTGGGGTTCCCGAAGGGCCACAGCTCTTCTTTCCTCTTTGCCCACAACATAACAAGCAAGGAGCATGTTTCAGTTCTGTTTGTGTTACAGCAATTTTAGTCCCACCATTCCATGGGTCCAAAATTCTTGTCCTGCAACCAGGAAGAATGAGGTACACAGACAAACGTAGGGTGAGCAAGATGAAGAGGAGCCTTATTGAGTGATAGAACAGCTCATACCCGCAGTGGGTAGCTCCTTTCCGCAACCAGGGTGTCCTGACAAGTGTCCTAGCATAGAGACCCTGGAGTGGGAAGCTCTTTTCTGCAGGAAGGTCATCCTGTCTTCTCTGCAGCTCTCAGCAGAGAGGAGGCCCTGGAGTGCATAGCTCCTCTCTGCAGCTGGTCTTATGGACATCTCTGAAGCTGTCAGCAGAGAGGGGGCACTGGAGTAGATTGCTCCTCTCTGCAGCTGATGGTCCCAACCTCTGCCCTGTTCTGCCTGAGCCTGGGGCTGTTAATGGGCCTCAGAAGGGAGGAAGTGCAAGTAGACTGGTCCCTGGGCAGCCATGGGCAGGCCTAGAAAAGGCACCACAAGTTCCCACTCCGGTGGGCAGGACTGGCAGCCAGGGCCCCAGCCTTCACGCCCTCCCTGAAGACCAGCACCAAGCTGCCCTCAGCGCCCCCACCTTCCCCCATGCTCATCAGTGCCCAAAGTCTGGAAGGGGCCGAGGCAGCAGGGGGCTGGGGCTGGCTTATCAGCACTACCCCGAGCATGTGCACTCCCAGCCTGACTGTGACAGCACCTGGGCTTGGCCCCACATTGCTCTAAGATCAGAGCCAGCACCAACAGCAGGCAGAAGCCAGGCGGCAGGAGCAGGCACTTCTGAGCCTGCTGGGATGGGAGGGCAGAGGGGGGTGCTTTTCCGTGTCTCCAAGAGTTTATGGAGGCCCAGGTCCACAGCCCTGACTTGGATGGCTGCAGCCCCACGCCTGTTCCTGGCTTCCACCAGCTCTATGGAGCATGCAGCCCCTATAGCACCCCCTTGCAGCCTAGGGCAGGGGCTCCAGGTCCTCACTGGGCCTGGGCCAGTGTCCGGGGCAGGGTGACATCACCATGAGCTCTGCCTGTTGCCCCGGCGCTTCAGGGGTAGCCAGGGGCAGAGTGGATCCTGGGCCTGGGCCTTGGCTGGGTCATCTGGCCAGGAGTGTCAGGCTCAGTGGTCACTCCAGTGTGGGGCAGACCTAGGGACACAGCCCCGGACAGGCTGCACAGAGCCTCCTCCTGAGGCACAGGAATCTGGCACCCTCGGCAGAGTGGGCACAATGGCTGCGCCAATGGCCAAGTGCCCGAAGTGGAAGCTGCTCCCACTTCCTGTCTGGGGCCCCTGAAGCACGGCCCCAGCTCTGCGCCCAGGCCTGGCCTTGGTGCTCCATGTGCAAGCGGAACACTGCCCAAGGCCCAGCTCCTTCTCGGGACTCCTCTCTGCCCTATCGCGCTGCTTTTCTGCCACACTGCTCCTCTGCTGGCAGGCAACCCGGCCAGCCCCATGGGGTGGCCTCCGGGGTGGCAAGCTGTGGAGGGACTGTTGGTCTGCTCCCTGCGACCTCCCCGCAGCGGCCGTTGTGATGGCAGCGGCTGCTCCAGACGGCCCACCACTGTCATCAATAGTAAGCACTCAATAAATGGTAATTTTTGAAAGGAAGATAACTAAGAAATTTAGAGAATAATGGTGGGCAAAATCGATTTACAGAAGAATGGGAGACAACTCTAAGAGCAGAAAAATATTTTCTTCAATTTGCCTCTGATCCTACTGTCCCCTCTATCTTCTCTGTCATCTCTGAATTTGCAGATTTCATTTATCCTTTAAGATCCCAGATCAACTACCACCTCCTCCATGAAGCCTTCAGATTACCTCAGCCAGAAATGATCACTTCCTTTATTTTTGCCTTTTGTGGCAAAAAATACTAATATGTTTAATCTCTTTAATATTACAATTACTATGTCAGCTGCCTTATAATGCAGCTTCCTGAAAGGGCAGGGCCTTATCTTCTTGGTTTTCAGTCTCTCCTTATTCCTAGCATGGAGTATTGCATGTAGACTCTGATTGCATGAATGAAAGGCCAGCAAGGCACAAACTTTGGTAGGTAGCAGCCCACGAACAAGGTTCTCCTGAACAGATTTGTCGTTGTTGTCTTGTGCGGGTATGTGTGTGTATAGGGAGAGCCTAAAGTGTAGGGGTGGGTTTATTAACAATTGAACTCATTGATACCTTTCCTTAAGAGCCAGATAGCTTATGTTTCATTGCCACAGTTATCAAATATAATATTCAAAATGGAGGATGAAGAGTGCCAGGATTTTTTTTCTTTCTTTTTATTTTTCTCTCTTTTGTGGCAGGGGGTGGCTATGGAGGAGAAAGAGTAAAGAATAAGGGAAAAGATGCATCTTTTATTTGAAATGCAGGTAGGAGTTATGGATAACGCCCAAGTACCTGTACAAATGAAAATGATTAACTTTGCTACTCCAGAAAAAAATTTTAATCCCGAAGTCATTTATTTTGGCTTTAGAATAGACTAGTGTTTGTGTCGGATTTTCCTGCCTAATTACTTTTTGCTTAAGCTTATTTAAAAATTGTTTTAAATTCCTTTAGTATGACAGCCTAGGAAAGTTGGGGGAGGAGAAACAGGCCACAGATGGGATCTGAACTAGAATTTCAGTTTTCCCATGTCAAGGCCTCCTGATGCACTGCTTGCAGGAGGGCAAAGTTGGAGTCAGCTTTGTGGAAAACAATTTGGCAAAATAATTTTTAAAGTCTTAAAAATATGCTTACTCTTTGATCCAGTAATTCCACTTCTAGGAATTTGTCCTAAGGAAATAATCAAACAAGCATGCAGAAATATAGAGACAAAGATATTCACCATGACATTTATAGCTGTGAAAAAAAGTAAAACCAACATAAAGTATTGAGTAATATGGAATTGATTAAAGTATGCTGTTATCTGCACATGTTATCAAAATTATAGACTTTAAAAATGTTTGCCACATCTTTTTATGTGAAAAAGAAACTGCAAAATAGTATGTTCAGTTTGAAACAACACATGGATATAGAGGTGGATGGATGGATGGATAGATGGACGGATGGAGATACATATTCCAAAGTGTTAATTTTGGTGTTGCTGAATAGTAAAATTAGGGATAGTTTTATACTTTTTTGTGTTTTTCAAATTTTCTGCTTAAACATGTATTACTTTGTAATTAGAAAAAACTATCATTTTTTAAAGAATGTATGGTTTGGCCGGGCGCGGTGGCTCAAGCCTGTAATCCCAGCACTTTGGGAGGCCGAGGCGGGTGGATCACGAGGTCAGGAGATCGAGACCATCCTGGCTAACATGGTGAAACCCCGTCTCTACTAAAAATACAAAAAAAAAAACTAGCCGGGCGTGGTGGCGGGCGCCTGTAGTCCCAGCTACTCGGAGGCTGAGGCAGGAGAATGGCGTGAACCTGGGAGGCGGAGCTTGCAGTGAGCCGAGATCGCGCCACTGCACTCCAGCCTGGGTGACACAGCGCGAGACACTGTCTCAAAAAAAAAAAAAAAAAAAAAAAAAAAAAAGAATGTATGGTTAATATATCAACGAAAAGGTAAGTTACTAAATAATGCCCACAAAGTAGGTAATCTGAATGCAAATAATTTCTATTGAGTATAAGCGTCACATTCATACATGTGAATTATAAGCAATCATACTGCATACATAAAGTCAGATGCACCTTGACTATGGTTTAACTATATTGTTTCCCAAGTAAAATAACCATATTCAGTAAAAACCTGTGAAGGCACAATTCAATTATAACTTGGGTGTCCTGTTTTGTGATACCACACTATGGAGGCAGACTTTTCTTGAGCCAAGAGAACCACAGTTTTGCAAAGCTGCAGAGACCAGTAGGTTTTTTGGGAATTATATGTTAAAACATTTGATTGCCCAAATAACATTTTAAAAATACTGGGAACATTTGAAATCATTCTTGATCCTCAGAAGGCAATTCCCAGTGAAATTTTTGGCTGTTTCCCCTTTGTTTATCTCTTTATTATCAACAACTCAGAACTTCATATCCAAAGGTCTAAAAGGGCAAAGCGGAAGAAAGTAGATGGTAAATGATGAAGACAATCATAAACCTTTGGTGACCCCAAAATAACTCTTGGCTCACGTGCTAACTCTGCTTTATATGATCAGCTGCAGGGGAAATTTGTTCTTTACTGTTTGCAAACTTCAGCTCTGTACACATGATGGGGTTCTCTTTTATTTGCAGTCCCTAAATTCCTGGGATACCATATGGCCTCACTGAAGGAAAGGGCTTGCAGGTCTGACTCCCTGTCGTCTGAGGTCAGATGGAAAAGCCTTTTGTGATTAACTCGGCCACAGTGTGTCCTTTGGTATTTGGAACTTCAGTGGTTTTTTATTAATTCTCAAAGTTTTGAACACTGACCCAAATAAGCTTCATATAATGGAAAAAGAAGATAAATCTAGCTCTTTGGGCCCCAAATTGAATCCCATTTTCCCACTAGCTGTAACCTTGAGCAGGTTGACTCAGTATGTCAGAATTTCAGTTTCCTCACTTAATTAGGAGAGTTGTGCCTTCCTGCCTCACCTCTTAGGGCTATTCTTGGTGAACTGTAAAGCCCTATAACAGCGAGGGACAGCTGTGGGTCTTTATAAACACACCACCTTCTCCTACTTTGTTTCTGACACAGTTCCCTTACGCCGCCCCACCTCCCCAAGAACCTGTGAAGACTCTGAGAAGCCTGGTCAATATCCGAAAGGACACGCTGAGGCTTGTCAAGTAAGTTCCCAGAGGCTGGGGCCAGGTCCCAGGCACCTTCCTTTGGGGAGGTTGGGGGCTGGGGGACAGACTCCCCAAGGAACTCACACAGCAGTTTCTGGCAGCCCCAGAGCCTACTTCTCCAGGTCTCAGACAGGAGTGCGGGCGCTTCTTTCTGCTGAGATCAGGCCATCCACCCCTATGTTGTTCAGCACTGGATGCAATGGACTGTGTTTGTGAATAACTTTCACTTGCCTAGAAATGCTCAGTATCCTTATTTTATGGATATTTTTTAAAAGGGAAGAAGAATTATTAAGGGAAAGTGAGAATTTTTACAGCTACTCCAACAAGCCAATGTAAAAATAGGAAATTTGAACTTAGAACATAAAATCCTTTATTTTATTGCTATATTTTCTTTTTCTTCTTTATTCCCTATCTCAATGTGTCTGTTCTTTTTTTTTTTTTTTTTTTTTTTTTTTTTTTTTTTTTTTTTTTTGAGATGGAGTCACAAGCTCTGTCACCCAGGCTGGAGTGCAGTGGCTATCTCGGCTCGCGCAAGCTCAGCCTCCCGGGTTGGCATGCATTCTCCTGCCTCAGCCTCCCGGTAGCTGGGACTACAGGCGCCGCCACCTGGCCAGTAATTTTTGTATTTAAGTAGAGGCGGGGTTTCACCGTGTTAGCCAGGATGGTCTCGATCTCCTGACCTGCATTGATCCAGCCCGTCTCAGCCTCCCCAAAAGTGCTGGGATTACAGGCTTGAGCCACCGCAGCGCCCGGCCCTCATGTGTCTGTTCTCTAAGGAACTCATAGTGCCCTTGGTTGGTTGTTTAATCCTCATCATCAATGTTAATTATTGTCATTTTGCCTTCTTGGTGCCATCCTCAGAACAGTGTAATTTTAATCTGATACATTCCACACTTCCGCCACCCCTAGACAGTATGTCTACCAAAGGCTCCTGATTCCCTGGTGAAAAACTTTGGTTAGAGCAAATCAAGTCCCAAGATTTTTCTGAAGATAGGCAAGAAAGATGACTCAGAGACCATCTCATGCTTGTATAGATCAGCCTTATTAGCATTACGATGTTTCTGTCTGATATATATATAGATATAGAGAGAGAGACAGAGTCTGGCTTTTTTTTTTTTTTTTTTTTGAGACAGAGTCTCACTCTTGTTGCCCAGGCTGGAGTGCAATGGCACAATCTCGGCTCACCGCACCCTACGCCTCCCGGGTTCAAGCGATTCTTCTGCCTCATCCTCCTAAGTAGCTGGGATTACAGGCATGCACCACCATGCCTGGTTAATTTTGTAATTTTAGTAGAGATGGTGTTTCTCCATGTTGGTCAGGCTGATCTCAAACTCCCGACCTCAGGTGATCCACCTGTCTCGGCTTCCCAAAGTGCTGGGATTAAAGGCATGAGCCACCGCCCAGAGTTTTGCTTTGTCACCCAGGCTGCAGTACAGTGGCGCGATCTCAGCTCACTGCAGCCTTGACTTCCTGGGCTCAAGCAGTCCTTCCAGCCCTAAGTAACCACTAATCTATTTTCAGTCTGTCTCTCTTAATTTTTTATATTTTATTTGTCCCTGAAGTTTCTACTGGTTCCCCAGCTATGCTTCTCTCCACCCCAGGGTCATCTCTGGGGAGGAGAGAGCCAAGGAGGTACCTGTCTGCTGAACAGTCCCCCCACCTGACCCAGGGGAGTTCATCCAGCAGAAGAGCAGACTAACGAGGCCTCTGGGGCCTGCCAGTTGCCAGCTACTCTGTCCACTTGGTTTCTCTCATCACATATGGCACATTCATACATTTGATGGAGACCATTCAAGGGCCTGAGCTGCTGCGAGGTCATGGCCTCTGCCGTGGCAGCCTGGCTGCAGCTCTAGAATAGGATGAAGCAGCTGTCTTGCGCTAAAAGAACCAGACTTGGAAGCAGCAGAGCAATTTGCTTCCCAGGTCCACAGATGCTTGCTTGAATGAGTGTCTGAGCTTCAGGGTTTTTTTAATCTGTAAAATGGTGATAATCAACTTTACCTTTCATGGTGGTTGTCAAAATTAAGGTAACAGAAGGGAAAACACCTGGTGTTCAATAAATGTTAATTTGAAGAGTGTTCTTTGTTTTGTTTTTCTGTGATTATGGGAATAAATTCTGATTCTCAGATTTCCAGGTAAAGATGGAGGATTGAACACCTACTTTTGCTTCCTCTGAAAACCCCATCAAGTAATTATAAACATGTATTTAAAAGGCATAAATCTGGCCGGGGACAATGGCTCACGCCTGTAATCCCAGCACTTTGGGAGACCAAGGCGGGTGGATCACCTGATCCTGGCCAACATGGTAAAACCCTGTCTCTACTACAAAACAAAAATTAGCCAGACATGGTGGCATGCACCTGTAGTCCCAGCTGCTCCAGAAGCTGAAGCAGGAGAATTGCTTGAACCCAGGAGGCAGAGGTTGCAGTAAGCCAAGATTGTTCCACTGCACTGCACTCTGGGTGAGAGTGAGACTCCATCTAAAAAATCAAAAATAAGGCCGGGTGCGGTGGCTCTTGCCTGTAATCCCAGCACTTTGGGAGGCCAAGGTGGGCAGATCACAAGGTCAGGAAATCGAGACCATCCTGGCTAACACGGTGAAACCCTGTCTCCACTAAAATTACAAAAAATTAGCCAGCCGCCTGTAGTCCCAGCTACTTGGGAGGCTGAGGCAGGAGAATGGCGTGAACCCAGGAGACGGAGGTTGCAGTGAGGCGAGATTGCGCCACTGCACTCCAGCCTGGGCAACAGAGTGAGACTCTGTCTCAATAAAATAAATAAATAAAATAAAAATTAAAAAATTTTAAAAAGGCATAAATCTGTAAGTATTTGGAGAATGGGAAGAGAGCAGCAGCAACAAAATTTTAGAAGCTGGAAACACATAGTGAATATTAAATGACTTAGTAGACCCAGGATATCAGAATCCTGAACTAGCGGAAAGAAAAGCTGAGAATCAACCAATTTATACTGTGGTATTATCCCCCAAGGGGTTCAGAAATTAGCAGTGCCAGGTCTCTCTAGAAGTTGAGGTGGGAGGCTAAAATGAAGAGGATTGGTAGAAAGTCTGCCCTCAAGGTAGGCAGATCCCCTCCGTTATACCACACAGCCAGAACTACGTTACTACAACCTGGCCAAAGGCAGGCAGATGACTGTCCCTGGAAAGGTAAAAACAAAGAATCTCTGGACAAGAGAGACCCAGGCACAGCTAATGGCCAGTACTAAAAACAGGCTAACCAGCCTGGGCAATATGGTAAAGCCCTGTCTCTACAAGAAATACAAAAATTAACCAAGCATGGTAGTGTACACCTATAGTCCCAGCTATTGGGAGGCTGAAGTGGGAGGATCACCTGAGCCCAGGGAGGTCGAGGCTGCAATGAGTCACAATCACACCGCTGCACTCCAGCCTGGGCAAGAGTGAGACCCTGTGTCAAAACAAAACGGGGGGTGAGTGGATCCTGGCAAACTGGGTGTTGAGCCCTCGAGCTGCCTCTCCACTCTGCCCCTAGAATGCTGGCAGCCAGGCCTTTGTCAAGAGAGAGAAAAACTGTTTTCTGGAAATTGGACCTGCCTGGATAGGAAAACCTAGGAGACTAGAGTTGGAGGTTCCTCAGCAGATCCAGATCAGCCCACAGTGAAGCCCGGGATCCCCAAGTCCTGCTGTGCACTCAGAGCTCTAATCAGCAGTTTAAATATCTTAAATACAAGCAGACAGCCACAGATTCTTAGATGTGTAAGGAATGCCTATAATAGGAAAGACAGTAGCAAAACAAACCAACATTTTAAAACAACCTAACTAGGCCGGGTGTGCTGGCTCACACATTTAATCCCAGAACTTTGGGAGGCCAAAGCAGGAGGATCGCTTAAGCCCAGGAGTTTGAGACCAGCCTGGGCAACATAGTGAGACCCCATCTCTATATAAAATAATAATAAAGTAAAAAAAAAAATATCTAATTGGAAACAAAAGCTATGCAGAAAGAAGAAAACTTCATTAATAGTCTCAAAGACATGAGAGAAGATATCTTTTTCTTTCATAGCCACAATGACACGAAGTTTATGAAACCAAAAAAAATTGCTTTTAGAAATTAAAAACAAGGAGCATAAATGAAAATTTCAATAGAATTATAGGAAGAAAACTTGAAATATTCTAGAAAGCAGAGCAAAAATCCAGAGAGAAGGAAAATAGAAGAAGAAAGATACAAGTAATAGAGCACCCATTTAGAAGGTCTGACATCCAACTAACGGGTTCTACAGAGAACGGAGGATATAAAAGGAAGGAAATCATCAGTGACATAGAATTTAAGAAAATTTCTCAGAAGCAGAGGGTACAAGTTTCTAAATGGAAAGGACCACCAAGTGCCCACACAGTGGATGAGAAAGAGGACTGTCTGTAAGCTTTCAGAAGAAGGATCAGCAGTTGGAACGACTTCAGACTTCTTGGGAACAATGCTGGGAGGTGAAAAATAAGGCAGCGAAAAGGCTTTCAGTGTCTTTTAGAAATTATTTATAATCTAGAATACTTTGCTCAGCCAAACTTTGAATGAAGTGTGAATGTTGAATAAAAGCTCTCAAAAGTTTATTTCCCAACACACCCTTTTTCAGGAAGCTGGTAGAACACATGCTCCACCGATACAAAAGAATAACCCAAGACAGAGGAAGACATGAGATACAGGAAACATGAGCTTCTACAGGAGGACAGAGGCAAAAGGGATCCACCAGGATGATGGAGGGGGAGAGATTCCAGGGTGGCGGCTGGGAGCCAGGTGCAGAGGGCCAAGTACAGATGGGAGCAAGTCCAAGGGACCTCCTCAATAAGATGAAATGAATAGACCACTTGGTGCATCTGAACGTCTTGAGAGATTTAGACAGCCCCAGAGAGCTTGGGTTGGAATTTGTGATGAGTACATAAAAAACTATGCAACTGGAAAAAAAGAAAAAGAAAAAAAAGGATGAGCACTAATTAAGAAAAAGTTAGGCAGGAAAAGAAAAATAATCATAGATTATATTTATATAATCACAGTAATACAGACACAAATGTACTGGACTATTATAAAAAAATTATGATGTAGCTATACTGTGGGGATGGGGGAGTTCCTATATGGAGCAGAATGAGTAAAGAGAAAGAAATCCTTGTTTCTACAGTAGGAAACCCATAGATAGTGCCTGAAACTGAAAAATCAAGAAGTAGTAACCCAAATATATTTTTTAGAAATGTGGGTAAATGCCAAAATGATCACTAAAAGCAGTGTCCTCTGAAGAGAAGGAAAGGGAAGAAGTAAGGCCTGCTATTTTTTGCCTTGAAGAAACTATTTAAACTACGTGATTAATAACTTTTATTAAAATAAAAACAAAACTGCCAAATGCACAATGATGTAGTGGTAGCACTATGAAATATCAGAAGTAACCTGAGTGCCCAGCAATATTGGTCATGAAGCACTCTGTGATCATTCAGAATGAAGAGGTAGACCTATGCTTATGATCACTCAGAGAAGCCCACAATATATTGCTAAAATTTTTTTAAAAGGTAAATTTAAAAATATTGATATGCTACCCTGCAAATGCTGAGTCTCTGGTTTTCTAGATGTGCTGAGGAAGTGAAGAGCCCTGGAGAAGAGGCCAGCAAAGCTAAAGTCCACTACAATGTTGAGTTCACCTTTGACACAGATGCTAGGGTAGCCATCACCATCTATTACCAGGCCATGGAAGAGTTCCAGAATGGTATTGCCAGGTAAGATCAGGAGACCACTTCCTTCCCAGATGGGTAGAGTCCATGTCTTATCCACTCAGCAAAGGTGGAAAACATTCTTTTTCTGCAACCAGATGAGATCTGGTTCCTGAATAGATTTTCTTCTACAAAGCCCTACCCTTTACCTTTTCCCTTCAAATTGTGCCATCTTGGTATAGTGGCAAATGGTGGTATAGTCCTTCAGGTCCTTAAGGACTGTTAAAAATCTAGTAAGCTACCTTTCTTTGGATGTGTGGGTTGAATAGAAAAGTCAACATTGCCAAGCAAGAGCAAAGGAAATGGATTATAAAGGACCCTTTCTTCTCTTCGCTAGAGCCTGTTGATAATTGAGAACAGGCATGAGCAGAGGAAGTTGTCAGACCCATCTGTGCCAGATACTGACTTTTGCTTTGCCTCCCACTTGTATCAATAGCTACATTCCCAAAGACAACAGCCTCCAGTCGGAGACTGTGCACTACAAGCGAGGAGTGTGTCAGCAGTTCTGCCTGCCCTCCCACACCGTGGATCCCTCCGAGTGGGCCGAAGAGGAGGTGAGCTACCTTTGGGGAGGGTTTCCCACATCGACTCAGAAGGGCCTAGGGGCTACTTAGGACCCCGGCCAACAGCAAAGGGGCTGCTCAGACACTTGAAGGCCATGCTTACCTTTCAGTCTTGTGACTTCATCATGTCCTTTTAAAGCTCTGCTTATTTTGCATCAAGGATATACCTGACTTTGTTAATTTTTCCATTCCCTAGGAACGGAAATAGCCCATTAGCATAGGATACTTTGAGAAAGCCATGCTCAAAGAAAAAAAAAAAACAAACCTATAGGTGAGAAGGCCTTATTTACATCTATGAGATTTTTAAAAAGAAGCTGATTCGCCTAGGATACTTTGAGAAAGCCATGCTCAAAGAAAAAACAAACAAACAAACAAAAAAAACCTATAGGTTAGAAGGCCTTATTTACATCTATGAGATTTTTAAAAAGAAACTGATGGCCCTCATTTAACAAACTTGGGTAATTAACAAGGCTGACAAGGAGCCTTGTTAATGAGGAGCAGAAATGAGATTAATGCTTGACAGTATCGCCCTTTCTGAGATTAACTGTGCCATCTAAATGTGTTAAGTCCTCTTTTTTTTTTTTTTTTCCTTTCCTTTTCTTTCCCTTCAGCTTGGCTTTGATCTGGACAGAGAAGTTTACCCTCTAGTGGTACATGCCGTGGTGGATGAAGGAGACGGTAGGGGCGATTTCTGTCCTCTTTGGCTGTGCACACTGCTCTTTTGTGGCATATTCCTGGCAGCAGCTGTGGCCCCAGAACAACATGCCTTCTTTGTGGGTGTTTGTGACTGTGAGTCAGGCAGTCTCTGCATCCTCTCACATCTGTGACTCCAAGCTCCTGGGCGGATGTGAAGTGTGGGTTTGGCTGGGCACAGTGGCTCACACATGTAATCCCAGCAGTTGGGGAGGCCGAGGCAGGTTTGGATCACCTGAGGTCAGGAGTTCGAGACCAGCCTGGGCAACATGGTGAAACCCTTTCTCTGTTAAAACTACAAAAATCAGCTGGGCATGGCAGTGTGTGCCTGTAATCTCAACTACTTGGGAGGCTGAGGCAGGAGAATCGTTTGAACCCAGGAGGCAGAGGTTGCAGTGAGCTGAGATTGCGCCAATGCACTCCAGTCTGGGTGACAGAGTGAGACTCGGTCTCAAAAAATGTGGGTTAGCTGGGTGTGGTGGCTCATCCCTGTAATACTAGCACTTTGGGAGGCTGAGGCGGGCAGATCACCTGAGGTCAGGAGTTCGAGACCAGCCTGGCCAACGTAGTAAAACCCCATTTCTACTAAAAATACAGAACATTAGCCAGGCATGGTGGCTCATGTCTGTAATCCCAGATACTTGGGAAGCTGAGGCAGGAGAATTGCTGGAACCCGGGAGGTGGAGGCCACAGTGAACCAAGATCATGCCACCGCACTCCAGCCTGGGCAACAGAGCCAGACTTTGTCTCCAAAAAAAAAAAAAAAGTGAGGGTTATATAAAATGCCCCTTCTAGGGACAGACTGGCACATTTGGTTTGCCAGATTGCAGGGAATTGGGGAAGGTCATGGGCATCAAGGTGCTGTTTGGGCTTCTTCACTCACATGCCTTTGTTTCTTTCAGAGTATTTTGGCCATTGCCATATACTGCTGGGGACTTTTGAGAAGGTGAGTGACTTTAGAGGGCCTCGCTTTATTCCCTTTAGCCCTTTCTTTCATGTGAGACACATGTAACCCCTGTTTGCTGGGTCCCTGAGCTCAGCAGAATGGGTCTGGCTTTAGAGGCTATGATGGTGACAGAACATCGCTTTGGGGGCTACGTTTGGGTGTAGGTCCAGCCCTGCCATCAGCTTGCTACAGGACCTTCAACTCCTTAGGCCTCAGTCTCCTTAAAATGAAAGGGTTAGACTGAGTCAGACACGGTAGCTCACACCTGTAATCCCAGCACTTTGGGAGGCCAAGGTGGGTGAATCACTTGAGGCCAGGAGTTCGAGGCTAGCCTGGGAAACATGGCAAAACCCTGCCTCTGTTAAAAATATAAAAATTAGCCAGGCATGGTGGCGGGCACCTGTAATACCAGCTACTCAGGAGGCTGAGGCAGGAGAATTGCTTGAACCTGGGAGGCGGAGGTTGCAGTGAGCTGAGATGGCGCCACTGCACTCCAGCCTGGGCGATAAAGTGAGGCTCTGTCTCAAAAAGAAAGAAAGAAAGAAAGGGTTACACTGGATAGTTGTAAGATCTTTAAAGAATTAGGATTGTATAATTCTACTCTGAGAGCATCCAGGAACATGTGTACAGTAGTTCCCCCTTATCCTCAGGAGATACGTTCCAAGACCCCCAGTGGATGTCTGAAACTGCAGATCGTACAGAACCCTCATATACACTATGGTTTTTCGTAGACTTCATCCACACCTATGATAAAGTTTCATTCATAAATTAGGCAAAGTAAGAGATTAAGAATAATAGTAAACTAAAACAATTGTAACTATAAGGTAATAAAAGTCTGAAAGTCATCTTTCTCTCTCAAAATATCTTATTGTATGTAATATTTTCAGACAGTGGTTGATGGTGGGTAACTGAAACCATGGAAAATGAAACTGCAGATAAGGGAGGGTGACTGTAACTGGGAGATGTAACAGAAGAATACCTGGAGCTTTATTACCCTCCCTTCCTTGTCATAACTTTCATATTTTCATTCCAGCACACAGATGGAACTTTCTGTGTCAAGCCCCTCAAACAGAAACAAGTAGTAAGTATTTGAAGACCGCAGACTGTTGGTGTTAGGGTCCTTCCTTCCTTTTATTCTTTCCTTTCTTCTTCTCTCTCCCTCTTTTTTTTGTTTTTGTTTTTGTTTTTGTTTTACTTTTTGCTAAGTCTCTCCTTTTCTTTTTCTTCTTCTTTTTTTTAATCAAAAAAGAAAAGAAAAAAAGGGAGTGCTTTTGAATGTTACAAGCTATTACAAACGACTTGGGTGGCCTGAAAGGAATGCTGATTTTTGATGTCTTCATTGTTCCAGAAGTGTTGGTGTTGAGGGAGCCTTTATCTGAGTAAAGGACTTGAGAAATGAAAGAACAAGATTTATTTCCCAACACTGGGTTTAGGGAGAACTCTTTTTATTTTAAATGCCAGAGTGAGAACTATTTCAAGCGAAAGGATAAGCATTAGGGTCCAATTTGGGGTAATTAGAGTCATTGGCTTAATTTATCCATTCCTTTTCTAAAATTCAAAGTTGGCCATTCTTCCTCTTGCAGAATGATCAGCACCTTGTGCATATGTCTGCTAGAAGTCCCAGCCCCTGCCATGTGCCAGCACTTTTCTTTCCCCTCTTATAGAGGTAGGAGGAGACATCATTGGAAGGAGAGAGAGTGGTGCCAGTGGCATTGGCAAGGGAGGGTGGGTGAGGGGTAGGTCATCTCGAGGAGGGTGTAGAGCAGCTGGGTAGGAGGCAGGGCTGGGCTTCGTCAAGATGCAAAGAAAAGCCTCCCTGCAGATGGGTGATAGATATCTGAAATTCTATACTATCCATTCTTTTAGGTTAATTATTTGCCTCTCTTTTAATGAGGTCAGTAATAAGAATATCTTAGTATAAATTAGTTTTCCAATATAATCACTACACGAAATCAAGTTTTAAGAGCAGACGAGGAAACAGATCCTGAGTCCAGGGCACTACCTGGGCAGGCCAGGCCTTGGTGAGTTACCTCATGGGGGAAGGCCTGGTTCTCCAGGAGGCCTGGATGGGATGGAAAGGTTCGTGTAGCTAGAGGAAAATGGTTTGTCCATTTTCCTCTTGTTAGATTGGCATTAGCAACAGACTATCAAACTGGAGAGTGGGATATAAAATCAGAGACAGGCTATGTCTTAGAGGAAGGGATGGCTAAGAAACAGAGGTGAGGCAGAAGAGCGTGCTCCTAAACGTAAATGGGGCAGGGCCAACTTAGGCACTGACATGGGCCAGGTTAGTGGGAGTGGGATTGGGCCTTGGTAGTTGGGGTTTTAAGAAACAGGGCTGGCTGGGCTTGGTGGCTCATCCCTCTAATCCTAGCACTTTGGGAGGCTGAGGCAGGTGGATCACTTGAGGTCAGGAGTTTGAGACCAGCCTGGCCAACATGGTGAAACCCCATCTCTACCACAAAATACAAAAATTAGCCAGGCATGATGGTACATGCCTGTAATCCCAGCTACACAGGAGGCTGAGACAGGAGAATTGCTTGAACCCAGGAGGCAGAGGTTGCAGTGAGCCAAGATGGTACCACTGCACTCCAGCCAAGATGACAGAGCAAGACCCTGTCTCAAAAAAAAAAAAAAAAAAGAAAGAAAGAAAGAAAGAAAGAAACAGGGCCAAGCAGTGTAATTTTGCTGCATGTTGGGGATGGGGTGGCTTCATGGTGTGGGGTACACACCATTAGCCTCTCCCTCAAGATCTTGCTATCGCCCTTTGCTTTCATATTTTCCCTTCCCATCTTTTTCCTTGCCAATTTCTTCTTCTTTTTCTCCTTTCTATTCCTTTATTTTTATAATGTCTGAACTCAAATTGGATTACATAGCAAATGCCTATGTTTTAATGCATACCCTTCCTTCCTTTTTCTAGTCTATGCCTTCTTAATTGTCCATAATAGTAAGCTGCAGTGCAAGTATTATTATTGTATTTGTGAACTTTTGTGTTCCCTATTGTATATAATGATGGGTGAATTAAATATTTGATTTTCTTTCTCCTCTCAAATAGAAAACATAAGTAAATAAAAGCATCCTTTACTTATCTAGGCCTTTGATTTTTTTTCATTATGAATCAGTAGTCCTTGGTTACCGAAAGAGGTAAGAGGGGAGGGAGTTCCCACTCTTGTCTCTCAGTAGAGACAGCCTGTCCTTGAACCTTTCTATTTGCTGTTCAGGTAGACGGGGTCAGCTACCTCCTTCAGGAGATCTATGGAATTGAAAACAAGTACAACACACAAGATTCTAAGGTAAGTTTTATCCAAAATTCTGAAGGTACTCTTTCCAGGAGGCCAAGTGAGAAATTATAAGCCAGCGTCCAGGAATTTAGTATGCCAAACTCTGAAATCAGTTAGGTCTTAGAAGGGTATTTTCTTGTTCCTCATTTCAGATCATTATGCTTTTACCTCTTGGGAAATGAGAAAAGTAGGCTGGTTTGGCTTTGTTCTGCCACAGAGTTCTGTCCACCTCGGTTTCCACCAGGGTCCTTTCTTTGCTCCTTTTCTTTTATCTGTGTGGTCCCCTAGGTCCCTTCAGCTGAGACTTGAGAGGCCTAGCTCCAAGCCTCATAGGAGCTCGAGTGGTTAGTCTTGTCCTCTCAATTTTAGATAAACACTTCCCAGAAGCAGTGAAGCTAAGTGTGTGGACGCACTGGGTAAACGACAAAGTCCAATGTCAATGCAGATTTTGTTCTTATTACTTATCCTAGCTCTTTTTTTTTTTTTTTGAGACGGAGTCTCGCTGTGTCGCCCAGGCTGGAGTGCAGTGGCCGGATCTCGGCTCACTGCAAGCTCCGCCTCCCGGGTTCACGCCATTCTCCTGCCTCAGCCTCCCGAGTAGCTGGGACTACAGGCGCCCGCCACCTCGCCCGGCTAGTTTTTTGTATTTTTTAGTAGAGACGGGGTTTCACCATGTTAGCCAGGATGGTCTCGATCGCCTGACCTCGTGATCCGCCCGTCTCAGCCTCCCAAAGTGCTGGGATTACAGGCTTGAGCCACCGCGCCCGGCCTACTTATCCTAGCTCTTTAGCCACACTGCCTTGTCTGTAAAGTATGGGACAGGAAGGGCTTTGTGACACTGGCTAAATTGCTTTCTCCTCGACCAGGTGGCTGAAGACGAAGTGAGTGATAACAGTGCCGAGTGTGTGGTGTGTCTCTCAGATGTCCGGGACACCTTGATTCTGCCCTGTCGCCACCTCTGCCTCTGTAACACCTGTGCAGACACCCTGCGCTACCAGGCCAACAACTGCCCCATCTGCCGACTGCGTAAGCCCCAGAGCGGCAGGGGGACTGGTGGGTGGGAGAGAGGACAAGAGGACATTTACAAAACACTGAAGCATGTGCTGCTGCTGGATCTGATAAACGGATGCGCGCTGGGAGGGATCATGGTTTCTGTCTGGGCTCTTGTTCATCCTTAATCCTGCATCAGGATGTCCTGATTGCCTGTTTTCTTCTTCACAGCCTTCCGGGCACTGCTTCAGATCCGAGCCATGAGGAAAAAATTGGGCCCTTTGTCCCCAACCAGCTTTAACCCCATCATCTCTTCCCAGACATCTGACTCTGAAGAGCATTCAGTAAGTTGGGCTCGGAACCACGGCCCCTCTGAAGCAAATGCCTCATTGGCTTTTTTAAACCTTTCATGCTTTTCTATGTGGCATCGCAGCAAGGAATTAGACCTGGGTATGCTGCAGTATTTAGCAGCCCAGCTGAGAGCATGTGTTACAACCAAATTATTACTGTGGAAGATTGAGTACTGGTCATGAAAACCTCCCTTTTCCTCTTTGGGAACTTGGTGTCCAGTTAATATTTACCATTCCTAGAGCCATCTGCTTGCACTTTCACTCCAGCGAGGTTCAACTCCAACTCCCTCAGGCAGAAACAATGGGACGATTATTTTGGATTTAAATACAATTTATTATCTTTATTCAAATCCTCGAAGAAAGTAACTGTTTTTCTTTATCCTGTTTTGTGGCCTCAGTGCCTGAGATAAAGTGACCTCAGTATCCTAGTGTAAGTGCTGATATTAGAGTGAAACCTGAAAGCTTTGCAGTTAAAGAAGAGCAGATACTGTCTTTCTTTAGATTAACACACTGCTGGGAGAGATGATTATTCAGTGAATGGTATTGGGATAATTAGTTAGCTATTCCAGGAGGAAAAATCAGTTTAGCACTTTACTCCTTACCAAATAAATTCCAGCTGGAGTAACTAATTAACTATATTAAAAGCATTAAACCAAACAAACATTACAGCAAACCAAACAAAACAAAACATTCAAAACCTAGAATAAATTGGCCGGGCGCGGTGGTTCACGCCTATAATCCCAGCACTTTGGGAGGCCGAGGTGGGCGGATCACAAGGTCAGGAGATCGAGACCATCCTGGTTAACATGGTGAAACCCCGTCTCTACTAAAAAAAAAAATACAAAAAATTAGCTGGGTGTGGTGGCGAGCACCTGTAGTCCCAGCTCTTTGGGAGGCTGAGGCAGGAGAATGGCCTGAACCCGGGAGGCGGAGCTTGCAGTGAGCGGAAATTGCGCCACTGCACTCCATCCAGCCTGGGTGACAGAGCGAGACTCCGTCTCAAAAAAAACAAAACAAAACAAAAACCTAGAATAAATTATAGACGATTGTTTAGTTGACTTTAGATTGGAAAGGATTCTCTAAGCGTGAAAGCAAGAGCCATACATTTTACTACCTAAAAAGTTTAGCACGTCAGAGGTCTAATAGGTCACCAAAATTAAAAGTTAGACAACAAATAGTAGTTTTTTTAAAAAGTATTTACAATGTATGTATCAGAGGAAAAGCTAATGTCTTTGCCATAGTTCATATCGAATAATACAGTAGATTAATGGGCAAAGGGCATAAACAAAACATACTCAACATAGAGTTTTTTAAAAAGTTCAACCACATTAAAAATCAATGATATGCGAATATGAGAATACCATTTTCCAACTTTCAAATTTTAAAAACTTTTTTTTGTAGTGATTCTCCCCGCTTTCAGGGAAGCAGTCAGAATAGGTCTTCTGTATTACTTACAGGAGTGTAACTAGAAAAGGCACTGAAAGAAACAAAACAGTGGAAAACAGCAATATATATCAAGAGCCTTAAAAACATTTATACCTCATCATCTAAGAGCTAAGAATTTAACAAGAAGAAGATAATTTGAAAAAAAAAGGCATTCAAGGATGTTCATCAAAACTTGTTTACAATAGGATGTGCTAGACACAACTAGATACACAGCACTAGGAGAATAGTTAGAAAACTTAGGGGATCTGTAAGAAGGGGACATATATGAAGAGGCTTCAGAAACGAAGGAAAATATTTATGTTCTGGCCAGGCATGGTGGTTCACATCTGTAATCCTAGCATTTTGGGAGGCCAAGGCAGGCGGATCGATTGAGACCAGGAGTTCAAGACCAGCCTGGACAACATAGTGAGATCCCATCTCTATTTTTTAAAAAAGAGGAAAGTATAATAAAATAAGCAGAATATAAAATTGTTATTTACAGGTTGATCAAAACTGTGTAAATAGTACACAGAAAAAAATGGGAAGAAGAGACACCAGAATGCTAACAAAAGTCACTTTGGTGATTTGATTACTGGTGATTTTTTTTCCTAATTTTTTTCCTAATAATATCTTTTCCAAATTTCCTATAATTAACATATTTCCGTTATAATCAGAAAAAAAATAGAGATTATTAAGAAAAAGCTTACCAATAAGCAGGATCTACAATGTGTAGTTCTTTGATATTTTACCTCTGCCTCTAGTACAGTTGTTCTTACCAAACCCCCCAAGAACAGATAGAAAACATTTTTTTCTGTGTAGAGTAAGTAGCATAATCATGTCATAAAACAAAAAGGACCTAATTGATTTTTCAACCTGTCTCTGATTCCCCTAGTCCTCAGAGAATATTCCACCAGGCTATGAAGTAGTATCTCTTCTGGAGGCCCTCAATGGGCCCCTCACCCCATCCCCAGCAGTTCCTCCACTTCACGTGCTTGGAGATGGCCACCTCTCAGGAATGCTCCCTTCGTATGGCAGTGATGGCCACCTGCCCCCTGTCAGGACCATCTCACCTCTTGACCGCCTGTCTGACTGCAGCAGCCAGGGACTCAAACTCAAAAAGAGTCTCTCCAAGTGAGTAGCCAGTGCTCCACAGTATTGCCCCCAGAATCCATGATGAGATGTTTCAACTCTCCTTGGTGCTGGCCCACATCCTGGGGCCTTAGGGCAGAGTAACCCTCTGGGCTGTTCCCAGAGCTGCTTGTGGGAAGGTTATCCCATCCGTTAAGAGATGAAAATAAGATGGTATGTAGGCACTTAGGAAAATTCTGATGAGACAAATCTCTTATGTATTCTTTTTGTTTTCAAGGATAGGGGATGGGTTATAGGGAAGAGGACATTGAACACTGTGGATAGGGCCATCTAGGCCCCTGGCTTAGTCCAAAGACTGAAGGAACCTTGTGATCCATATCTCTTAAACATCTAAGTCCAGCTAGGTACAAATCGTGACAAGGTTTCTGTGGCAGAGTAAAGCAGAGGGTATTTTACAGATGAAAATATTGAGACCCTGTAAACGGCTGTGGTTTTTCCCAAGTTTAGACAGCAAGTCATCAAAGGAGCTAAAGGTAAAACTTAGCACTTCTGACACCCAAAAGAGGTCTACATCCCTCCCTGGTTCTCTTTTCTACCTCCCTAGTCCTACTTAAGATTTGGGTTTTGAGCCAGGAAAGTTAGCCCAGACCTACTCAGCTACTCAGGAGGCTGTACTCCTCCTCTGTTAAAGACGTCAACAAGAGGATCGCTGAAGCCCAGGAGTCTGAGTCCGGCCTGGGAAACATAATGAGACCCTGTCTCAAAAAATAAAGAAAAAAGATTTGGGTTTTCCCCTCAGCTCCCCTTGCAGTATGTACTGTTCTTTAAATGGACGTTGGATATAGCTGCTTTTCCACTGGACTCCTATAGATCCATTTCCCAAAACTCTTCCGTGCTGCATGAAGAGGAAGATGAGCATTCCTGCAGTGAGTCGGAGACACAGCTCTCTCAGAGACCATCGGCTCAGCATCTCGGAGAGGTAATTGATATTCCTCTCCTCTTCTTGGATGTTGAACTCCAGGGACTTTCCTCCTACCTGCATGGCTCATCAGGTCCCTCTGCTCTCATTCACTTATCAAACACCTTTTCAACGCCCCCTGAGGCAGTGGCAAAGATTTCACTGGATTCATGCATTCAACAGCATATGCAGCCTGTGTTAATTTGCCAGGCACTGTGCTATATGCTGAGTATAGTAGCTGGGACACAACAAAAGTCCCTACCCTCGTAACATATTCTTGCTAGCTGGGGTGAGGGTGGGGGACACAAAAGACAATAAGTAAAAAAATACACGTGTACCAGGTGGGGCTGTGGATCAGCGTGTATGACATGTGGGAAGGGAGTGTCACAGCTGGAAGTGGGGGCTGCCATTCTTAAAAAGCGGTCCAGGAGCCGAGACCAAGGGAAGTGTGAGAGCTAGCTATGCAGATATACGAGGAGAGAGGGCCCTAGGCCTGGGAACAGCAAGGAGAAAGCCCTGAGGGTAATTGGGGGGTGCCAGGAGGCCCACGTGGAGGAATGGAAGAGAAGGCTGGAATTTTCTACTCTGTGTGTCCCACAGAGACCTCACATACCAAAGGTTTATGCAGCTTCTCTCTGTAGGGCACTGAGCTAGGTAGAGTGGGGCATAGGAAGGTAAATAAAGTGGTCCCTGCCCTTAGGTGCTCGGGTCTGGCTGGGACAGGACATATACATGGGAATAGCATGTGCCTGGCACGTCATTGTTGCTCAGTAAGTATGTGTTAAATGACTGAGTAAACTTTATAGAAAAGCAGTGTGCCCAATACAGAGACGATAAATTGCTGTGTCAGAGATGGACAAGATCATTGTAAGTGGAGGAAATCAGAAAATGTGTTACGGCGGAGTAGCATTTTAGCTAAACGTTGAAGTTTTTTAGATATGAAAAAGGTGAGAGAAACATCTATGTGGAGAGGACAGTGCATGCAAAGGCACAGAGCAGGAAGTCAGGGCTCGGAGCAAGCCAGGGGCACGGTGAGCACTTCGTTTCCCAAAGGCCCACCTGACCGCAGCATGCAGCCTGGACTAGACAGGAGACAGACCCAGCCAGGAAAGGGCTTCGGTAGCCCAGGCAAGAAGGACTGCCTGAACTAAGACAAAAGAGAAGCGTCTGGAGGAAAGGGAAGGGTTTATGGAGACACAGTTCATAGAACTTTGCATCTGCCTCGGATGGGTGAGGCTCTGCACCCAGATGCCTGGCAGATGGGGGCTGGGATCAGAGATGGGGGCGTGGGAGGAGCAGCAGGCTGGGGAGCAAGGTGATGTTTGTATCAGAAAGCAGCTGGGCAGGAGTTAACTGGGGTCCGTGTGGAGATACTCTGCAGGCAGGAAGACCTCTGCTGTCTTTGTATGCTTTTGCCTCAGAAGGAAAGCTGATCATAATCCTGGGGAAACCTGGGGTGTCCCCATGTCACAGCTGCGGGGTGACCTGTGTCACCCGAGCTGCATCTTTGTATGGCCGCAGCAGATGGCTGTGCCCTGGGCAGGAGGTATTGACTGAAGTGTGCGCCTCCCCTGGGAGGCAGTCATTCCAGGCTTGGGCTGAGAAGTGAGGACGGAATAGAGAAGCTGCGGCCTCTGCATGCCACTCAGTCCCTCCCAGTGTCGCCTTTCCTCCTCATCTCTACCCAGACCTCCGCCCTGACCCCTTCCTCCAGCACAGGTGACTCGCACTTGCTCCATGTCCTGTTGTGTCCCCCACACCCCCCAGGAATGTGGTGTGACTCCAGAAAGTGAGAATCTCACCTTGTCGTCATCTGGAGCTATTGACCAGTCGTCTTGTACAGGGACGCCTCTGTCGTCCACTATTTCCTCCCCAGAAGGTACATGAGGAGCAGGGAGTGGCTGCATGTCCTTCCCCCTTACCCAGCCCACAGTGTCCTGGTGTTTCCTCTGGGAAGGGACATGGGAGTGGCAAGCTAATACCTGGACTGCATGACAAGTAGGCCCTGGCTTGAGAGGGAAGAGGACTTGCTTTCCTACCATGGGTTAGCGGGCTTGCCTGTAGCTAGCGGGGTGTTGGTTCTCTCAGCCCCAGTCCTGCTGTCATGAGGTTTCCTTTAGCATGATGACAGGGAAAAGCAAATGTCTTGTCCCCGAGGCTAAGTTCTGAGCTCTAAAATATAAAGGAACAGAATTTTGGAAAACCGTAAACCTAAAACCACTTTTAGGGGAGGGCAAGATAAGGCCACTTCACTCCTCACTGCCTGAGTGCAGGGAGAGGGTTCTGCTCCCCAGAAAGCTTGCAGAAGCCCTGCCTGACCTCCAGGCTCCTTCTCCATCCCCTGTCTCCAAAGGCCCTGCCAGCAGCAGCTTGGCCCAGTCTGTCATGTCCATGGCATCCTCCCAGATCAGCACCGACACCGTCTCCTCCATGTCTGGCTCCTACGTCGCCCCTGGCACTGAAGAGGAGGGAGAGGCTCTCCCTTCCCCCCAGTCTGCCAGCAGGGCCCCCTCAGAAGAAGGAGAGGTAAGGGAAGGGACGGGAACCGCCCTGGCTTCTCTGTTCTTTGCATACATGTCCAAAGTAGCATAACCAAAGGTCTGCCATGCATGGCTGCAAAATGCCCCAAAATGCCAGGAGTGCCACAGAAAACAAGGCATTCCCTTAGGTCTGACCCTCCTATTTGACACCAAGTTTGTACTGAAGAAGGTTTGGGTTTGCTGTCACGAGAGCTTGATGGAAGAGCCTGTAAAAACTGTGCTCTTCTGCAGGGGCTGCCAGCGGAGTCTCCAGACAGCAACTTTGCTGGCCTCCCAGCTGGAGAGCAGGATGCAGAGGTAACCCCAACAGCACGGAGTGGTGCCCCTTCGCATAGCCAGAGGAGTGCTGGCCTTGGCTGGGATGCCAATAAGGACCAGGGCCGGGAGGCTTTGCTGACGAAGTCTTCCTGGGGGACATGCCTAGATCAGTGAGAAGTAGAATATGGGTAGAGATGAGAGCGGCTGCACCAGGGCCTGTGGACTGTCCAGTGAGTGGGGCCACTGGTTCCCAGGGTCACTGGTGTAGAGTGAGTTCAAGAGGGAACTTTTCTTGCCAGCCCCTGGCCTTAAGAATGTATTGTCTGTCATTCCACTAGTATTTACATGGGGGACTGTGTCACAGGTGCTCATTGGTGCTGGGGCACATACAGACCTATACAGATCTGTGTGGCGAGGTTTCTGCCTACCCCCACCCACTGCACCTAGGAGCCCAGTCTAGCAGGCAGACAGGACCACAGTTCAGTGTGAGACAGCCCATGGTGTGCTGTGGAATGCCGGTTCACAGGGAGAGGTCTAGAACTCTTCTTGAGCCAGCTACTCTCAATGGAGGATCTGGATGGGGTTTGGGATCTTAAGGAATTTCTCAAAGTCTTATGATCTCACAGTTTGCTCTTTCATTTAGTAACTTTTACTTCTACCTTAGAGAAACGGTATCAGTTTGCCAGGCGTGGTGGCACATGCCTGTAATCCCAGCTACTAGGGAGGCTGAGGCAGGAGAATCACTTGCACCTGGGAGGTGGAGGTTGTGGTGAGCCGAGATCATGCCATTGCACTCTAGCCTGGGCAACAAGAGCAAAACTCTGTCTCAAAAAAAAAAAAAACACACACACACACACAAGAGAAACAGTATCAGCTAAACTATTAACAAGGGTGTTCCTGACAGACCATTCTGAGCATATATGGGTAATGTGGCTCGGATCTAATCCCTATAGGCAGACGGTGCCTCACCAAGCAAAATCTGCCTCTACTCAGCCTCTCAGGCATATTAAACACAGATGGAAGTATATGCTGTTAACGTAGGCCCTGGAGTTAGATACCATTAGGATGATTAGTTCTGTCTTCAGCCAATCAGTTTACTCATTTTGCTGCTTTATAGACTCACAGGACCTTCCTTCTGTCCTAGGGAAATGATGTTATGGAGGAAGAGGATGGATCACCCACGCAGGAAGATGGTAAAAGATCTGGTCCTTTACTTCCTTTAGTTATATTTCTTTCCTGGGTCTTCTTTAAGGGGTAAAGAAAAGGGTACCGGTGTGACTTGGTGGCACTGCTCAGTTGTGTGGGACTGTTAAGGGAAAGGTCGTCGTCTTAGTGGTACATCAAAGCAAGCAGGGCATTGATGACCTCTATGACCTCCTCAGCTCTTTCTGGGTCTCAGAGCCATGGATGTCAGGTGCGGGTGCTGCAGGAGATACGTACAGGTCCATATTTACCTCAAGTAGATTCGGAAGCTCTCTAAGCAGTTCCCATCATCAGCCTCCCTGCTGCAGGTTTTCAGTGGAGCCCCATAGAGCTCTTCTGGCAGTCTCAGTGTTGAACAACAGTAGCCATTTCTTCCACTGTGGGGAGGAGGAGGACTATTTGGCAGCTGGTCAGGTCTTGCTTTAGTTAGGAAAATGGTCGACATTACTGTAAAAGAGGACTCTCAGGAGCCAGCAGACATATTAAAGGCGTGGTCAAGGAAACAGGTCCAAGTTTCTTCAGGAGCTCAGCTTAGGCAAGTATTTTAAAGGCTATTGTAATGATCTTCCTTTACCATAATTCAGGCCTCAGTTATATCTTCAGTTGGAAGAATGTTGTTTCCAGGAAGGCTAGAAGAGAAGGAATGGCCCACAGAGCAAGGACATAGGAGGAAGAAGGTGGGCAGGAAAGTCTCCCCCAAGCAGCGAACACCACGTGTTCCAGGAGCCAGACTCTTCCTCCTGCTGCTCTGAGGCACCTCCCTTAGGGGCGCCTCCAGAGCACACATATGCCCGGCCTGGATGCAGAAGTGCCAGCAGATGTCATCCTATTGCTTCTGCTTTAGCGCTGGCCATCGCTTGGGAAGTGTTGGAGGTGCGCATGTGGACATGACAGGTCCCGCCTGGCCAAGGAGCTTGAAAGAGAAGGTGGCCACCAAGGCTGCCTCCGTCAGCTCTTGCACCCCAGCCCAAGGGGGTTTGGAGTGTCACCAACTCAGTTGATGACTTCAGTGCTTGAGGCTCTAGCGTTACCCCTTGTGATTATTTCTCCCATAGAATATTTGCTTCTAAGAAGTACAGTGTGGCCAGGTGGTTTCACCTGACATTCCCTAGCCCGTGGAATAGATTTGTTTTATTCTCTGTTTTCACTGAGAAAAAAAGAGGGGAGCTTGATTTTAAAAAAAGATACCTTTTAAAACTTTTCCCTTCCCTTCTTACATGTCCGTAGATTTCTGGTTAGCCACTTAAAACACACTGAAAATAACAACTGAGGTCTCGTAAGAAAGGAAATCATAATTTTGTGAATGTAGTCATTCTGATTTGATATGCAAAATTATGGACCCTAAGACCTTTAGTTGTTGTTTCATGTACTTATTTTGCAGAGCCATGTGGTCATAAACACACCCAGCTCGCACCCAAGGCAGACGCAGGCATGAGCAGGATGACCTCCCCACTGGCCCTCCCTAGCTTCTGCCGGCTGGTTGCAGCCTCACCAGCCTGGCCTCTGCCCAGCTCTGCTCGCTCTAGTGTTCTCTGTTGAGCCTGTGTCCCACAGCCCTCCTCAGTGATCTGACTTGTTAGGGAACAGCAGACAGAAAGGGCTCTAGGGAAACAGCAGGATAGTGTGAGAATACAGACATGCCACACAATGTGATTCCTTTCTTGTCCACTCTTTACCCACTAAATTATTGTCTTTTTTTAACACATCATTTGACTTTTTTTGGTCTCCATCCTTAAGATTTTTATTTTAAGGACAGCAATGCAGAGAAAAACACAGCCAGCACCTCTCTAACTGCATTAACTCCATTACAGGCCAGAGGACATGCGCATTTCTAGGTATGGAGTGTGACAATAACAATGACTTTGACATCGCAAGCGTGAAAGCACTGGACAATAAGCTGTGCTCTGAGGTCTGCTTACCTGGTGAGTGGCAGTCTGCTGAACATGAACTTGGTGGGGGATGATCCCTGTGCTCTTACCCCTGCTCTCACCCTGGTACACCCATCTCCTGCCCTGCAGTTCCTGCCAAGAAGGCCTGGGGTGTGCTAGTGCTGGAGACCAGTTGCTGAAAGGAAGTAAGAAGGCCTGGGAGAGTCCTTGAGTTTTTTGCAATGAGCCAGCCTTGCTCTGAGTGAGAATATTAGGATAGGAAGAAAGAAGCAAAACTTATGATTTGGCCTAACCACTCTCCACCCCACATCACGGCCTTGCAGGTGCCATGTCAGGTGGCCTGGTCTTGTTTTCATCAACAGGAAGTTTGAGCAGACAGACACCACCTCTCTACGAAGGTCTTGGAAGGATTGCCTGAACCCCTTAAAAGTGAAGCCGTAGCTCCTCAGAAGAAAAGTGTTTCAGCTAGGATTGGAGAGGGATGTGAAAGTCAGCATTTTAGAGGCTAGGGCATGGCTCTGTGATCCATGAGCTTTGGGTTACCAGTTGCATTGTACATACTACTGGATTTGGATCCCAGCGGAGAGGTCAAGTTAGGGCTCCTTTGTGCTCCCTGGAGCTGTAACTTCACAGGTGATCAGGTTGTCACTGTGCCCCTTATTCCTCCTTATGATGCTAAACTGAATCTAGCTAATGTCTTACACAGGATCAGGTTAATCACACGTTGAGCACCGAGCGCCTTTTTAGTTAATGTGCCCATTCAAGGGCTCTAAAAACTGCTTTTCTAAAATCCACATCTTGCCCAAGTGGACTCAGTCAGATGTCCCCTCCGGGTTTCACGACAGAGATTGTCCTTCACACCGTGTTGTTTGAATCCTCTTAAACATTCCCCGAACGAAGACTCACTTCAGCTTCAGAACAGCCACATCACGGGTCCAGTGCTTTACTCGCTCAGCGACGTGGCTGGAGGCGTTGGAGCCACACGACCTCTGTGGTTGCCACTCTCCATCAGCCTGTGCAAGACACAGTCCAAGCACGCTCTGGCCCCACACAAGCTTGTGGCAGGGGAAGCTGGAATTCCCTAGAGACACTTTCTCCAGCCCTTCAAAGGGCTTTCTTGAGTCATTTTCTATTTAGTTTGTTCTAAAGGCACTGCCCAGGCCTCTTCATCTTCAGTGAGACCAAAAGAGGCAGTATCGGTTTCCCTGCTTCTCCTGCACAGGCCCAGGGAAGACCCGCTTCCTGCCTGAGCATGGAGGAGGGGGCGCCGACCACGGGGCCAGACTCCTGCCAGTTAGGCCTGGACTGGAGCTGCTGGGGCCCAGGGGCTGCTTCACTCCCTGCCTTCCCACTCCTGGCCTGGCTTCCATCTGTCCATTTGTGTTCCACATCATTTTGGCAAATGTAAATCTGTCTGTCTGGTTTGTTTATTTTCTAAACTCATGTATGTTCTCTAGACTTGGTATGAAAGTTCCTGTTCACTCCGTGCCAGTACTGTCCTCCCTGCCAATGCTTTGCCCCGTCCAAGCTTGCTGGGCACGCACACACCTGGGAGGCGCTCGCTTGGGGTTGTGAGCAAGGCTCCCCATTCCTGATTGGCAAGGGCCTGTATTCAGGGTACTAAGATCTTCTGAGAAAAAAATATTTGTGAGACTGTATTTCTGTTTTACAAAAATGGGAATGCTTCTGTGGCAAGGGCTGTGGAAAGGATTTGGTTTTAATTGGCATCCTCCGTCAAGATGATGTCTCTGCCTTAACCGTGCCCTGTGTCTGAGGCAGCTCTACCCTGGTCAACCCCTTACTTGGCTTTAGGAGATAAATTTAGGTTCTTGCCTCCCTCAAGGGACTCCCTTACCCACCCCTATTTTTTTGGCAGAGGGAGCTGCTGGGAGTTGTTTTAGCCAATAGTGCTAGTGGAAACTGAGCTTATTCCTCCTCTTCCTGACTCCCCCCAGCTGACCTGCTTGTTGATAGTTACTCCATGGGATCACAGGAGAGTGAGGACTGGGAGGAAGAGAGAAGCCCTGGGGTTCCTTAGGGTGACTTGTGGAGCCAGCTATTTAGAGATTATGATGTGCTCACACTTTGTGCCAGACATGAAATCACATGCCTATGATGGCTCTTGGGAGAGGGCCTCAGGTATAGGCACTGTAAATGTCCCATTATATCCTCACCAGAGGCCTCAAGATGGGGGCCTGTATTCAATATACTAAGATTTTCCAAGAAAAAAATGTGTGAGACTATATTAATTTCTGTTCAATAAAAATGGGAATGCTTCTGTGGCAAGGACAGTGGAAAGGATTTGAGTTTTTTTGTTTTTGTTTTTTATTTTTATTGAGACAGAGTCTCGCTCTGTCACCCAGCCTGGAGTGCAGTGGCACGATCTCGGCTCACTGCAACCTCCGCCTCCTGGGTTCAAGTGATTTCGCCTGCCTCAGCCTCCTGAGTAGCTGGGACTACAGGCGCCTGCCACCATGCCCAGCTAATTTTTGTATTTTTAGTAGAGATGGGGTTTCACCATGTTGGTCAGGGTGGTCTCGAACTCCTGACCTCAGGTGATCCGCCCACCTTGGCCTCCCAAAGTGCTGAGATTACAGGTGTGAGCCACTGTGCCTGCCCATGATTTGTTTTTAATTGGCATCCTCGGTCAGTAGCTGGGTGAAAGTGATGTCTCAAAACCTCTGGTTCCCTTTTTACTTGAGAGGGAAAAGCACATCTCTCTAGGCAAAATGTGTCTCTGGTTCCACTGGTAGCAGATTTGCTGGAGAACTCTCTGGAAGTGTCTGCTAGGTTACAGACAGGAGTATCCACTTTGGTAGGTCTCATGGAGTAAATAAGCCTCTTCACACTCAGCTGTAAGTTCAGTTTTCTATCTTAGGGCTGAGATACCACTGGCTGTCTTAGCTCATCACTGTTCCTGCAGCCAGCTCTCTCCCCATCAGGACAGCTGCACATGCGCCTGGTCTCTGCTTGAGTCTGTTTCCCTCTTCAAGCGGGTGCCACTCCCTTCACAGAGGGCCAGTGGGAAATGGAACCCAGGGTGCCTCCCATGCTCTCCCTGTGCCCTGCGCCATGCTCACAGGCTCTGCCAGGAGACCTGGCTGGTGGCAAGAACTGAGAACCTTGTTGGTTCCTATCCTCACCACTCTGGTCACACTGGTGAGGGTTTAGAGGCACTTTTGTCATTCCAGCCCTGCTCCCCCTAAGAAACTTCTGGGTTTTCCTGAGCCCCAAGACCAAGGGTGGATTTTGGGGAGTGGTGTGTTCTGAGATTGCTTCTGAAAGGAATAAAGGAAGGAGATCTCAGTTGACGGGTGTGGCAGGTGGTAGTAAGACTAGAATTGTGAGACCATGCCAAGCAGATGTGGCTCTAGGGAGTTTGGTGGACTGTTACACAGGTGGCAGGATAGTCATCATGGCAAGTGACAGTTCTATGAAGGCCCTGGGGTAGTCAGTGATGGAAAAAGGCAAAGATAGGCCGGGCGCAGTGGCTCACGCCTGTAATCCCAGCACTTTGAGAGGCCGAGGCGAGTGATCACTTGAGCCCAGGAGCTGGAAACCAGCTGGGCAATGCAGTGAAACCCCATCTCTACAGAAAATACAAAAATTAGCCAGGTCCCAGCTACTCAAGAGGCTGAGGCGGGAGGATCGACTGAGCCTGGGAACCGGAGGTTGCAGTGAGTCAAGATCACACCACTGCACTCCAGCCTGGGAGGCTGAGATGGAGTGAGACTCCATCTTGAGGAAAAAAAAAAAAAAAACAAAGGCAAAGATAATTTGGGTCTTTTTAGTGGGAATACAAATATAATTTTTAAATGACTGCATTCCACTGGAATGAGCATATCCAGTGAAATCTAAAAAGGTTTGTGGAGACCTGAAATTGAATTATCTCCTCTTTTTGAGAGGCCTCAAAACCCAAGACTAAGATGCTACTTGCACTTTATGGGCACTAAGGAAAAATTCAAACTAAGTTCCTCCTTTCCCTGGAGAGCAACCCTACAAAGACAGTTGAACTATTACAGTCCTTACATTTAATAAGAGGCAGGAAAGGGGCTTGTGAAATTTTCCTAAATGTACTCCCAAAATCTACCTCTAGAGGTCTCTTTATACTCCCATTTTTGATATCCCAAAAAATGAGATGTGAATGGAAAGCACTGTTACCCATATCCCTCTAAGGATTTTAAATCTCTACGCTCCATTTTTTGGCTGGAGGGGCCTCCAGGCCAGACAAAATGGCGGCACCTGCTCTGGAAGGCCCCTCAGCACCTACACTGACTCTCCGCAGCCAGGCTCACCGTGAGAACGAGGCTAAGGAGAGAGCAGCAGCAGGGCCTTGCCAGGGGAAGGGCCCCCCCACTTGCTGCCGAATCTCCCTCACCACAGAGCTTACCAAGAGGCCAGGAGAGCAGACTTCAGATCTGATTCTTGAGTCTTCCACAAGTAACCAATGTTCTGCCCTGGCTAAGACTTCTATAGAATAGAAGGGTGGAGTTTGTAGCGAGGACTCCTGTGAATTCAGAGTCAGGACGGCTCTCTGGGCAGCCTCTCAGGCCCAGCGTTCCGTGGCTTGCTGGTGGTGGCGGTGGTGGTGATGGTGCTGCTGTTTTTATTTGTGCATGCATGTGTGTCTTCTCTCTTGTTTACCATTTGCTTTTGGTCTTTCCTACTGAACAGCCGCAGCTCCGGAGTCCTGCCCCATAAACATTGAGGAATAGGTATGAGATCTACCAAATTATATGAATGAACAAACAGCTCATTTTATTTTGGGTTCCTCACTTTAAAGGCAATATTAATATTGCCTTACATTCATCCTGCCACACTTAGACACATAGTGCCACCATTAGAGGTGAAAAAAACAGCTTGACTCATGTCCCAGGCTCCAGTACCCACCCCCAGGGAGTAAAGATCCCAAATTCAGTTTGGATGTGAGAGAGATCCAAGACTCTCCTGTTCTCACTGTTCCCCTGGGGTCAAGCACCAGAAACTGTTACTAGAGTCTGAGGTGGATTAGCACACCAAGGCATTGATGGAAATAAGCCATTTATACCTGCTGACTCCACGTGCCATTAAAGAGTTTCATGTCCTGGACTGGCCTGAGGCTGACCCTGGACACTTGTGAGTGGCCTCTCTCAACCTCACGGCCACACTCTACAGTTGGTCGGCCTCGTCCACTGAACAGGTCCTCCTGTGGGTCAGATGTTGTGCTGGGCTCTGGACTGCAACAGTGAAGAAGTCACAGCCCCTGCCCAGGAGGAGCTTCGTCCCATGGAGGAGCTCCGGGACCTAGCGTTTTCCACCATGTGAGGCATGCGTGGAGCAGTAGTTCAGGCTGCAGGGAGCACTTAGGAGCACACTGTGCCTTACCCTGCCAGAGGTGCCTTGTGAGGGGAGGGCACTGGGAGACATGCTTGGGAGGCCCACAGGGTCCGGAGGACAACATGCCTTCCCTACCCCAGGGAGCCAGGGGGCCCTGAGAGCGGAGGCAGCCAAGGCCCAAGGCAGGAGCGAGCGCTCTAGCCTCACCGGAGGGAGGGCACTGGAGGGAGTGAGCTCATCTGTGGGCGGGAGATGAAGAGGACTCTTAGGGGAGAGGCGAGATGGCCTGGAAGAGCCTGAGCACAGGCTGTTCTAGGAGTCACTCACCAACACTCGCATTCTCTCGTCTAGTCCTCAAAGCAAGCCTGTGAGGTCAGTACTCATCTCCCATCTGATGGATGAGAAAACCAAGGCCCACAGTAAATTGATGTGCCCCGGATCACACCATTGTAAACTGGGAGTGGAGCCCAGGTTAGTGTGACTACAGATGGAGTCACAACACCGCTAGGAAGTGAGCCCACAGGAGGTTGTGGAGGATTGGATCCAGAACACGAAAGAGAAGCACCAAGAATGGGTTTCCAGATGGGCACTGGCGCTCCTCACGTGGGGACAACAGCAGATTTGGGGAGAGGATGCGTTCAGTGGTGGTATCTGTGGGTCCCCGAGGCTCTCGGGCTGGCGTCTGCTGGGCTGATGGCACCAGCTAGTAGCAAACCTCAACAGCTGCGTAGGTGCAGGAGGAGAGGAAAACGGCGGGTGATGGGGGCTGGAGCCTCACACTGTCCTCCCTCCGGGCAGCCTTCTATCCCAGAAACCCTGCTGGGTGGCCAGTCCTTTCCTGCCCCCCGGGGCCCCCACAGAAAACATTTAACACTTCGGGCCAGAACGAACAGTCTTCTCACTTCCCCCCACCTCTTCCTGCCCCGATGAAAATAGCTCAGCGAGGCCCAATTTCCTTTTCCTGTCTATCGTAACATATAGGCAAACTTTAAAACCAAGTAATTAAAATACGAAAGTGGATCCCAGGGTAAGTTCACAAAACAAGGAACATCTTTCATGTCCCTCCCTGTCTGGGAGCCACAGTGGCAGTGACTGTACCTAGCCCAGGGGGCAGGAGCAGCCTCTGCACCTGTCAGCACCTGCTTCTCTCCGTTCTCACGCACGAGTGCTGTGGCTCGCACCCTCATCGGAGTCTCAGGTGACACGCATCCTGTTCCTTCCGTGCTGACTCCTGGGCTGCCCTGCTGGAGACACCATCTGGATCTGGCCAAAGGTCTGGCTCCTGTAATGTTCATTTTCTGTTCCCCAGGTGCCTGGCAGGCTGATGACAATGCCGTCAGTCGGAATGCCCAGCGCCGGCGCTTGTCATCCAGCAGCCTGGAGGACTCTGAGACGAGGCCCTGTGTGTGGGGCCCCTTGGCTGTCTGAGCCCCAGCCTCTGCACTTGGGCTCCTCTCCTGCCCCTGCATTCCATCCATCCTCACTCAGCTGCTGCCTCCTGGGCATCCTCAGCAAGATGCTGGAGACTTTTCACCCTCCTGTGACAGCTGTTACAACCTGTAACCACAATCCCTCACCTCTCAGAGGGAACTGGAGCTCTCCTTTCTCCCCGTGACCTAAAGCCACTCAATGAACTGCAGCTCACGAGACCCTTTGCAGGGACTCTGGAATGCCCCCACGGTATCTTGATGTTCAGGTGGAGCTGGGGTCCATGGGCTAATTTCTTACACATCTTTTTTCTCCTTAGGGGGTAGAACAAGAAGGCTTAGAGTTTTGGCAGCTTTGTTACAAACATCCCTCTGGCATTTCCTGGTCTCTGGCACATCATAACCAATTGGAAACCTGCAGTTTGGGGTAGGGCTGTGAAAAGGGAGAGCAATACTACACGGATATGGCATTTCCCTTCACAAGCACTAGGAGCACCTTTCTCAAGGACAAGAAATGGTAGCAACCAAAAGGTTGGTTGAAAGAAAAAATCCTTCCTTCTGGTAGCAGAGCCAGTCTCCTGGGCCTCACGTGCCTGTCTGCTTAAGAAGAAGCCCTTGAATCTGAGAATCCCCCAGTTAAGATGATTTCCCTTAAGGAGCATTTCTCCTGATCAGGTGCATTCAGGGAGGCCTGGGACTCCATCCTAAGGTGACATTTCAAGAAACGTGTTGACCACCTCTGTGTGCTAAGCACTGGGTGAGGAGTGGTCATATATTTCGTCTTCACTCACCCGGGAGGTGGCATTCTTGTCCCTATTGCCCCCATCTCTACCCCCTTTTGTTAATGGTTGAGAGAAATGTGAACCAGTGATTCTTAGTTTGGTGCCCAGGTCCCCAAAGGAAGTGGTGGAGAGCCTTGAACTAAGTTCAGGCAGCAGCATGTGGCCAGCAGCAGTGCGCTGGGAGCAGAGGTTGGAATCAGGGCTCAGGGCCTTCACCTCAAGGGCTCTCCCCATCCTCCATGTGTTCCTCCCTTGCCTTCCAGAGCTACTGAGCCTAATCACTGAAGAGGGAGACGGAGCCAGTCACATGCTGACTGGCAGTTCAGAAATAGTGTTCTGTTCGTGTGCACTCCCCGCCCCAGTCCAGTGTGAGGTCACAAATACAAGAGCTGAAACAGCACAGCTGGACTGTGAGGTGGTGGCTGCTCTGCCTTCCTCAGCGTGCGTGTCATCAGTGGATTCCCTGTGGCTCTTCCATGTGTCGTCTACTGGCCTTTGGAAAAGGTGGTGGTTTAGTAGGGCATGAGATTATTTGGAAAGCAAAGCTAGAAACAACTATTATTTGTGAGATTGAGATGTGGGAGAGCCTTATAGGCTATGCCCATTGTGGTGGACTTGTCTTAGGGTTTGGAATTGTTGCCCTAAAAGAGCTTTTTGGCGAGGCATGGTGGTTCATGCCTGTAATCCCAGCACTTTGGGAGGCCAAGGCGGGCGGATCACCTAAGGTCAGGAGTTTGAGACCAGCCTGAACAACGTGGAGAGACCCCTTCTCTACTAAAAGTACAAAATTAGCCAGGCGTGGTGGCGCATGCCTCGTAATCCCAAATACTTGGGAGGCTGAGGCAGGAGAATCGTTTGAACTCAGGAGGCGGAGGTTGCGGTGAGCCGAGATCGCGCCACTACACTCCAGCCTGGGTAACAAGATCAAAAAGATCGAAACTGTCTTAAAAAAAAAAAAAATGTCAAGGTGTTTCCAAGGCAGATAGCCTCAAAAAGAGCCTGGCGCCCAGGGGGTCCTTTGCTCCTGTGTGGCTGCAGAGGCCAGGAGTGCAGTGACAGTCTCACTGCCTAGTGATTGTGGCTTACATCCTGCCCTGATGGAGTGGAGCGCGTCCTCCACCCTCTCTGAAATACTGCAGTAGACTTTACCATTTCAGGCCCCACCTAATGTCCTTTCCTTCCCCCTACATTCTTCCCGCCCCTTTCATAGTTGAGATGCATAAGCTGAGCAATAACCCCACTTCCTGATTTCCCTGAAATATGAGCCCAGAAGCAGCAGGTGACAGGGAGCTTCCCTTACCCTGGGGTGGTGGCACACAGACCACCTCCTGTCCTGTCCCCTGCAGGTAGTATTCACAGTGTGGTGTTACCTGGGAGGAGGGAGGAAGGAGCTGAGATGAAGGAGATTGAGGTAAACAGTAACTGCAGTGGCCAGGACCCCCTTCCTGGAGGATCCATGTCCTTCCTCAGCAGGTGCTCAGTCCTCTCCTAGGGAGAAGCACAGAAAGATTCCTCAAGGCCTCAGCCCCATGTCCAAGGCATACCTAGGTTAGAAATGTCCTTTACTTGTTTCTTAGTAACTGTTTCTCCTCTTCCTCTGTCCCCCTGCCTTCTCTTGGCTGTCATTTAGCTCTGTGGCCCACAGAAATACTTCATCCAAGGAGTTGGTCCTCAGTCAGCCTGATGAGGACAGGTCAGTGGCCAACTCTTTTGCCCCAGTCCTTCATCTGGAGACAGTCACATAGTCACGTCAACAGTTCACCCAAAGAGAAGAGGTGGGCCTGGCTTCTCCCACAGGGCACAGCGTAACTATGGAGACCCAGGGCTCCTTCCTGCTGCACTAGGCCTGTACTCTCTCTATTGCGTTCAGGTAGTGTGATCCCGGCTTCCTCACAGAGCCCTTTTTTTCCTTCTGCCCAGTTCCATCCCACCAGAGTTTCTACCCCCGCTGAGGCATCTCCTAGGCATAGACCCCCCACACTCTAAGCCGTCTCACCTGGAGAGTTAGGATCCTGCCCACCTGGAGTTGGCACGCTGGTCACTTTGCTTTGGTCTGCACACCTGGTGTGTGCATGTGTATACTGCTTGTGCCATCTGTGTACCCCTCTCCCTGGAGTACACTTGTGGGCACACTACAGTGGGGACATCAAGAATGCAATATTTATGGATTGCTGCATGATTCTTAAAAATGAATAAAACTGTTTACAAGGGAAGGAGAGCTAACTGCAAAGTGAGCTTATCTGTGAAAGTTTGTCTTTCTCCAGCACTCTTTAATATTTTTACTCAAGAGGATCTGGAGTTGGAGGAGTGGGAGAGGCAAGGGCTAGGGAAAGGCACGTTGGCGGAGGAGTGATGGGCCATTGCGGGGCTTTCTTCATGGCCTGAGCACCAGGCTTCCCGACCCCAGCTCTCCAGCTCCTGGGCAGAGGCTAGGTAAGCAACCCAGCCCCCACCACTGCCTCTGCAGCCGCCTTAAACCGGAGAACGTCCAACCCTGCAGCTCCTCAATAATTAAAGAGCAGGAAAGCTGGTGACAGGAGGGAGGCCAGGGGAAGGGAGGAGGAAGGGCCACAGTCCCCAGAGTCCCTGTACTCTTAATCCCTGTCACTTAAAGGTTGGAGAAATTAATTGGGCAAATGACCCCGCTAGGAGAATTTGACAAGTCCGTGACTGCAGAGTTTTACCCACGGGCTCTGCTTCATCAGCTCTCTCCAAAAGGAGTGAGTGCGCTTCTGCGGAAGCCTCTGGAATGTCAGCTTCCTGGAACCTCGAGGATACGGGTGGGGAAAGAGCTGCTTACTGGGACACACTGGATTACCCTGCCTCCTGGGTGTGTCTGCCGCCTCTGTGGATGTAAGCGGCAGGTGGCATCGGAAAATCAGACCTGCCTGGGGCACCAGAGAAAGACCCTAAGAGTCAGGGGAGAGGGAAAGGCTGCGGAAACTTGAGAAAGCGCCATTCGTAGCGGAGAGGAAAGAAAATCTCAAGGATACGGTTCCCGAGCCTGAGTCCGCTCCCAGCCTTAGCTCCCCAACCGCAGGCTCCGTCCCAGGAGCAGTCGACGCCTCAGAGCGTCCGGGACAGAAAGGGGGTGGGGGCGAGAGTCGTAGTTCCCCAGGACGAACGGATCCATAGCGGTTCCTGGTGCCGCGGGCCGCGGGCTTTTCCGACCCCAGCGCGGGGCCCGCGGGCGGGAATGAGCCGAGCAGGGACGTAGCGGCGGGTAGGGGGTTGGGTGGCGCGGGAGAGGGCGGCAGAAGGAGGGAGTTCGAAGAGAGTTGCCGCCAGAGAGAGTGGCAAGTGCCCGCGGTCTCCTTGGAGACGTACTGACCAATAGCAGCGGCGGAAGCTGTTTATGGGGGCGGAGCGTCGCCATGGCAGCGGGAGAAGCCTTTGGAGCGGCTACTTAATGCCGGTCCCGGGGCCGCGGTAGCTCAGAGAAGCGCCGTCGGGCGGGGGGGCGGCAAGAGTCGCTGGCAGGGCCCCCGAGCTGGGGGCAGAGAGCCGCAGGGGGTGGGAGGAACTTCTTCCAGAACCTTCCTCTGGCCCCGGCTGCGCTCTGCGCCAGGTAAGGGACGGGGCAGGGGGACTGCAGGACAGGGGGAGGGTGGGCGACGGTACCAGCCCGCTCTCATTCGTCCTTGACGGAAGTGGTGGGACCAGGGACTGACATCGGAGAAGTCTGGGGGAGACTCGCCTCCTGCCCCGCATAACTGTTCCGTCCTCTTCCTTCCCGATGATCCCCTATCATAATATTCCTTTTCAAGGATCAAAGGACCTGCTCCGTCCCCGCCCCGTCGTACTGCCCTCCCAGACTTCTCGCCCCATTTCCATTTGTTGCGGGGAGGAAGGGGGTCCTGATTTCCTGCTCTTCGGGAGAAAAGGATAGCCTCGGATGCCCCTACCCTCTTCCTTTATTTGGCTAATAAAACCTCAAAGAGGAAAGGAAGAGGGAGGCGGATCTGGTGGGGTGGGACCCCAGGGCCTTGCTTCTGTTTCCCAGACCTCGGCATTAAAAGATCCTCCCCAGCTGCGGGGATGATGTTACAAGAGGCGTCCCCGTACACACACTGTCCCCTCGGGGGTGGGGTAGTGCTCAGTTCCCGCCGTGGTCCTCGCAGGCACCACATACTTATTCGGAGGAGGCGCCCCCGGGGTCGCGAGATGGAAGCGCGCGTCCGGGAGGCCGTGTAACCGGAGCTGCGGGACTCAGCGGGCCAGAGAGCGCGGCGGGCCACCCCCGGCTCAGCCCGTGGATGCTGACCGCCCCCTCGGAGAGTCCCCGCAGACATGGCGGAGAGCTGGCTGCGCCTCTCGGGAGCTGGGCCGGCGGAGGAGGCCGGGCCGGAGGGCGGCCTGGAGGAGCCCGACGCCCTGGATGACAGCCTGACCAGCCTGCAGTGGCTGCAGGAATTCTCCATTCTCAACGCCAAGGCCCCCGCCCTGCCCCCGGGGGGCACCGACACCCACGGCTACCACCAGGTGCCAGGTTCGGCGGCGCCCGGGTCCCCCCTGGCGGCCGACCCCGCCTGCCTGGGGCAGCCACACACGCCGGGCAAGCCCACGTCGTCGTGCACGTCGCGGAGCGCGCCCCCGGGGCTGCAGGCCCCGCCCCCCGACGACGTGGACTACGCCACCAACCCGCACGTGAAGCCTCCCTACTCGTATGCCACGCTCATCTGCATGGCCATGCAGGCCAGCAAGGCCACCAAGATCACCCTGTCGGCCATCTACAAGTGGATCACGGACAACTTCTGCTACTTCCGCCACGCAGATCCCACCTGGCAGGTAGAGTAGGCACGGGCGGCGGCGGCTCCCTCCCCATTCCCTCCTCGCTCCCCACACCGCACTGGATTCATATCCCAGATCTTCAGGCCAAGTAGGCTCGGTTCGGCCAGAAGGGAGCACTGCAAAGGAGCCCAGTTCTTGCAACTGCCCCTCCTTTGACTTCCAGAGAGAGAGAGAAGGGAGAATGTCTAGAGGTGGAGAGCATTAGGGGTGCAGAGGCTGAGATTCAAGGGGCAAGCACCTGCCATTCATCCAGCAGGCCCAGGCCAAAGACCACGGTTAGACTCTGCGTGGACAGAGTCTCCTTGGGGAGAGCGATGAACTGAAGGCACATTCTTGTCCCAAGTCCTGGAATTCCTAGACACTGCCCTGCCCCGGGATGGTTTGTCGGGCCGGGAGTCAGAAACGGAAACTGGAACGTGGCCTGCCTGCCAGGCTCTATGTCCTGCCCTTTTGCAGTTGGCTTGGGGAGGATGAAATGGAAGGGGTGCTGTAGCATGTGTCCCAGTGGAGGGTGAACGGAGTAAGGGGCCTTCCTAAAGCTGCTGTCCCAGCCCCCCCCGACCTCAACCTCTGCTCAGTTTCCTGCCTCCAACCCCCGCTCTCAGCCAACCTCCCTGGGGGGACAATTACCTGAGCCAGGTGCCTTCCACAGGGGCTCTGCCTACCACACTGGCATCATGTTCCACGTCTCCAGAACCAGGCACTGAGCAGCCAAGGGGCCCAGGCCACCATGTAAACATCCCAGCCTTGCTGCGGGGCACTATCCACCCATCTGCCCTGCCGTGCCAGCCCAGGACCCCTGTCCCCCAGCAATCTTTGGACACGATTAAGCACCTAAGAATAGACAAGGCAGGAGGATGGTGGATTTGAGGCTGGGTAGACAGTGCCCTAAGAGTCTTTAGCCAT
The DNA here is from genome assembly GCF_008728515.1 of Papio anubis. Lineage (NCBI taxonomy): Eukaryota > Metazoa > Chordata > Mammalia > Primates > Cercopithecidae > Papio > Papio anubis. The sequence continues at coordinate 67,737,567 of NC_044992.1, read as the reverse complement.
CACCATCAAGGGCTAGCTGGAGGCAGAGCCCCTCCAAGGACATCCAGACTCTTCCCTGAAGCACCCAAAGCAGGCAGGCCACAGGACCACAGTCCCAAGCCATTTCCAATGCCCCTGACCCTAGAGCAGTGTCATTTGTAGCTGCACCGAAAAAGCAGAGACCCTCAGCCCCACCCTACCCTAAGCCTGTGCAGCTTGCCTTTGGGAAACAGGCCCAAGGAATGAGTGCTATGCTCTTAGCTCTTGGCTGGGTAATAATCAACTGAGCCTGGAGTGGGGGGAGGGGGCCGTGGGGGGTGAAGGCCCAGGCCAGCAGCCGGCTCAACAAACAAGAAAAGTCATCAGATCCCCCACTCCTCATCCCTGCTCACTCGCTCACTCGCTCTCTCTCTCCCCCACCTCTCCATCCTCGGCTGCCCAGCCCCCTCCCTGGACCCACTCACTCACACAGAGGGCCAGCCAGGCCCAGGCAAAGGGAGATGGTGGTCCAGGCCGTGGGGGAGCCAAGGGCTTTGGCCAGAGGCTGTGAGCGGCAGGGTGAGGGAGGGAGGGTAGGCGACGGGGGTGGCACCGAGAGCCACCCTGCAGCTCAGAGCTCGGATGACTGAGCAGGCAGATATCCCGGCAACAGGGAACAAAAGCCCCCGACAGCACTCCAGGCTTCCAGTGCCCTGTGGCTGGTGTCCCAGAGCCGCAGCCGCCTGGGCAGAGCAGCGTGTCTGTCCCCACCTCCTCTCCCCTGCCAGAGAAAAGATGGGGGGCGTGCAGGAGCACCAGGTGCCACTTCGTCTCCCCATCCCCACTGACCCAGCGGTTCCTCTCTCTCTCACTCTCTCCCTGCACCCAGAATTCAATCCGCCACAATCTGTCTCTGAACAAGTGCTTCATCAAAGTGCCTCGGGAGAAGGACGAACCAGGCAAGGGCGGCTTCTGGCGCATCGACCCCCAGTACGCGGAGCGGCTGCTGAGCGGGGCTTTCAAGAAGCGGCGGCTGCCCCCTGTCCACATCCACCCAGCCTTTGCCCGCCAGGCTGCGCAGGAGCCCAGCGCTGTCCCCCGGGCCGGGCTGCTGACGGTGAACACCGAGGCCCAGCAGCTACTGCGGGAGTTCGAGGAGGCCACCGGGGAGGCAGGCTGGGGTGCAGGCGAGGGCAGGCTGGGGCATAAGCGCAAACAGCCGCTGCCCAAGCGGGTAGCCAAGGTCCCGCGGCCCCCCAGCACCCTGCTGCCCACCCCAGAGGAGCAGGGTGAGCTGGAACCCCTCAAAGGCAACTTTGACTGGGAGGCCATCTTCGACACCGGCACTCTGGGCGGGGAGCTGGGTGGGCTGGAGGCCCTGGAGCTGAGCCCACCTCTGAGCCCCGCCTCACACGTGGACGTGGACCTCACCATCCACGGTCGCCACATCGACTGCCCCGCCACCTGGGGGCCTTCGGTGGAGCAGGCTGCCGACAGCCTGGACTTCGACGAGACCTTCCTGGCCACATCCTTCCTGCAGCACCCCTGGGACGAGAGCGGCAGTGGCTGCCTGCCCCCGGAGCCCCTCTTTGAGGCCGGGGACGCCACCCTGGCCTCCGACCTGCAGGACTGGGCCAGCGTGGGGGCCTTCTTGTAAGAGGCCAGGCCCTGCCCCACCTCTGGACAGTGCCCAAGTCAGGGCCTAGAACTACCCCCCAACACAGGTCCACAGACACCCCACCACCCAGGCAGGGGCTGGGCCAGGGCTCCAAGGCTGGCCCCACAAGGCCACATGGCCACCAGCCCCAGCTGCCATCAGATTCAAGCCCAGGAGGCTGAGAACGAGGGCCCAGGACCAGAATCGCTGCCTCCTCTCCCCAGCCCCCCTTGTACACACAGTGTTTCATTGCTCCGCATCTTCCCAGCCCCAGAAACCAGCTAAAGGGCCCTTCGCCGTGAGAGCCTAGGCCTGGAGGGGCCCGGGTCAGGCTGGGGAGGAACAGAACCGGGCCCTCCCAGAGCACCTCCGCTTCCCCCCTGCTTCCCCAGGTCTCTATCCAGAGAGAATCCCCCGGTACCACAAATGCTAATTAGATGACAGCAAATTAACCCCCTGGAGGCTTCTCCCGGCAGAGCCTCCCTGGGGCCGGGGGCAGGCAGTGGATGGGGCAGAGCTGAGCAGAATATGGACTGGGGGAGGGGGCAGAGAGAGGAGATCAAAATGAGGTGGGGGCACAGGGTTGGGCAAGGAGATCCTCTGTAAGGCCTCTGGGATCTTTGCCTGGCCCCTAATCTTTAAGCCCAACTTGAAGCTGAGAGCAGCAGGAAGTTCGGATTTGGCGGTTTGGGGGCCGGGGCATCCAAGCTGTAGAGCGCAGGACAGACAGACTAATGTAGTGAGTGTAGCTGTAGCTGAGGCTTAACTGGGAGGGCCACCGAGCTTGCTGGAACTACTGGGACCAAGAAGGGGTAACCCCATGCCCCTGCCTGCATTCCTCGGGGGCGTGGGGCATGCCTTGCTCCACCTGGATCCCCTGGGCTGCATCCCACATCCACCCTCCTGCCCCTTGGGGCAATTTAACCTTTTTCATGGAAGTTATTTACAATGAAAAGTTTTTAAAAATAAAATTTTTAAAAATCTAAATATGGCTCCTCTCCAAACTTTCTCTGGGAACAGATGAGGGCTCAGTGTTCGGGAGGGGCAGCGCCTCTCTTTGCTGGAGTGAGGGATGACTGAGAGGAAGATGCGGGGGCAATTAGGGCCTGCAAAGAACACTGACGAACTCCCCATGACCTCAGCATCCCCAGGGAGGAAGAGACTGAGGGGTGGCTCTCGGATGTCCCCTGGAGCCTAGGCCTCGGTGGCTCCATCCGTGCAATGGGGAGACCAAGGCCCACAGCCCTGGGGGATCAGGAGACAAAGGGAGGAGGAGTGGCCCCCGCCCCCAGACCCGGGGAACTCAAAGGCTAAGTGTGTCCTGGGCTCGGCCCCTGCTGTCCCCCGCTGCGAGGGCTTGCCCAGGCCGGCCTGCCCTAGTCGGCCATCCCTGGCCTGGGCTGGTCTCCAGCACCTCCCTCACTTGGTCCTCTCCTGGAGGGACCCAGCCCCAGGGCACTCACTTCCCACACAACCTGGCCCAACACAGGTTTGGGGAGGAGGAAGGCCACCAGGGAAAGGAGTGAGCTCAGACCCGCCCCTCTCACCTACAGTGGCAGGAGCCAGACTACCAGAGTTCTGATGGGGAAACTGAGGCACGGGAAATTTGTGTCTGGGTGACAGCCAGCACCTTTCAATCCCCTTCCCCTTGCTTTGCCTGGGAGCCACCTCCCAACTCAGTCCTCGCCACATATACACCCTCACGGGTGCACGACACCTCCAGAGAGCCACTTCCTTGCACACGAGCTCGCACACGGGCGCACACACACAGGGGCACAAACAGGCAACGTCCCAAGCATTCCTGTCCAGCCTCCACGGACCCCTTTCTCCCAAAGCCCCTTTCTTTCTCCATCCTCGAGCTTGGCTCTAGGCCAACCTGGCATTCCCCTGCTAACTGGCTGCTTTCACTTGCTAATTATTCTAAATACTGCAGGAGGGCACGCAGCCTGCAGGTCCAGGAAGGCAGGCTGAGGGCTGCCTCAATTCCCTTCACCCCGCAAGCGACTCCTCCTCCTTCTCCCCACTGTCCACCCGCTTCCTCTTCATGGACCTCAGCATTGGGGAACAAGGTGGGCTCCAGCCTTTTCCCCACAGGATCAGCCTCCCGCTTTGGACTGACAGGCGGGGCGTGTAGCTGTGTGCCCCAGGCCTGTGCTGGGGGGAAGAGGGGCAATGTCTGGGGCAAGCAGGACCCCCTACTGGGGGAGCACCAGGCCTGAGAAGCAGATCAAGGTTTGCCCCAGCTTGACAGTTACCTGGAGGCTCCTGAAAAATCCCACTGCCATTCTCCTGCCTCAGCCTCCCGAGTAGCTGGGACTACAGGCGCCTGCCACCACGCCCGGCTAATTTTTTGGATTTTTAGTAGAGACGGGGTTTCACCATGTTAGCCAGGATGGTCTTGATCTCCTGACTTCGTGATCTGCCCGCCTCAGCCTCCCAAAGTGCTGGGATTACAGGCGTGAGCCACCGCACCCAGCCTCTCCAGATAATTTTTAAAATCAGCCAGGCATGGAGGTGTGCATCTGTGGTTCCAGCTACTCTCTACACAGGAGGCTGAGGCAGGAGAATTGCCTGAGCTGAGCCCACGAGGTCAAGGCTTCAGTGAACTGTGATTGCACCACTGCATTCCTGCATGGGTGGCAGAGTAACACTATGTCTCAAAAAAAAAAAATCAGGAAATTAACATTGGCCTGATAATCCCATCTAATCCACAGACCCCATTCAAACTCTGTAGATTGCCCCATCACGCTCCTCCCTGTGCCAGCATCCCAGTCCGAGATCACTGTTCATTCACTGTCCTATCTCTTTGGAGCTGTGTGGCTTTGAGCTCATAACTCAAGTTCCCTGGGCAGGTTCCTCATCTTTTTTCATTCTAACCTGCAACCCCCACTTTTGGGGTAACCAGCCCCTGCTGCATGTGACAGCCCCCGCCCCGAACCACCTCTTTTTGTTTTGCTTTGTTTTGAGACAGAGTCTTGCTTTGTCGCTCAGGCTGGAGTGCAGTGGCACAAACTCGGCTTACTGCAACCTCTACCTCCCAGGTTCAAGCGATTCTCCTGCCTCAGCCTTCTGAGTAGCTGGGATAACAGGCGTGCACCACCATGCCTGGATAATTTTGTATTTTTAGTAGAGACGGGGTTTCACCATGTTGGCCAGGCTGGATCCTCAAGTGATCCGCCCGCCTCGGGCTCCCAAAGTGCTGGGATGTCAGGAGTGAGCCATCGCGCCCAGCCCCACTTCACTTTAAGTGTTGGGGGAAGCCCATTCCCAAAGCACAGAGCCACCCTTCTGTCCCAGAATTTCCTGCCTCTTCCCCATTCTGTCTTCCCACTGTAACCCCCCGCTAGGAATGTGATGGAGAGGGTGGGGAGGGCCAGGATGTGGGAGGAAAGGCCAGGAGCTCAGACCTTGCACGGCTCCCCTTCCCTCCCCAGGGCACATCCTGTTCCATAGGACAGGCCACCCGGGGCCCAGTGACTCTCAGGTCTGGAAGGTCCCCAGGGATCCCCCTCAACCCCACACTTTATGCTCCGCTGGGACGAACTCTTCAGGCCCCCTGCAGAGCTGAGCTCCATCTGGGGCAGGAGCCAGGAATGGCTCTCCACCTCTTCCCCTGCCCCAGGACCCAGACTTGCTGGAAGAGGGTGAGCTGGAGGGCAGGAAGGAAGGCGGGGCGGTGGAGGGTCAGGTGCACCTCCCTCCTGGGCTGAAGTCCAAAGGTAAATAGGTGTAGGTGCGCTCCCGGCAGGGGGCAGTGGGCTGGTCCCTTGGGGCAGGCCTGGGCCTGTCGGGGGTAGGGACGTGGGGAGGGGCCGCCAAGCCAGCCTTGTTAACAATGGGGTGGGGGAGGAGCCTGGGTCCTGCTGACACTTTCTTGTTTGATGAGAAGGAAAACACAGGTGACAAGACGGCAGGCGGGGAGGTGCACTTCGAGCAGGGAGGGGCCAGGATTTCCATCCAAAGCCTCACTGACTGGTGTGAACTGAGGAGCAAGTGAAGCACAGGAGGCCCTCAGGGGCTGCCTTCTTCCCGGGGCACCTGTGTCTGCTCCACTCTGTGGCTCCCAGGTGGGCAGGTCAGAGCTACCGGGCGTGCTGGGGCTTGAACCTTCCCTGTCTGCGTCAGAAGTTGGCAGGAGCCACCTGGAAGGACATTGTCCCTCAGAAGCCAGCCAGCCTGAACTGCAGGGCAAGGAGAGGTGGGGGTACCATAACGGAGGGGGCTGTCAGGGCTGAGGGTCTCCCTACTGGCCCCTGATAGCCTTCCAGCACAGTCCTGAACTGACTCCCACCAGCCCCTCACCTGCCCTTGGGCCGCACCACCTTGTTCTGAGGACAGAGAGGTCTGAGCCCCAGGACCCGCGCTCCCAGGAAAGCAGGAGTTCCAGGAATTGGAGAGGTGTGCACACCTCCACGAAGCCCACCCCGCCCACAGCCCCCAGAGCCCTTTGAAGTCAGAGCCGCAGCGGGATTGAGGTGGGCAGCCCTCCCAATGCTGCTGTTTGCCCAGGGAATTAAGCTGAGGCGGGGCAGCTGCCCACAGCTCTCCCCTTGCCCAGCCAGCCGCAGGCTCCCTCTGCAGCCCCGCACCCCCACCAGCTGCCCTGCCTCTCTTCCTGCCTAACCTTGGGCACCAAGCCCTGTCCCCATCCCCACTGAGCAACAGAGTGCCTTCAGTTTCCTTTGAGTGAACTGTGTCCATGAGTTGGGCAGGGGGCAAGGAGGGGCAGACTGGGATACAGACCCTACCTCCTAAGCCCACAGGTCTGCAGACCCCTGTGGGAAGATGACCTGTCTTGCTCATTCCTACCTTCGAAGCATCACAGCCCCCAACGTGTTAAGTATTTTTTGAATAAGTGAATGAATAAATGTGCTGGCTGGCAGATCAACACAAGATAGAAAAGCAGCCGAGAAGCCAGATAGTCAACACCTAGGGGTTCTCCAGTCCCTGGGCTGGGAACACTCCTGAGGCCTCTGGAGGCAGTGGTTTGACCCAAGGGCGTGCAGAGGTAGAAGGCATTCTGGCCCAGGGAGAACTCTGAGGAAAGCCCCAAGGTGCCCGGTTCTGGAATTGAGCGAGGGGACAGACTGTTGACCCTGTGGATTTGGGGGCCTCTCATGTGGAAGTGAGAACAGAGGAAGGGGAGTGGCAAGGACCACCACTAGGAAACCAGGGGACCAGGGAGGAGGAGGCAAAGCCGAGAGGGAGTGGGGAGGACGCCTGGGAACTGTGGCAGGGGGAGCCCCTGCACTCGCACACCTGTTCCCCGCCGCCCTGAAGGGAGCACCCACAGTGCTGAGTGCCGCAGGGCAGCCTGAGTGGGGGCAGCGGAAGCCAGCATTGGCCCTGGAGGTCCCGGCGGCCTCCCACGGGGCCATTTCCTTAGTGCAGTTGGTGGGGTGCGGGGAAAGTGAGAGCAGGCAGCAAACTCCAGCTCCAAATGGGGAGAAAGGAAGGAGAGGGTGCGGACAGGGTGAGGGCAGACTCAAGGAGAACTTAGAGATGGGAGGCCTGAGGGCATTTGAAGGAAAGAAGGGGTACGGGTGCCCCCGAGGGGTTGGCAGTGCTGAGAGAGCTCCTGGTGGGAGCAGGAGGAAGAAGGTCTCAGAGGAGGCAGGAAGGATGAGCGCTGGCCCCTTTCCTGGAGAGGGAAGAGGAAGAGGATGGGCAGGGAGTGGGGCTGCGTCAGGGTGAACAGGAGGGTGTGGGGGGCTCTGGCTAGTGTGCGGAACTACAGGGTATAAGGGGCGGAAGTGCGGAGGAGCAGGTCTGGAGTAACTTGGAAGGGCACTGGGGAGCAAGGGGAGCAGAGAGGAGGGACAGGAGCTCTGAGGGGAGCAGGGGCCCCGGGAGGTCAGGGTGGCTGCCCTGCACCCAGCTCGCAGGGTGAGGCTGGAGGCTGGAGATTCTCAGCTGCAGGAGAGGAAGGCCAGGGTCCCAGGTGCTGCTGGACACTGGTCAGTCACTTACCTGGTGACCTGGTTCCTTACACCTTTGAGCTGAGTCAGGGAGGGGCAACAAAGAAGGAAGGAGACCCGGTCTTGGGGAGCCTTTCTAACCCACCGAGCTGGGAGGCCCACAGCCTTACGCATGGGACTCACAGACTCTGAGGCTAACATGTTTGGGCACTGCAGCTTCAGGGCAGGAATCCTGTTCTTGGAGCTTTGCTCATGAGGTATGGTTCCTTTTCCAAGACGAGTCTCCTAGAACCCTCCTTCATTACCCAGAAGCCTCTCAGGCGCCCCTCAAACATGCTATGGGCACCTCAACTCTCCGTATACCTGGCCAGATTCCCCTTCTCCCTGTGTGGGCCTTCCTCACGCAGCATTCCTTCACTCAGGACTGGAACCCCCAGCCAGTTGTCTCCCAGCCCACTGCCCTCGCTCCAGTATGTTCTCTACCTGACAGCCACCGGGCCTTTCTTTTTTCTTTTTCTATTCTTTTTTTTTTTTTTTTTTTAGTGGAGTCTTGCTCTGTCACCCAGGCTGGAGTGCAGTGGTGTGATCTCGGCTCACTGCAAACTCCACCTCCTGGGTTCAAACGATTATCTTGCCTCAGTCTTCCGAGTAGCTGGGATTATAGGCGTCCACCACCACACCCGGCTAATGTTTTGTATTTTCAGTAGAGATGGGGTTTCACCATGTTGGCCAGGCTGGTCTTGAACTCCTGACCTCAGGTGATCCACCCACCTCGGCCTCCCAAAGTGCTGGGATTACAAGTGTGAGCCACCGCACCCTGTCTCTTTTTCTATCTTTTTTTTTTTTTCTCTCACTCTTGTCCAGGCTGGAGTGCAGTGGCACAATCATAGGTCACTGCAGCCTCGACTTCCTGGGTTTAAGTGATCCTCCCAGCTCAGCCTCCCGAGTAGCTGGGACTAGAAGCACATGCCACCACGCCTGGCTGTTTTTAAATTTTTTGTGGAGATGAGGTCTCACCAGGTTGCCCAGGCTGGTCTCAAACTCCTGGGCTCAAGTGATCCTCCTGCCTCAGCCTCTGAAAGTGCTCAGATTACAGGTGTGAGCCAGCCACCTTGCCAGGCTTTTTTTTTTTTTTTTTTTTTTTTTGAGATGGAGTCTTGTTCTGTCCCCAGGCTGGAGTACAGTGGCTCGATCTCAGCTCACTGCAAGCTCCGCCTCCCGGGTTCACGCCATTCTCCTGCCTCAGCCTCCCGAGTAGCTAGGACTACAGGTGCCCTCCACCATGCCTGGCTAATTTTTTTTTTGTATTTTCAGTAGAGACAGGGTTTCACCATATTAGCCAGGTCTCAATCTCCTGACCTCGTGATCCGCCTGCCTCAGCCTCCCAAAGTGCTGGGATTACAGGCGTGAGCCACCACGCCCGGCCTTTTTTTCCTTTTTTTAAGGAAAAATTTTTACCTCATAACAGTACATGCACCTGGAATAAATATCAATCTTAAAAAGACTTAGTATGTTAAAAAGTTTTAAAAAAAACACATGGGCCGGGAGAGGCAGGAGAATGGCGTGAACCCGGGAGGCGGAGCTTGCAGTGAGCTGAGATCCGGCCACTGCACTCCAGCCTGGGTGACAGAGCGAGACCCCGTCTCAAAAAAAAAAAAAAAAACACAAAAGGTCACTAGCTGTTCCTTCAGGTCCTGCTCCTCTGGTAACTATAACCAACCACTTTCAGTTCTTCCACTGGTTCAAGTAATCCCTGCTGTTCTTTTATTGTGTGTGCGTGTGTGTGTGTGTGTGTGTATGTGTGTGTGTGACAGAGTCTCACTGTGTCACCCAGACTGGAGTGCAGTGACACGATCTTGGCTCACTGCAACCTCTGCCTCCTGGATTCAAGTGAGTCTCCTGCCTCAGCATCTCGAGTAGCTGGGATTACAGGTGTGCACCACCACACCTGGCTAATTTTTGTATTTTTGGTAGAGATGTGGTTTCGTCATGTTAGTCAGGCTGGTCTTGAACTCTGGACCTTGTGATCCACCTGTCTCAGCCTCCCACGGTCCTGGGGTTACAGGCGTGAGCCACTGCGCCCGGCCTATTTTGTTCTTATTGAGGTAAAATTCATGTACAATTAAATGAGCTGATTTTAAGTGTACTGTTCAAACCATTTTGACTAATATATATCAAAACACAGAAAATTTCCTCATGCCCCTTTCCAGGGGATCCCTACCATCACCCCATCCCTAAGCAACCACTCATTTGATTTCTATTGCCATCAGTCAATTTTGCCTGTTCTAGACTTTCCTAAGAATGTCACCAGACAGTTTGTACTTTGTGTTCAGCTTCTTTCACTCAGCATGTTATTTTTGGAATTTCACTATGTTGTTGCATGCATCAGTAGTTTGTTCCTCTTCATGGCTGAGTAGTATTTCATCAGCTGATGGTAGCTGTTTGTTTATCCAGTCTCCTCTTGATGGATATCTGGGTTGTTTCCAGTTTTGATCTATTGTGAATAAAGTTGCTATGAACAGTCTTGTACAAGGCTTTTTGTCATATAGCTTTGTTTAAAAACAATCCCTTTACTTTTCATTTGGATAGAGTTTGGGAAGTGAAGACATATATGTGTGTAACGTATCTGCCATGTCCAACAGGACTACCCTGAGTTGATTCTTTTTTTTTTTTTTTTTAAGACGGAGTCTCGCTCTGTCGCCCAGGCTGGAGTGCAGTGGCCGGATCTCAGCTCACTACAAGCTCTGCCTCCCGGGTTCATGCAATTCTCCTGCCTCAGCCTCCCGAGTAGCTGGGACTACAGGCACCTGCCAACTCGCCCAGCTAGTTTTTTGTAATTTTTTTTTTTTTTTTTTTTTAGTAGAGACGGGGTTTCACCGTGTTAGCCAGGATGGTCTCGATCTCCTGACCTCGTGATCCGCCCGTCTCGGCCTCCCAAAGTGCTGGGATTACAGGCTTGAGCCACGGCGCACGGCCTCTTTATTTTTTATTTTTGAGATGGAGTCTTGTTCTGTTGCCCAGGCTGCAGTGCAGTGGTGCGATCTCAACTCACTGCAACCTCCACTTGCCAGGTTCAAGTGATTCTCCTGCCTCAGCCTCCCCGGTAGCTGGGGACTACAGGTGCATGCCATCATGCCCGGCTAATTTCTGTATTTTTAGTAGAGACGAGACAGGCTTTCACCATGTTGCCTGGGCTGGTCTTGCACTCCTGATCTCAAGTGGTCTGCCCACCTCAGCCTCCCAAAGTGCTGGAATTGGAGGCCGAGCCACTGCACCCAGCCCCTGAGTTGATTCTTCAAAGAGGTGGCCCAGGTATCCAGCAGGAGTGCAGGGAGGAAAAGAGTTTCAGGCAGAAGGAGGGGAGTGAGCAAAGGCATGGAGGTGGGACGCTGCCAGTTTGCCCAGGGGGCTGCTAGCCTCTCAGTGCTAGGGAAGGTAAGGGGCCAGGGTGACCCTTTTCAAGTGCAGCTCTGGCCACATCACTCCTCTGCTAACAGTGCAGTGAGTTCCCTGGCCTGCAGAAGGAGCTTCAGTTCCCCTAAGCTCCATCAAGATCTGACTCCCGCTCACCCTTCATCTTCCACCTCCCCTGCCCTCTGTGACCAGTCACACTAAGGCACCACTCAGAATCACTATTTCCACTCTTCCTGTCCCAGTGCCTGCCCTCTACCTTGAATGACCACCCTCCCGCTCTCCCGCTTCACCTGGGTAACACTTTTCAGGACTTAGTTCCAGAGTCCCCAGTCCTGGTCTCCACCTGGGTTAGGTGTCGGCTCTGGGCTCCCACGGCATCCTCAACATACCCCACCTGCCAGAGCCCAGGACAGCAGGCGCATGATATTGATGACCATACAGTGGCCAGCGAGGTTGTCAGTCCCCTTCCCAAATGGTTCTCTTGGCCCCTCTCTGTGTCTAGCACCTGAAGGAGATGTGAAGAGGTGGGGGGGGGGGGGAAATAAACCAGCCCGCAGGGTGCACGTCACCATGCCATCCAAGCCCAGGTCTGAAAACCCAGGTGTGAGCCTTTTCTCTCAGTGTGGCTGGTGACACCTGCAGAGGGAGGGTTCTCCCTGCATCGCCATCCTGGCAGAACTTGTGCCAGCCTTTTTGGCCCTTCTCTTTGAGCAGGCAATTGGTAACACACATCGGGGTCCTCAGGTTGGTACCTGAATCAACGTCAGCTCTGGCAATGCCACCTCTCAGAAGAGTGGCCCTGGCTGGAGCAGAGTCGGGGCTGGGGGTCCCTGGACACTCGCTCTGCCCCTAGCTGGCCAGAGTTCCAGAAAACCCACATCTCACAGTCCACCCTTGACCCTGAGCCCTTTTATCTGGTGGGTCTAGAACACAGTTTGGGGGATGACCTCCATCACAATCCCTTTCCCTGCTTCACCCCTGCAGCCTGGTGAATGCCTCCAGGGCAGAGGACAAGTGCAGGGGGCTTCCATTCCTGCCTGCCCAGTACCCGTGCCCCTCGCCTGCTGCCAGCACAGACTGCCCACCGTGGGGCTCCTGGGTAGAGGACAAGTGTGGGGGCCTCTGTTCCTGCCTGCCCAGGACCTGTGCCCCTTGCCTGCTGCCAGCACAGACTGCCCACTGTGGCGCTCCTGGCTGCTTTCTGTGGTTCAGGTTTGTTGGGGGAAGCACCTGGGCTGGGTCCTGAGCTCTGCGAGGCACCATATCAGCTGGCTGGGCCTCTGGCAGACCCCAGCTCCAAGTCTGGTCCTGGGGAGCTGCAGGCCCAGATTTCTTGAGGGGTGCGGGTGGGAGGTAGGGGTTTGTCTGTTTGCCCTTTTGTGGGAGGCAGGAGCAGCTGGAGTAGCCCTCAATGACAACAGCAAACACCTGTCATCTGCAGGCGGCCTCAGGAGCCTTCTAGTGTCACCTATAGCTGAATAGAATGAGGCACAGAGAGGCACAGCTCTGAGGATGGTGGCACAGGAGAGGCTGGCTTCTCATGGGCACTGCCACGTCTCCACTCACCACATCAGCATCTGTGTCTCCCTGCTGGACTGGGAGCTCCGGGAGGGCAGAGGCAGTGTGCAGTTCTCTGTGGCACCTGGCCGGAGTCAGGTATGGCACACGCTTGGTGCTTAGCAGAGCATGGCAGCATGGATAGGGGGGCAGGATACACCCCAATTCTCACAATGACTTACTGGCAGAGCCAGATCCAAAAGTCGGATTTTTCAGCTGGGCAGATAGCGTGGAACCATCAGGAAGGCAGCTCAGGAGGCTGGGCGTGGTGGCTCTCGCCTGTAATCCCAGCACTTTGGGAGGCTGAGACGGGGTGGGGTGGGGTGGGGGATCACCTGAGGTCAGGAGTTCGAGATCAGCCTGGCCAACACAGTGAAACCCCATCTGTACTAAAAATAAAAAAATGAGCCGCATGCGGTGGTGCATGCCTGTAGTCCCAGCTACTTGGGAGGCTGAGGCAGGAGAATCGCTTGAACCCGAGAGGTGGAGGTTGTAGTGAGCTGAGATTGTGCCACTGCACTCCAGCCTGGGCTACAAGGGTGAAGCTCTGAAAAAGAAAAAGAAGGAAGGAAGGAGGGAGGGAGGGAGGGAAAGAAAGAGAGGAAGAGAAGAAAGAGAAAGAAAGAAAGAAGGAAGGAAGGGGGGGAGGAGAGAGAGAGAGAGAGAGGAGCAAAGCAAGGCCACTCAGGCCTGTCCCGCCTGTCCCTCTGCCCTCAGGGGCCCAGGCCTCACCTCCAGCCCAGCCTCCTCCCTGGCCTCATTAAAAAGCCCTTACTGAAGAAGAAGTGTGAGTGGAATCCCGCCAGGTAATACAAGCTGAGATATCTCTGCTCATTCATTCATTTATTTCAGGCAGACAGTAGGACCCTTCCGTGAGTGTGAAGGACACGCAAACCCACAGAGCAAGAGCACACTGGGGACTCCCTTCAGGGTTATCTCACTCAATCCCCTGCCTCAGGGCAGCTATCCACTCAGGGAATGAGGCCTCCTGGTTTCCAACCGCAGGGGCAGGATCTCAGTCCTGGGGCTGAGGGGAACGGTGGTGGAAACCTGACTCTCGGCTTGCTCCCGGGCAGGGCTTCCCTGTGCCCTCCCGCCCCCAGCCAGCAGCCTGTGTCTTCTCGTTTACCGCCCAAGGCACCGCACTCTCCTTATTTGAGGCCCTCAGGCCACTCCTGCCAGGCAGCTCACTCCTCCCAGGCTCCTCTCCAAACACAGTGCAACCTCAGCTGACGCGGGGGCCCCAGGGCCACTCTGCCTCCACTCCCGCCACACTCAGCCATCCTCTCCGACACCCCTGGCCCCCTCCCTACTTCCCAGCTTTCCTTCCATAAGGCCGGTCGCTGTCCTGAGGCCCCCTTCTCCCATCCTTCAAAATCCAGTCCATACGCCTGTGCCTCGGCCTCCCTGAAACGCCCCATAGCTGTGGCTGTTCCCCCAACCCTGGCCACAGCCTTGTGTCTCTCCTGTGGCCTGGATAACCGAGGCCTGCAGCGCACCCCAAATTCCCACGTTTCCAAGAAAACCATCTTCTTATTCGGGCTCTCCTCTCTCTTCCTGCTTCCTGCCTCGCTGAGTTCGTGAACAAATGAACGAACCTGCCCTACTCGGGAAAGATTCCGCCTGGCGGGGGCCTGTGAGGGGCCCTTCCTGAGGACAGCGCCACCCGCCGCTTCCGTCCCTCTCCCCACCGCAGCCCGGCACGGAGAAAGCGCTGAGTCACGTTCCGGGCACGCGGCCCCCGGGGAGCCAAGCCTCAGGGGCGCGCCTGGGCCTGTGGGGGCTCCTGGGCCTGCTGGGGCAGCGCCTGGGCCCGCGATGGGGGTCGCCTGCACCCGCTCCCGCTGCCCAGCGCAGCCCCCGCATCATCCCAGGTTGCCTGGAGCCACAGGCCGGGCAGCAGCGGGTGCCAGCGGCTAACGCCACCGCGGCTTGCCAGCCGAACCCCCCTTCCGGACTGGTTCAGAGGAATGGGGAATGGGGGGCGCGAGAAGCCCCCAGCAGGCTGCCCCGACCCCTGATTTCCTGCCCAATCCCCAGGTCGGGTTCCCGGGGGGCCTCTGGATGCCCCCTCGTTGTTTGCTTCCCCTCCCGTCTCCACGGTCCCTCCCTCTTCAGCGCCCCCTCTTGCCCCCGTTCTGTCCCCACCCATGCCCCCGGCCCCTAGGACTTTCCCTTCCCCTGCACCCTGGACCTTCTCAGAGGTTCCAGCTGCCCTAGCGCGGTGGAGGCCAAGGGTGGAGTGGGGCGCCCCCTCGCGGCCCGGCCCGGCCCGGGCTCGCCTCACCTCCCCGCCTGCCGAAGCCCTCCCGGAGTACTCCGGGTTCAAACCCTGAGCACGGCGGTAGGAGAGCGCCCCCCTGCGGCACAGCCACGTCCACGAAACCCCTCCCGGGGTTCTAGAAAGCGGAGGCCTCCGGTAATAGGGGCTAAGGCTGGGCCAGGGGGACAGGGACAGGCCCTCCCAGCTCCTCCCCTGCCGAGCCGGGAGGGTTGAGGGAGAGGGGGAGAGGGGGGTGAGTGTGTGTGTGTGGTGTGTGTCGTGCAGGTAAGGGGCCATGGCCTAGGACAGCTGGGCAGTGAGTGACAAGTGCCTGATGGGTTGCTCTTCCTTCATTTTACAGGCCAGGAAGTCTTCCTGCGGTGGGGTCTGCAGAACCAGTAGAATCCTTCCTGGGGCCACCACGTTCCTGGCACCATTCTGAGCCTTTGTAATGCTAATCTCCTGTCGTGAGTGCCTCGGGAGTGTTGGGGGACTGTAATATTGTTGTCCGTGCAGAAGGAAAGACCGAGGTGCAGAGAGACGTCTAGAAGGTGCTAGAGGGTGACTATCCAGCCCTGGTATCACTGCCTGGTGATTTCGTTTCATTCATCTTCACAAATGGCCTCACCGGGTGAGTCCAGGGGCCAGGAGGCTCAAGATGCTGTCAATGACTCGGGACTGTTTGGGGGCAGATAAGAGGAGGTGAGGGGTTCTGCAGGTTCTGGATAAATTGATCAGAACTCAGAACACATTTCTAAGCAGTGGTCATTAGCTGCAGAAGCTGATTTTGTTCCTAACATACTCCAACTACAGCTGGAAAGGCCAGGGAAGAACCAGAGTGGGCACCGGCTAACATTTCTTGAGCGCCTACTAGGTACCAGGCCCTTTATATGCGCCATGTCACTTAATTTACCTCAAATCCAAGGGGCCTTTGTGGCGTGTTATTCAGAAGTCACAGGGCTAATCAGGGCAGGGCTGGGATCAGACTGGGCCTGTCTGGCCTCTCACCTGGGTTATTTTTCCTCCACTCGGCGGTTCATAGCACCAGCTGTGATTTGGACAGAAATCAGCTGCCACGTGCAACATTCTCCCATGGGAACGTATGTCCGCAGCACCTATCTCAGGGCCCAAATCCCTCCTGCCCCACAGCCCTCTCCTGGGACCTGCCTTGGATAAGATGAGAAATTGGGATGGGAGGTGTGGGAGGCGGGGCAGGGTGTGCAGGTCTCTGGCCACACAGAGAAGCGTGAAGGGATACAGATTCCTCCCAACACATCTCCTGGCCTAGGTGTTTCTGCTGCCCACAAGTAGGTTGCTGTGATTCTCAGGTCAGAGAGGCTCTCGGTTGCCTCAAAAGCTGCACCCTCGGCTGGGCATGGTGGCTCACGCTTGTAATTCCAACACTTTGGGAGGCCAAGTCAGGTAGATCACCTGAGGTCAGGAGTTCGAGATCAGTCTGACCAATATGGTGAAAGTCTGTCTCCACTAAAAATACAAAAACAATTGGTCGGGCGTGGTAGCAGGTGCCTATAGTCCCAGCTTCTCAGGAGGCTGAGACAGGACAATTGCTTGAACCTGGGAGACAGAGATTGCAGTGAGCTGAGATCGTGCCACTGCACTCCAGCCTGGGCGACAGAGTGAGACTCTGTCTCAAAAAAAAAAAAAAAAAAGCTGCACTCTGACCTCCTTCACTTTGTCTTCCCTGGGACGTGTATGCCATCCCTTTGATCCTCCTTCCGCACCCCTGCGCCTCCTCCTGGAGTTAGCCTTCATGCACTTGTTTATTTGTTCATCATAGATTTACTGGGTACCCTGAACACCCTCTGGGTCGGGCCAAGGCCAGGTGCTGGGTAGGCACCCTTTAGAGGGCCCGCTGAGCCTTCTGGTCACGCCTGGCGATTCCATCAGCCCTGGCCCGGCACCCCTCTTGTTTGTGTCACTCAGGTGTGAAGACCTGTTGCCCGTGCCTGTATTTGATCTGCCCCCAGTGGGGCTCCTGCTGGCTTAGCCTTTCCTCTCTCCAGCTCTGCCTGTGAGGTCCAGGAATCCTTCTGGGCAGAGGACCCTGCTCTGCTGGGCACCTCGCAGGCTCCGCAGGAGGTTTCTGGCTTCCAGCACCTCTTCACCTTGCTCACACTTTGCCTTCACCCTTCAAGCAGGCATGATTCCTTGGTGATGCCCCAGACTCTATAAGGACTTGAATTCAAATCAGTTTGCTGGGGGGCAGGCGCAGTGACTCATGCCTGTAATCCCAGCACTTTGGGAGACTGAGGTGGGCGGATCACAAGGTCAAGAGATTGAGACCATCCCGGCCAAGGTGGCGAAACCCCGTCTCTACTAAAAATACAAAAATACAAAAATTTTTACAAATTACAAAAATTAAAAATACAAAAATTAGCTGGGCATGGTGGCGTGCACCTGTAGTCCCAACTACTCAGGAGGCTGAGGCGGGAGAATTGCTTGAACCCGGGAGGCGGAGTTGCAGTGAGCCGAGATTGCACCACTGCACTCCAGCCTGGGCAACAGAGTGAGACTCCATCTCAAAAAAAAAGAAAAAAGAAAAAAGAAAGAAAGTCTGATAAACATAAATCAAATATGAATAAATGAAAGAATTAAAACTCCAGTGGCATAAAATAGCAACAATAAATGAAATTAAACCACATATTTTAATTTTTTTCAAGACAGGGCCTTGCTCTGTCACCTGGGCTGCAGTGCAGTGGTACAATCAATGTTCATTGCAGCCTCAACCTTTCAGGTTCAAGTGATTCTCCCGCCTCAGCCTCCCAAGTAGCTGGGACCACAGGAGCGTGCCACCATGCCCAGCTAATTTTTGTATTTTTTGCAGAGATAGGGTTTTGCCATGTTGCCCTTGCTAATCTCAAACTCCTAAACTCAGGCAGTCCACCCAAATTGGCCTCCCAAAGTGCTGGGATTATAGGCATGAGTCACCATGCCTGGCCCACATGATAATGAAAACGGGAAAAAAAAAGAGATTTACATATAAATGATTAAATAATATTCTTTAATGTACAAAGAATTGGCTGGGTGCAGTGGCTCATGCCCGTAATCCTAACACTTTGGAAGGCTGAAGTGGGTGGATCACTTGAGATCAGGATTTCGAAACCAGCCTGGCCAACATGGTGAAACCCCATCTCTACTAAAATACAAAAAAAAAAAAAAAAATTAGCCATTCGTGGAGGCAGGTGCTTGCAATCCCAGCTACTCAGGAGGTTGAGGCAGGAGAATCGCTTAAACCTGGCTGAGGCAGGAGAATCGCTTAAACCTGGCTGAGGCAGGAGAATCGCTTAAACCTGGCTGAGGGCCGGGCGCGGTGGCTCAAGCCTGTAATCACAGCACTTTGGGAGGCCGAGACGGGTGGATCACGAGGTCAGGAGATCGAGACCATCCTGGCTAACCCGGTGAAACCCCGTCTCTACTAAAAAATGCAAAAAACTAGCCGGGTAGGGTGGCGGGCACCTGTAGTCCCAGCTGCTCGGGAGGCTGAGGTAGGAGAATCACTTAAACCAGGGAGGCGGAGGTTGCAGTAAGCCGAGATCGCGCCACTGCACTCCAGCCTGGGTGACAGAGCAAGACTGCCTCAAAAAAAATAAAATAAAATAAAATAGACCGGGCGCAGTGGCTCACGCCTGTAATCCCAGCACTTTGGGAGGCAAAGGCCGGCGGATCACCTGGGGTCAGGAGTTCGAGACCAGCTTGGCCAACATGGTGAAACCCCGTCTCTACTAAAAGTACAAACAGTAGCCGGGGGTGGTGGCAGGCACCTGTAATCCCAGCTACTCAGGAGGCTGAGGGAGGAGAAGCTTGAACCCAGGAGGCAGAGGTTGCAGTGAGCCGAGATCAGGCCACTGCACTCCAGCCTGGGTGACAAGAGCAAGACTCCGTCTCAAATAATAATAATAATAAAATTAAAAAATAATATACAAAGAATTCTGAAAATTTAGTAAGAAAATATGAACATCATTATATAAAATGGACAAAGGGCTGGGCATGGTGGCTCATGCCTATAATCCCAGCACTTTGGGAGGCTGAGGTGAAAGGATCTTTTGAGCCCAGGAGTTCTATACCAGCCTGGGCAACATGGTGAAACCCCATCTCTATAAAAAATACAGAAATTAGCCAGCCATGGTGGCACATGCCTGTAGTCCCAGATACTTGGGAGGGTGAGGTGGGAGGATGGCTTGAGCCTGGGAGGCAGAGGTTGTAGTGAGCCAAGACTGCACCACTGCACTCTAGTCTGGGCAACAGAGCTAGACCCTGTCTCAAAAACAAATAAACAAAAAAGGACAAAGTGCATTAAACAGGCAGTTTAAACCTGAAATGTTATTTTAAAAGATTTTTTTTTTTTTTTTTTTGGAGACAGAGTCTCTGTCTGTTGCCCAGGCTGGAGTGCAGTGGCAGGATTTCAGCTCACTGCAACCTGCTACCTCCCAGGTTCAAGCAATGCTCCGCCTTAGCCTCCCGAGTAGCTGGAACTACAGGCATGGGCCACCATGTCCAGCTAATTTTTGTATTTTTAGTAGAGACAGGGTTTCACCATGCTGGCCAGGCTGGTCTTGAACTCTTGACCTTGTGATCCGCCCGCCTTGGCTTCCCAAAGTTCTTGGATTATAGGTGTGAGCCACCATGCCTGGCCTAAAAAATTTTTTTAATACACATTTTTCATTTTTTTGAGACAGGGCTTTACTCCATCACCCAAGCTGAAGTGCAGTGGCAGAGTCATAGCTCACTGCCGCCTCCACCTCCTGGGCTCAAGCCACCCTCCTGCCTCATTCTCCTGAGTAGCTGGGACTACAGGCACATGCCACCATGCCTGGCTAATTTTTTATTTTTTGTAGAGATGAGGTCTCGCTATGTTGCCCAGGCTGGTCTCGAACTCCTGGCCTCAAGTGATCCTCCCACCTTGGCCTCCCAAAACACTGAGATTACAGGTATGAGTCATTGTGCCCAACAGACATTTTTTAAAGCAGCTTCAGGTTTACAGAAAAAAAATCATGCAGAAAGGACGGAGTTCTCATATATCTCCTCCGGCTCCCTATCTCTCAGTTTCCACTATTGTTAAGATCTAGCAAGGCCAGAAGTGGTGGCTTATGCCTGTAATCCCAGCGCTTTAAGAGGCTGAGGCGAGAGGATTACTTGAGCCCAGGAGTTTGTGACCAGCCTGGGCAATATAGCAAGACCCCATCTCTACAAAACAATTAAAAAATTAGCTGAGTGTGGTGGCACACACTCGAGGTTGCAGTGAGCTACAACTGGGCCACTGAACTCCAGCCTGGGTGACAGAGCTAGACCCTGCCTCTAAATAAATAAAAATTTGAATTAGTGTGGTACATTTACTACAACTGATGGACAAATTGATTGATATATTATTATTAACTAAAGCCCATAGTTTACTTTTTGTTTCTAAAAATATTTTTTTAATTTTTGTCAGTACATAGTAGGTATGTATATTTATGGGTTACATGAGATATCTTGATACAGGCGTAATCACATCAGGGTAAATGGAGTATCCATCACCTCAAGCACTTATCCTTGCTTTGTGTTACAAACAATCCAATTATACTCTTTTTTTCTTTCTTTCTTTTTTTTTTTTTTTGAGACGGAGTCTCGCTCTGCCGCCCAGGCTGGAGTGCAGTGGCTGGATCTCAGCTCACTGCAAGCTCCGCCTCCTGGGTTCACGCCATTCTCCTGCCTCAGCCTCCCGAGTAGCTGGGACTACAGGCGCCCGCCACTGCGCCCAGCTAGTTTTTTGGTTTTTTTTAGTAGAGACAGGGTTTCACCGTGTTAGCCAGGATGGTCTCAATCTCCTGACCTTGTGATCCGCCCGTCTCGGCCTCCCAAAGTGCTGTGATTACAGGCTTGAGCCACCGCGCCCGGCCCTTTTTTTTTTTTTTTTGAGACAGCATCTCAGTCTGTTGCCCAGGCTGGAGTGCAGTGGCACCATCTCAGATGCTCACTGCAACCTCCGCCTCCCGGGTTCAAGCAATTCTCCTGCCTCAGCCTCCCGAGTAGCTGGGACTACAGACGCCTGCCACCATGCCTGGCTAATTTTTGTATTTCTTAGTAGAGACATGGTTTTGCCATGTTGGTCAGGCTGGTCTTGAACTCCTAGCCTCAAGTGATCCGCCTGCCTCAGTCTTTCAATGTTGGGGTTACAGGCATGAGCCACTGCACCCAGCCCAATTATACTCTTTTAGTTATTTTTATTTTATTTTTTGAGATGGAGTCTCGCTCTGTCACCCAGGCTGGAGTGCAGTGGTAAGATCTCAGCTCACTGCAACCTCCACCTCCTGGGTTCAAGGAATTCTCCTGCCTTAACCTCCCGAAGTAGCTGGGATTACAGGTGCCCACCACCACGCCCGGCTAATTTTTATATTTTTAGTAGAGACAGCATTTCACCATGTTGGCCACACTGGTCTTGAACTCCTGACTTCAGGTGATCCACCTGCCTTGGCCTCCCAAAGTGCTGGGATTACAGGCATGAGCCACTGTGCCTGGCCCATAGTTATTTTTAATGTACAATAAATTATTGTTGACTGTAGTCACCCTGTTGTGCTATCAAATACTGGATCTTATTCATTCTAGCTAACTATATTTTTGTGCACGTTAACCATCCCCCCTTCTCCCTCTTTCACCACCATTACTCTTCCCAGCCTCTGCTCTCTATCTCCATGAGTTCAATTCTTTTAAGTTTTAGCTCCCACAAATAAGTGAGAACACATGAAGTTTGTCTTTCTGTACCTGGCTTATTTCATGTAACACAATGACCTCCCGCTCCATCCAAGTTATTGCAAATGACAGGGTCTCATATTTTTTTATGGGTGACTAGTACTCCCAGGTGTATATGAACCACATTTTCTTTATCCATTTGTTTGTTGATGGACACTTAGTGTATTAGTCCATTTCATAACACTGTGAAGAAATACCCAAGACTGGGTAATTTATAAAGAAAAAGAGGTTTAATGGACTCACAGTTTCACATGGCTGGGGAGGCCTCACAATCATAGAGGAAGGTGAAGGAGGAGAAAAGGCACATCTTACATGGTGGCAGGCAAGGAAACTGTGTGCAGGGGAACTGCCCTTTATGAAACCATCAGATCTCATGAGACTTATTCGCTATCATGAGAAGAGCACAGGAAAAACCGACCCCTAAAAAAATTAGCCAGGCATGGTGGTGGGCGCCTGCAATCCCAGCTATTCAGGAGGCTGAGGCAGAGAATTGCTTGAACCCAAGAGGTGGAGGTTGCAGTGAGCCAAGATCACACCACAGGACTCCAGCCTGGGTGACAGAGTAAGATTCTGTCTCAAAAAAAAAAACAAAAAACAAAACAGAAAAACCTGCCCCTATGATTCAATTACCTCCCGCTGGGTCCCTCCCATGACACATGGGGATTGTGGGAGCTATAATTCAAGATGAGATTTGAGTGGGGACACTGAGGTCGCTTCCAATTCTTAGCTATTGTGAACAGTGCTGCAATGAACAAGGGAGTATAGATATCTTTTCAATATACTGATTTCCTTCCTTTTGGGTATATACCTAGCAGTGGAATTGCTGGATCACCTGGTGCCTCTATTTTTAGTTTTTTGAGGAACCTTCATACTGTTCCATAGTAGTTATACTAATTCGCATTACCACCAACAGTGTAGGAGGGTTCCCTTTCCTCCACATCCTCTCCAGCATTTGTTATTGCCTGTCTTTTGGATAAGAGCCATTTTAACTGGGTTGAGAAAATACTTCATTATAGTTTTGATTTGCATTTCTCTGATGATCAATGATGTTGAGCACCTTTTCATATCTCTGTTTGCCATTTGTATGTCTCCTTTTAAGAAATGTCTGTTCAGATCTTTTGCCCATTTTTGATTGGATTATTAGATTTTTTTCCCATAGAATTGTTTGAGGTCCTTATATATTCCTGTTATTAAATCCCCTGTCAGATAGCTAGTTGGCAAATATTTCTCCCATTCTGTGAGTTGTCTCTTCACTTTGTTGATTGTTTCCTTAAAGTCCATAGTTTAAAATGGGGTTCATACTTTGTGTTATATAGTTCTGTGTGTTTTGCCAATTGCATAATGTCCATATCCACAATTACAGTATGATACAGCATGGTCAACCATCCTAAAAATCCTCTGTGCTCCACCAACTCATCCCTCCCTTCCTCCCTCTGTCTCCCTCCCGCAACCCCTCAAACCCTTGGCAATCATTGACCACTTCAATGTCTCTATAGTTTCGCTCTTTCCAGAATGTCACATAGTTGAAATCATACAGCATGTAGCCTTTTTGGATTGGCTTCTTCACTGATTAATATTCATTTGAGGTTTCTTCATGGCTTTTTGTGGCTTGCTAGCTCATTTCCTATCACTGAACAATATGTCTTTTTTTCTCTATTTTTTTTTTTTTTTTTTTTTTTTTTTGAGACGGAGTCTCGCTCTGTAGCCCAGGCTGGAGTGCAGTGGCCGGTTCTCAGCTCACTGCAAGCTCCGCCTCCCGGGTTTACGCCATTCTCCTGCCTCAGCCTTCCCGAGTAGCTGGGACTACAAGCGCCCGCCACCGCGCCCGGCTAGTTTTTTGTATTTTTTAGTAGAGACGGGGTTTCACCGTGTTCGCCAGGATGGTCTCGATCTCCTGACCTCGTGATCCGCCCGTCTCGGCCTCCCAAAGTGCTGGGATTACAGGCTTGAGCCACCGCGCCCGGCCTTTTCTCTATTTTTTGAGATGGAGTCTTGTTCTGTTACTCAGGCTGGCGTGCAGTGGTGCAACCTCTGCTCACTGCAACCTCCACCTCCCAGGTTCAAGCGATTCTCCTGCCTCAGCCTCCCGAGTAGCTGGGATTATAGGCGTGCACCACCACACCCAGATAATATTTGCATTTTTAGTAGAGATGGAGTTTCACCATGTTGGCCAGGCTGGTCTTGAACTCCTGACCTCAGGTAATCAACCCACCTCGGCCTCCTAAACTGCTGGGATTACAGGCGTGAGCCACCACCACACCTGGCTGCTTAATAGTATATCTTATATGAATGTACCTTAGTTTGCTTATCCATTCACCTAGTAAAGGATGTCAATTGCTTCCAATTTTTGGCAGTGATGAATAAGGCTGCTATAAACATTCTTGTGTAGGTTTTTGTGTGGATGTAAATTTTCAACTCATTTGGATAAATAGCAAGCAACACGATTCCTGGATCATATGGTAAGAGTACGTTTAGCTTTCTAAAAACTGCCATGCTGTCTTCCAAAGTGGCTGTAGCATTTTGCATTCCTACCAGTAATGAGCGAGAGCTCCTGTTGCTCCACACTCTCGCCAGCATTTGGTATTCTCAGTGCTTTGGATTTTAGCCACCGTGATAGCTGTGTAGTGGCATCTCATTGTTGTTTAAATTTGCAGTTTCCAGCTGGGCATGGTGGTTCATTTTTGTAATCCCAGCATTTTGCGAGGCCAAGGTGGACTTGAGACCAAGAGTTTGTGATCGGCGTAGGCAACAAAGCAAGACTCCATCTCCATAAAAAAATTTAAATTAATCAGGCGCGGTGGGGAGTTCCTGTAGTCCCAGCTACTTGGGAGGCTGGGGCACCCATAATCGTGCCACTGCACTTTAGCCTGGGCCACAGAGCAAGATCTTGAATTAAAAAAAAAAAAAAAAAAAGGCCGGGCACAGTGGCTCATGCCTGTAATCTCAGCACTTTGGGAGGCCAAGACGAGATGGGTGGATCATCTGAGGTCAGGAGTTTGAGACCAGCCTGACCAATGTGGCGAAATCCTGTTTCTACTAAAAAAAAAATTAGCTGGACATGGTGGTGGGCACCTGTAATCCCAACTACTTGGGAGGCTGAGGTGGGAGGTCACGAATGCAGTGAGCCATGATTGTACCACTGCACTCCAGCCTGGGTGACAGAGTGAGACCCTGTCTCAAAAAAAAAAACAAAAACAAAAACCAAAAACACAAAAAAACCTGCAATTCCCTGCTGACATCTGATGCTGAGCATCTTTTCATATGCTTGTTTCTCATCTGCATATCTTCTCTGGTGAGGTATCTGTTCAGATCTTTTGTCTCTGTTTTAATCAGGTGTTTATTTTACTATCACTGAATTTTTTTTCTTTTTCTTTTTTAAAATTTTTCATAGAGGCCGGCGCGGTAGCTCACGCCTGTAATCCCAGCACTTTGGGAGGCCAAGGCGGGCAGATCATGAGGTGAGGAGATCGAGACCATCCTGGCTAACATGGTAAAACCCTGTCTCTACTAAAAATACAAAAACAATTACCTGGGCGTGGTGGCGGGTGCCTGTAGTCCCAGCTACTCGGGAGGCTGAGACAGGAGAATGGCCTGAACCTGGGAGGTGGAGCTTGCAGTGAGCCGAAATGGCGCCACTGTACTCCAGCCTGGGCAACAGAGCAAGACTCCGTCTCAAAAAAAAAAAAGCAATTTTGTAGAGATAAGGGTCTCACTTTGTTGCCGAGGCTGGTCTCAAACTCTTGAGCTTAAGCAATACTCCTGCCTCAGCCTCATAAAGTGCTGGGATTACAGGTGTGAACCACCTTGCTGGGCTAATTTTTGTATTTTTTGTAGAGACAGGGTCTCACTTTGTTGCCCAGGCTGGTCTCAAACTCCTGAGCTCAAGCGATCTGCCTGCCTTGGCCTCCCAAAGTGCTGGGATTACAGGCATGAGCCACCATGTCCGGCCTATAGTAAATCTTAAAGTCGAGTATCCGTCCATCCTCCAGCTTTGTTCTTCTCGTTTAATTTTGTGTTGCAGCATCCCACAGATTTCTTTTTCCTTTTTCTTTTCCTTTTTTTTTCTGAGACGGAGTTTCACCCTTGTTGCCTAGGCTGGAGTGCAATAGCACAATCTCGGCTTACCGCAACCTCCGCCTCCCGGGTTCAAGCGATTTTCCTGCCTCAGCCTCCCAAGTAGCTGGGATTACAGGCATGTGCCAGCATGCCCAGCTAATTTTTGTATTTTTAGTACAGACGGGGTTTCTCCATATTGGTCAGGCTGGCTGGTCTTGAACTCCTGACCTCAGGTGATCCCCCCACCTCAGACTCCCAAAGTACTGGGATTACAAGCGTGAGTCACTGTGCCCCCCCCCCCCCCCCCCTTTTTTTTTTTTTTTTTTCTCTATTGAGACAGAGTCTCACTCTATCACCCAGGTTGGAGTGCAGTGACTCAATCTCTCCTCACTGCTGCCTTTGCCTCCCAGGTTCAAATGATTCTCCCACCTCAGCCTCCCAAGTACCTGGGATTACAGGTGTGTGCCACCATGCTCAACAAATTTTGTATTTTTAGTAGAGACAGAGTTTCACCATGTTGGCCAGGCTGGTCTCGAACTCCTGGCCTCAAGTGATCCGCCCACCTCAGCCTTCCAAAGTGCTGGGATTATAGGCGTGAGCCACCACGCCAGGCCTTATTTTATTTTATTTTTTTAGACAAGGTCTCGCTCTGTTGTCCAGGCTGGATTGCAGTGGAGTGATCTCGGCTCACTGCAACCTCTGCATCCCAGGTTCAAACTATTCTCCTGCCTCAGCCTCCCCAGTAGCTGAGATTACAGGCGCCCTCCACTACGCCCGGCTAGTTCATTTTCTTTTAGTCCAAAATTAAACATGAGATGTAATATTTCACCTATCAGATTGGCAAAAATGTCAAAGTTTGATAATACTGTGGGTTAAGGTGTAGGGAAATAGGGCATATGTACATTGGTATTGGAAATACAGGCTAGTTCAACCATTTTGGAGGGCAATTTGTACATATCTACAAAAAGTATCAGCCCGGTGTGGTGGCTCATGCCTGTAATCACAACACTTTGGGACGCCCAGGCCCGCAGTTCACCTGACGTTGGGAGTTTGAGAACAGGCTGACCAACATGGAAAAACCCAGTTTCTACTGAAAATACAAAATTAGTTGGGCGTGTTGGCTCACGCCTGTAATCCCAGCTACTCAGTAGGCTGAGGCAGGAGAATCGCTTGAACGAGGGAAGCAGAGGTTGTGGTGAGCCAAGATCTCGCCATTGCACTCCAGCCTGGGCAACAACAATGAAACTCTGTCTCAAAAAAAAAAAAAAAAAAAATGATCAAACCAGGCATGGGGGTGAGCACCTGTAATCCCAGCTACAGGAGGCTGGGTAGGAAGATCACTTGAGCCCAGGAGATGAGACCAGCCTGGGCAGCATAGAGAGATTTTATCCTTAAAAAACTAATAATAATTAATTAAAAATAAACTTTAGGGCCGGGCGCAGTGGCTCATGCCTGTAATCCCAGCACTTTGGGAGGCCCAGGAGGGTGGATCACCTGAGGTCAGGAGTTTGTGACCAGCCTGGCCAACCTGGTGAAGCCCCGTCTCTACTAAAAATACAAAAAGTTAGCGGGGCTTGGTGGCGGGCGCCTGTAATCACAGCTACTCGGGAGGCTGAGGCAGAAGAATCACTTGAACCCGGGAGGCGGAGGTTGCAGTGAGCCGAGATCGTGGTGCCGTTGTACTCTAGCCTGGGCGACAGAGTGAGACTCCGTCTCAAAAAGAAAAAAAATTTAAAATAAATAAAATAAAATAATGAATTATAAAGATATATAATACGTTTTGATTTAGCAGTTCAACTCTTGGAATATATCTGGCA
Source organism: Papio anubis (assembly GCF_008728515.1). NCBI lineage: Eukaryota > Metazoa > Chordata > Mammalia > Primates > Cercopithecidae > Papio > Papio anubis. Next base: position 67,710,180 of record NC_044992.1, on the reverse strand, counting down.
TATAGATGTCTATACAAAGGTGGTCATGTACAGGATATGTATATATGTATATTTTCTACCCCAAAGGGGCAGAATTTGCAATAGCAAGAAACCTGGAAACAACTTACGTGTCCATTAGTAGATAACTGGTTCAGTCTATTATATCCATTCAGTGAAATACTATACAAAGAATGGAGCCGCCCGCCTTGCCCTCCCAAAGTGCTGGGATTACAAGTCTGAGCCACCATGCCTGGACAGCATTTTATTTTATTATTAATTTTTTTTAGATGGAGTATCGCCCTGTAACCCAGGCTGGAGTGCAGTAGCATGATCTTGGCTCACTGCAACCTCCACCTCCCGGGTTCAAGCGATTCCCCCATCTCAGCCTCTCAAAGTGCTGGGATTACAGGTGTGAGCCACTGTGCCCGGCCAGAAGCAGTTTTTTTTTTTTTTTTTTGAGACAGAGTCTTGCTCTTTCACCCAGATTGGAGTGCAGTGGCATGATCTCGGCTCACTGCAACCTCCACCTTCCTTGTTCAAGCAGTTCTCTGCCTCAGCCTCCCAAGTAGCTGGGATCACAGGCGCCCGCCACCACGCCTGGCTAATTTTTGTATTTTTAGTAGAGACAGGGTTTCACCATATTGGCCAGGCTAGTCTTGAACTTCTGACCTCGTGATCAGCCTGCCTAGGCCTCTCAAAGTGCTAGGATTACAGGCGTGAGCCACCGCGCCTGGCTCAGAAGCATTTTAATAGAAAGGTAATTTAATTTAAACGATTTTTAGAAACTAGAAAAAAAGAATCCTCCATCTGTTCTACTTACCTTTTAGTATTTTGTGGTGTTTTCCTGAAGTCATTTTCTGCAGTGCATCTGTTATATGTTAAATGGTTATAATCTCGATATATACTATTATGACCTGCTTTTGTGGTTCTGTCATAGCATATACATTTGCAATATGGTTACAGGGCCAGGAAACATTAATCTGGAGGAATTACATACATCTGATTCCTCAGACAGAGCATGAAGTCTAAAATTAGGAAGTTATGAAACTGAGAAACATCTGTGGAGTGGGGAGGCCGTTCCTTCCTTCTGTCCTTCTTCCCTCCCTCTGGAAAGATCGTCTCTGCGAGTGGGAAGTGGGGGGCCTGACTATGGCTGGCACCTTGGTGTTCTGCACAAGTTTGTGGATGTGAGACCTAAGACTTCTGAGACTGCAACTAAAACACCACTTGTTCCTTTTGCTAAAGTAGCTTGTGTTGAGTATAGTTAGGGAATTATAGTTTTAGCTGAATCAATACCTATTTGTGGTCAGCATAAGGTTGATAATAGGTTGAGAATAATTCAAATTCATTTTTTCATTCTGTCTACTCTTAGTAAATATAGTTGTCTTGAATACAACATGCTTTTCACAATGAATTTTCTTTGAAAATCAGATTGGCAGCTTTGCATAACAAACACCACTCCTGAGCTGCCCAGCATGGGGAGAAAGAAGAGACCACCTGAGCCTCACCCTTTGCTGGCCAGCTGTGTTGACTTACTACAGCTGAGTTCTCTGAGCCGGAGCTTCCTCATCTGCACAAGGGAGATGACAGCTGTGCCCGACTCCCAGGTTTATGGTGGGATTAGAGGAGCATTAACAAGGGCAATGTTTGTAGTAAAGCCAGGCAAACAGAAGGCTCTCAGTACATGGTAGTTAGCAACCCCATTAGACTCAGACACTGAAGGAAATTTGAGGAAATGCAGTAAAGCACACACCGTTTATTGACAAAAATGCAATGACATTGTACAGATTTGAAAATATTAGCTTCCTCATGAGCATAAAAGATTCCCAAGACCTATGGAACAAAAAAAAATTTTTTTTTTTTTCTTGAGATGGAGTCTTGCTCTGTTGCCCAGGCTGGAGTGCAATGACACCATCTCGGCTCACCACAACCTTTGCCTCCTGAGTTCAAGCGATTCTCCTGCCTCAGCCTCCCGAGTAGCTGGGACTACAGGTGCACACCACCATGCCTAGCTAATTTTTGTATTTTTAGTAGACATGGGGTTTCACTATGTTGACCAGGCTGATCTCGAACTCCTGACCTCCTGATCCACCTGCCTCAGCCTCCCAAAGTGCTGGGATTACAGGCATGAGCCACTGCACCTGGCCAGAGCAAAATATTATTATCAGTATTTTTATTGAGCATCTACTATGGGTGAGGAACTGGTTAGAGACTCAGGCCAGTGCGGTGGCTCACACCTGTAATCCCAGCACTTTGGGAGGCCGAGGCGGGCGGATCACCTGAGGTCGGGAGTTCAAGAACAGCCTGAACAACATGGAGAAACCCTGTCTCTACTAAAAATACAAAATTAGACAGGGTGGTGGCACATGCCTGTAATCCCAGCTACTTGGGAGGCTGAGGCAGAAGAATTGCTTGAATCCGGGGAGGCGGAGGTTGTGGTGAGCTGAGATGGCGCCATTGCATTCCAGCCTGGGCAACAGAGCAAGACTGCGTCTCAAGGAAAAAAAAAAGAGAGAGACTCGGGTTAAATACTGGACCAGGCCCTCAAGGGTTGTCCACCTGAACCCAAAACATCCTCTCTGCAGCGGCTCACTAGCCCCCCTATTCTATTCTGTGACACCTAACAGTTTAAACTTTTCCCCACTTAGCCCTTAGGAGGACACAAGGACCACGTCAGCGAAATCATCCTGGGTATTTCCTGACACAGGAATCTGCCCTTTACCTCCCCCACCTACAAAAGGACGGAAATTGTCCTCCTGCCCGAGGGAAGGCTGCCCATCCCTCTCCAGGCTCCGTACACCCATTTCCTCCTCCTCCTCTTTGGGTGGCTATGAGTAGAGGGAGCGCATGGGAACCCTAGAACTTGGTGCCCCCCAGGCTGGGAGTAGCGGCTCACGCCTGTAATCCCAGGACTTTGGGAAGCCGAGGTGGGTGGATCACTTGAGGTCATGAGTTCGAGACTAGACTGGGCAACATGGCAAAACCCTGTCTCTACCAACAATACAAAAAAATTAGCCGGGCGTGTTGGCAGCCGCCTGTAATCCCAGCTACTCAGGAGGCTGAGGCACGAGAATCACTTGAACCTGGGAGGCAGAGGTTTCAATGAGCGGAGATCGTGCCACTGAATTGCAGCCTGGGCGACAGAGTGATACTCCCTCTCACAACAAAAAAAGAAAAGCTTGGTGTCCGCCCTCCCCCACCCAACCTTCTCATCCACCAGCACACGCCTCCTTGTCTATCTTCCCGGTGTCTGGACACGGAGGCCACAGAAGGACTGAACCAAGTTGGTCGGCCATGTCCTGTCTCAAGGCCGGGGGCCAGAGGCAGGGTGGGCAGGGACTGGTTAGAGGAAGGAGTAATTCTAGGTTTTTCAGGAGCTGAGTCTACAACCACAACATCCAACCCTGCAGGGAAGTTGATCCAGGGGCGCCCACCACGCCATCCCCTGGAGCTGCAGCTGGAAGCTGGGACTGGGCCTGGAGCTCCGGAGCAGCCCCGCCAGCCCACAGGATACGGTTTTGCGTAATGCAGGGTGGAAGGGGAAAACGACTACACAAGCCCCTGGTTCATTACATGGACACACGTTAGGCATCTACTGTGTCACCTGCTCTGTGCGGGGCGCTGTGGGGAACACAATCGGCCTTGGTGCCTGCCCACAGAATGCGACCTGGGGAAAGGAATTCGTCGCCTTCCCCAGCAGTGTTTATGAAAAGGCTGGGTCTTTCAACGAAAACAGCAAGTGAGCTGTAAGCGTCCTACCAGCTGCGGGACATAAGGCCGATCAAAAACCTCTCCTGAGGAAAGGAACCCGCGTCGAGATCCCTTGTAGGATCCGAGTACACGTCACTCCACAGCCACACTCAAGATGGCCGTCGGTCCGTTCCTGGGCTCCGCGCAGGCGCACTTCCGCCTTCCACGCCCAACCTGGCTCCGCCCAGGTGTCCCGGGGCGGGACCAAGAGCGGAAGTGGGTGTGACGGGGACTGGGGCCCGGTGGGCCCGCGAAGGAAAGATAGTGGGGGGTGGGAGCCGTGGGGTTCGGAGCGATGATTCCCCCACAGGAGGCATCCGCCCGGCGGCGGGAGATCGAGGACAAGCTGAAGCAGGTGGGCGTGGGCCTGGGGAGGAGGTGAGGGAAAGAGGCCAACAGCGGGGCCTGAGTGTCTACTCGGAGAGGAGGCAGGGGTGGGAGGGAGCGCACCCAGCGAGGAGATGGGGTTGGGGGCTAGGCCGTGGGGTCGGGACACAGTGGTCTCCTTTAGCTTCTGGTTTCTGGTGATGTCCTCCCCTTGCCTGCTCCCAGGAGGAGGAGACGCTGTCCTTCATCCGAGACAGCCTGGAGAAGAGCGACCAGCTCACTAAGAACATGGTGAGTCTCCTCGCAGCTGGGGGAGGGGGCAGGCCTCCGGACCCTGGGGGAAAGCCTTGCGACCTGGCGGTTCCAGTTCCTGCCGCCTGGGGTTCTGTCATGGGTGGCGACGCAGGCAGTCTGTGGGTTTATCTCGCAGCAGTTTGGCATCTCTCCTGCCTAGCCCCCTCCCCATATTCCGTCCCCTCACTGAGGAGGCTGCGCTTCCCCCTGGCCTGGACTTGCTGCTTTCTGTCTAAGCTCGCCATTCTTCCTTCTCTCCTTCTGCAAACACTCAGTGAGTCTGACCAGTTAGTTGGGCTAGGTACTGGGCATATGTCATCGTCAATGGATCCTCTGCCCAGGAGGTTGGCACTTTGAGATTCCCGAGAGCAGAGAAGACTCAGCCTTCACTCCAGAGGGCTTCAGGGAAAGAAAGAGCTCTGAAGTCAGGCAGATCTGGGATCTAGTCCTTGCCCTGCTGCTTAAGTGTGTGGCTTCTGATAGGTAACTCTGGTGTCAGCGAATTCATCTGCTAAAGCAGAGACTGTGCCAGCCTCCCAGTGTGTCTGTGAAGGTCATATGCGCTAATGCATGCGACTGCATCTTGCTCAGTGCCTGGTATACAATAGGTGCTCAATAAGTGAGGTTCCTTCTTTATTCCTAGAGGAGACTGGAAAAGCACAAAGTGAGTAAATACAAACTTGTATTTGTATTTAGTCACACAATAATAAAGTCCTAGTCCTTTTCTAAAAAATTTAATTTTAAAATTATTTCCTTTTAGAGACAGGGTCCGGCTCTGTTGTGCAGGCTAGAGTGCAGTGGCATGACCGTAGCTCACTGCAGTCTCTAACTCCTGGGCTCAGGCAGTCCTCCTGCCTCGGCATCCTAGTAGCTGGGACTGTAGGCACATACCACCACACCTTGCTAATTATGTGCGTGTGTGTGTCTGTGTGTGTAGACAGGGTCTCACTGTGTTGTCCAGGCTGGTCTTGGACTCCTGGTCTCAAGCAATCCTCCTGCCTCAGCCTCCCAAATTCTTAGGATTACAGGCATGAACCATCACGCCCAGCCTCTAGTCCTTATTCAATGAGTTTCATCCTTAAGAGAGTTTTGAAGATACAGAAATGCATTTGAGGCTTCTCTGATACACCCTCTTCCTTCCCTTGTGGAGTTTATTGTCTAGAAACCCAGAGAAAAGGCAGGAAATGCCCAAGGTGGGTGTGTAGAAGCAGTGCTGGGACCACCATGAGGCCTGAGATCAAGAGGCTTCCCTCCTGCAGGTGTCTATCTTATCATCCTTTGAGAGCCGCCTTATGAAGCTGGAGAACTCCATCATCCCCGTGCACAAGCAGACGGAGAATCTGCAGCGGCTGCAGGAGAATGTTGAGAAGACACTGTCCTGCCTGGACCATGTCATCAGCTACTACCATGTGGCCAGTGACACTGAGAAGATCATCAGAGAGGGGTGAGTTAGGCCCATAGGGTCAATTCCTAATCCCTCCTGGACTGGAGGGTTGGTCTGTAATCCCAACAATTTGGGATGCTGATGCGGGAGGATCACTTGAGACTAGGAGTTCAAGACCAGCCTGGATAACACAGTGAGATGCCTTTTAAGCCCTAAGTCTTAAAAGGCGGCGGGGGGGATAGCATATATTTGAACCTGGAGTCCCATGTATTAATTCTCTTCTTTCCCTTCCAAATACTGTGTCCTTAGTCCTGCTTCACCCCCCTTGCCCCAGCCTGACCTGGCTCTTTTCCTTCCCAGCCCCACAGGTAGGCTGGAAGAGTACCTGGGAAGCATGGCCAAGATTCAGAAGGCAGTGGAGTATTTCCAGGACAACAGCCCAGACAGCCCAGAACTCAACAAAGTGGTAAGGGATCTGCAGAATAATGTGAGGAGCTTGGGGATATCAGTCTCTGTCCTGGTCTCATGAGGGACATGGGGCCAGCTTGAGGATGTATACAGTAGAATACACAGAAGGATATAGCACAGTACATCCTCTAGGCATTAGTATCTCTGCCTCAAGAATTGCACATTTTTTATTATTAAAAATTCTTTATTATAAAACTTTTAAATGTATTATAAAAATTAAATTATAAATTACATATAAAATATATACTTAACATTTGATTTTTTTTTTTTTTCCTTCTGAGACAGAGTCTTGCTCTGTCACCCAGGCTGGAGTGCAGTGCTCAGTTCACTGCAACCTCTGCTCCCAGGACCATGCCATTCTCCTGCCTCCGCCTCCGGAGTAGCTGGGATTACAGGCGCCCGCCACCACACCCGGCTAATTTTTGTATTTTTAGTGGAGATGGGGTTTCGCCATGTTGGCCAGGCTGGTCTCAAACTCCTGACCTCAGATGATCCCCCACCTTGGCCTGGGATTACAGGCATGAGCCCTTGCACCCAGCCGCATTTGATTTTTATAAATGCATTTGTTGTTTCTTTATTTTGGTTAAAAATACATAATATAAATTTTTTTCTTTTTTTTTTTGACACGAAGTTTTGCTCTTGTTGCCCAAGCTGGAGTGCAATGGTGCGATCTCCCAAGCGATTCTCCTGCCTCGGCCTCCTGAGTAGCTGGGATTACAGGCGTGCGCCACCACTCCCAGCTAATTTTTTTTTTTTTTTTGTAGTTTTAGTAGACACGGGGTTTCACCATGTTAGCCAGGCTGGTCACGAACTCCTAACCTCAGGTGATCCGCCTGCCTTGGCTTCCAAAGTGCTGGGATTATAGGCGTGAGCCACCGCGCCCGGCCAAAATATACTATTTTAACTCTAAGTTAACAGTGGCGTTAAGTCCCTTCACAATGTTGTGTAGCCATCACCATTATTATCTCCACAAATATGTTCATCTTCCTCAAGTGAAACTCCACTCCCATCAAACACCAACTTCCCATTCTCCCTTCCTCTGTCTTCTGGTAACCACCATTCCACTTTCCGTTTCTGTGAATCTACTCTAGGAACTTGAATCTATGTGATTTTTTTTGCATTATATATTTTTAATTTTTTTTTAAGAGACAGGATCTGGCTATGTCATCTAGGCCAGACTGCAGTGGCACAACCATAGCTACTGCAGCCGCGAACTCCTGGGCTCAGGCAATCCTCCCGCCTCAGCCTTCCGAGTAGCTGGGCCCACAGGCACGTGCCACCATGCCCAGCTAAGTTTTAAATCTTTTGGTAGAGAGGAGGTCTCCTGTGTTGCTCAGGCTGGTCTCAAACTACTGTCCTCAGGTGATCCTCCCACCTTGGCCTCTCAAAGTGTTGGGAGGGGTTATGGGCATTAGCCACTGTACCTGCCTTCATTGTATCTTTGTGTTTAAGTTTTGGGGTCATTAGATCATCAGAGCAAGATAGTGGCTTGGCCTCTGGAAATCACAAATCTATTTTCTGTCTTTGTGGATTTGCCTATTCTGAATTTCTGATATAAATGGTATCTTATAATACATGGCCTTTTGTGCTGGCCTCTTTCACTTAGCATGATGCTTTCAAGATCAGTCCATGCTATAGCATGTATCAGTACTTCGTTTCTTTTTCTTGCATATGCTATTCCTTTTTGTGGATAGACCACAGTTTCTTTTTTTGTTTTTTTTTGTTTTTTTTGTTTTGTTTTTTGAGACGGAGTTACGCGCTTGTTGCCAAGGCTGGAGGGCAATAGCACAATCTTGGCTCATTGCAACCTCTGCCTCCTGGGATCAAGCGATTTTCCTATCCCAGTCTCCTAAGTAGCTGGGATTACAGGCACCCACCACCACACCCAGCTAATTTTTTATATTTTTAGTAGAGACAGGGTTTCACCATGTTGGCCAGGCTGGTCTTGAACTCCTGACCTCAGGTGATCTGCTTGCCTCAGCCTCCCAAAGTGCTGGGATTACAGGCGTGAGCCACCATGCCCAGCCAGACCACATTTTCTTTAGCCATTTATCCTTTGATGGACACTTGGGTTGTTTCCAATTTTTGTGTTGTGAATAATGCTGCTATAAACCCTTTTATACACGTCATCGTGTGGACAGATTCATTCTCTTCTATGTTTGGGATACCTGTCTTTTATCAGATATGTAGTTTACAAATATTTTCTGTCATTCTGTGGGTTATCCTCACTTTGTTGATGGTATCATTTGCAGCACAGAAGTTTTCAATTTGATACTGTTCAATTTATTTATTTATTCTCTTTTGCAAACCCCCCACTAACAAGAAGACACATTAACGGTGCAGTGAGAAAATAATCAGCCAGTATTTATTAAGCACCTACTTCTTGTAAAACCCTGGTTTTTACCTGTAAACACAAATTTTGAGAGAATATGAAGTAAAGGAGTCACCAAGGCTGCTTCCCGACATTTCTTCTTTGGGTTAAAGGATATCAGGGCAGGCCAGGTACAGTGGCTCATGCCTGATCCCAGCACTTTGGGAGGCTGAGGCAGGTGGATCACCTGAGGTCAGGAGATCAAGACCATCCTGGCCAACATGGTGAAACCCCATCTCTACTAAAAATATAAAAATTAGCTGGGTGTGGTGGCATGTGCCTGTAATCCCAACTACTCGGGAGGCTGAGGCAGGAGAATTGCTTGAACCAGGGAGTTGGAGGTTGCAGTGAGCCAAGATTGTATCACTGCACTCCAGCCTGGCGACAGAGCGAGACTCTGTCTCAAAAAAAAAAAAAAAAAAAGGGTATCAGGGCAGAAAAGGGCAGAGGCCCTGAGTTAGGAAGACCAAGGTGGCACGGGCAGGGGAAGGCCAGGAGTGACAGAACACTGAAGCAGCAGGCACCCGCTTCCTTCTGTTGTCCCTGCAGAAACTGCTCTTTGAGCGCGGGAAGGAGGCCCTGGAGTCTGAATTCCGCAGCCTGATGACACGGCACAGTAAGGTCGTCTCACCTGTGCTCATCTTGGATCTGATCAGTGGTGACGATGATCTGGAGGCCCAAGAGGATGTGACCCTGGAGCACCTGCCCGAGAGCGTGCTGCAGGATGTCATTCGCATTTCCCGCTGGCTGGTGGAATACGGCCGCAACCAAGGTAAGAGGTTCTGACTTGGCCATGTGGCACACTGGAGGCAGAGTGAGTTTTTTTTTTTGAGATGGAGTCTTGCTCTGTTGCCCAGGCTGGAGTGCAATGGTGCAATCTCGGCTTGCTGCAGCCTCTGCAACCCTGGGTTCCAGCGGTTCTCCTGCCTCAGCCTCCTGAGTAGCTGGGATTACTGGCGCACGCCACCACACCTGGCTAAGTTTTATATTGTTAGTAGAGATGGGGTTTTGCCATGTTGGCCAGGCTGGTCTTGAACTTCTGACCTCAGGTGATCCACCCACCTCAGCCTCCCAAAGTGCTGGAATTACAGACGTGAGCCACCGTGCCCAGCTGCCTTTATTCTTTAATCCACTTGTCGTGGCTTTTTTGATAAAAGGATGTTTAACTGGAACCAATATAAGCAACCATTCTATGACTTATATATCAAGCTGTGAATCTAGGCAAATTCAAACTTTTCTTGTCTTGATTTTTATGTTCATTTGCCTTTTTTGATTAGTTGTAAAATTTTCAAATGGTACAGAAAGCCATGGGTGAAAAGTAAAAGTCCATCTTCCACTTCCGCAATGCCTCCATTACATAACCCAAAGATGAGCACTGTTAATGTTTATTTATGCCAGGTGTGGTGGCTACACCTGTAATCCTAACACTTTGGGAGGCTGAGGTGGGGGGATCGCTTCAGCTCAGGAGTTCAAGACCTGGCCAACATGGCAAAACCCTGTCTCTACAAAAAATATAAAAATTAGCTGGGTGTGGTGACACATGCCGGCAGTCCCAGCTACTTGGGAGGCTGAGGTGGGGGGAATGACTTGAGCCTGGGAGCTGGAGGTTGCAGTGAGCTGAGATCACACCACTGCACTCCAACCTGGGTGACAGAGTGAGACTCTTGTCTCGAAGAAAGAAGGCTGGGTGCAGTGGCTCACGCCTGTAATCCCAGCACTTTGGGAGGCCAAGGCAGGCGGATCACCTGAGGTCAGAAGTTCGAGACCAGCCTGACCAACATAGAGAAACCCCGTCTCTACTAAAAATACAAAATTAGCTGGGCGTGGTGGCCTGTAATCCCAGCTACTTGGGAGGCTGAGGCAAGAGAATCTCTTGAACCCAGGAGGTTACGGTGAGCTGAGATGATGCCATTGCACTCCAACCTGGACAACAAGAGCAAAACTCCATCTCGAAAAGAAAGAAAGAAAATAAAAACTTCAACTCCAATAGATATCCAGTACTGCACTTTTTTTTTTTTTTTTTTTTTTTGAATCAGGGGTTCCCTGTGTTTCGCAGGCTGGAGTGCAGTGGCGCGATCTCGGCTCACTGCAAGCTCCGCCTCCTGGGTTCACGCCATTCTCCCGCCTCAGCCTCCGAGTAGCTGGGACTACAGGCGCCCGCCACCTCGCCCGGCTATTTTTTTGTATTTTTAGTAGAGACGGGGTTTCACCATGTTAGCCAGGATGGTCTCGATCTCCTGACCTCGTGATCCACCCGCCTCGGCCTCCCAAAGTGCTGGGATTACAGGCTTGAGCCACCGCGCCCGGCCTTTTTTTTTTTTTGAGACGGAGCCTCGCACTGTCATCCAGGCTAGAGTGCAGTGGCGTGATCCTGACTCACCACAACCTTTGCCTCCTGGGTTCAAGCAATTCTGCCTCAGCCGCCCGAGTAGCTGGGATTACAGGTGCCCGCCACCACGCCCAGCTAATTTTTGTTTATTCTCAAGGGTGCAGGGATTAGGTGTAAGTGTCTGAAGATACTTGTAACCTTCTTGCCATCACTAGCTCCTCTCCAAATAGATCAGGCCAATTGATGGATTCATTGACAGTCTCATGCTATTTTTCAGCCCTTCATTGGCCTTTGTTTTGCCATCTATAGCATCACCACAGTGCCTCTAACTTTTTAATTTGTACTTTTTTTTTTTTTTTTTTTTTTTTTTTTTTTTTTTTTTTTTGAGACGAGTCTCGCCTCTGTCGCCAGGCTGGAGTGCAGTGGCCGGATCTCAGCTCACTGTAGCTCCCTCCCGGTTCACGCTTATTCTCCTGCCTCAGCCTCCGAGTAGCTGGGACTACAGGCTCACCACCTCGGGCCTCAAGGTTTTTGTATTTCTTAATAGAGACGGGGTTTCACCGTGTTAGCCAGGATGGTCTCGATCTCCTGACCTCGTGATTCGCCCGTCTCGGCCTCCCAAAGTGCTGGGATTACAGGCTTGAGCCACCGCGCCCGGCCTTAATTTGTACTTTATTAATGGCTAAAGATGTGTGTTTTTCATTCACTAACATTTGTTGTCTGTTTGCTTCCTATAGAGCTCGTGTTCTTTGAACCCTTACCAAGTTGAATCTGGATATTAACTTTGTTTTTTTATTTAAAAAAAAAAAAGTACCATTTAAACTTACAACTAGGGCTGGGCACAGTGGCTCATGCCTGTAATCCCAGCACTTTGGGAGGCCAAGGCCAGTGGATCATTTGAGGTCAGGAGTTCAAGACCAGCGTGGCCAACATGGTGAAACTCCATTTCTACTAAAAATACAAAAAATTAGCTGGGTGTGGTGGCGGGCACATGTAATAATCCCAGCTACTTGGGAGGCTGAGGCAGGAGAATCGCTTAAACCCGGGAGGCAGAGGTCACAGTGAGCCAAGATCGTGCCATTGCGTTCCAGCCTGGGCGACAAAAATGAAACTCGGTCTCAAAAAAAAAAGAAAAAAACTAGGACTGGGCGTGGTGGCTCATGCCTATAATCCCAGCACTTTGGGAGGCCGAGGCTGGTGAATCATTTGAGATCAGGAGTTCAAGACCAGCCTTGCCAACATGGTGAAACCCCATCTCTACTAAAAATATAAAAATTAGCTGGGCGGAAGTGGCGCGTGCCTGTAATCCCAGCCACTCAAGGCTGAGGCAAGAGAATTGGTTGAGCCTGGGAGGCAGAGGTTGCAGTGAGCCATCACACCACTGTACTCCAGCCTGGGCGACAGAGTAAGACCTTACCTAAAAAAAAAAAAATTACAACTAATCATCAGTTCTATCGGAGGGTGTTTTTCTCTTTTAAGACTGCCTGGCCGGGCGTGGTGACTCACGCCTGTCATCCCAGCACTCTGGGAGGCTGAAGTGGGCAGATTACTTGAGCCCAGGAGGTCGAGCCTGCAGTGAGCTGACATCGTGCCGCTGCACTGCAGCCTGGACAACAGAGCAAGACCCTGTCTCAAAAAAAAAAAAAAAAAAATACTTTGCCTGATTTGGGACAAGATATGGGTGGCTTGCGACCCAGAGCAGACAGCAGATGCCAAGAAGGGTTGACAGGTAGACATGATGGGTCTGCAAGGCAGAGGCAGGGCCTGGCAGCCATACCTCTATCGCTCTGTATCTCCTCAGATTTCATGAACGTCTACTACCAGATACGCTCCAGCCAGCTGGACCGCTCCATCAAGGGCCTGAAGGAGCATTTCCATAAGAGCAGTTCTTCCTCTGGGGTTCCCTACTCCCCTGCTATCCCCAACAAGAGGAAAGACACACCTACCAAGAAGCCAGTCAAGCGGCCAGGTGAGCCCCCATCCTGGCCCATCTCTGCAACAGCCAGAGGCTGACTGGAACTGCACTGCTTTCATCCAATCTAGCGTTCGCAACGTCAGACCCCTCTAGAGCTTGTCGTTATGGTAACCCTGACTGTAGGTACACAGGACAGAAAGCAAGTGTCTAGCCAGCCAGTGAGGCCCCCGCAGAGCAAGACCCTTCTACCCAGCAGAGCCTGGGGGTGACACAGCTTCTTTGGAGTGAGGGAGTAACACAGGTGCTCAGTTAATCCTGCCCGAGGCAGGCGGCAGAGGCTTCTAGGGCCGAGCCCCTGCCTAGGCCTCGTGCCTCACACACACACCACCCTGTCAGGAGACCAGGCACACTGCTGCATCCAGGACGCTGGGATAGCGAGGGGATAGGTGCTCCAACCTTCACCTTCCAGAAAGGCAAGGTGACCTGAAGTGATGTGTAGCTGAGAGCTGGATGGGGAGAATTTCACTTTCCCAGTCGATCCAAAAAGGAAAGAAACCCCAGAGCATCTTCTCAGAAGAACTTAAACTGGCTTTGGGCTCCAGTGCGAGTCAGTGCCTCGTGGAAAGAGGCACCATGATGAGAGGCCTGGGCCGGTGGGTGTCGCTGTCCTGGGTGAACATCTCGTCATCTGTCTGTTCTTTCTCCCTGGCATCATGTCCCTTGTAGTCTGTACTCCAGGTAAACAGTGTCTCTGCCAGCCACAGCTTGGCAAGCCCGGCTGTCTCTGGCCACTGACAGATGCCCACAACTCGATGACATGCTGGGATGTTCTGGGGTGGGGCTGCTGAGATTGCTCTGGAAGAGAAAGCTGGAGAAGCCAGGGCTGCTCCCACCCAGGCTGGCCCCCTGTCCAACTGCTGCTGCAGGCACATGCCCTAGGTGTGGCCTGTGGGACCTGCTTATGACAACAGGCTTTAGGTAGAGCTTACTTACACCCTTGGTTTCTCCAGTCCCTACCTGCCCATGCCTCTCAGAGACCGAGGTGTCTGTTCCACAAGAGCACCCGCTCCCCTCCAGGCCTTTGTTTAGGGTTTAGAGAAACAGGCAGAGTAGGGGCTGCCCTCAGGGAGTAGAGCATTAGGGAGCTGGTGCCTGGGGCCTTCTCCCTCCAGTGTGGATGTCCTGCCAACCCAGCCAAAACCTGCAAATGGGGACTGCCAGCCCAGCCTGTGGGCGCAGCTGCCTGCACAGCGGATGGAGCAGCTCTGTACCTTCTGTGTGGTGGGGAGTGGCTGTCTCTGTGAGGCTTTGAGGATGCTTTAGCCCCAGCCACTCTGTGCTCACTTCCTCTTCTACCTGGTTCCCTGACAGGCCCCCTGGAAGCCCCAGAGCCCTATTTGCACTGCCCTAAGAGTGCCCGCTGGCCATGCAGCCACCTGGCCTTTCAGGCAGGAGGGATCTGATCTCAGGTAGCTCACAGTGGACCGCATCCATCCTTGGCCCAGGGACACAAGAGGAAAGCTCTCCGGCTGTGGGGTTTCCGAGTTGTCAGGCACTGGTGGGCTCAGGACCGATGTCAGGCTCTAGGGAGTCAGGCTCCGTTGATGTCGGTTCCCACTTCTGAGGAGAGGGGCAGGGAGGCCTCCCAGGTGGTGAAGCACTGACCTCAGCATCCCTGGAGGTAATTGGGCGCCTGACGGGTTTGGCGGCTGCCAGATCTGCATCCCCGACCCACATCCTGCCGGCGTGCACCTGCGCCCGCAGCTGCTCCGACTGCTCCTGGTGGGTCGTGGGGTGGGAATCCAATTCACTCATTAGTGAGCCTCGCTCGCTGAAGGGGAGAGCACGAGCAAGGCAGATGTGAGCCAGGCCGCAGAACTTGGTTATTAGGAGCTAATTATGGGCCGAGTATGGTGGCTCACGCCTGTAATCCCAACACTTCGGGAGGCCGAGGCGGGCGGATCACCTGAGGTCAGGAGTTCAAGACCAGCCTGGCCAACACGGTGAAACCCCGTCTCCACTAAAAATAGAAAAAAAATTAGCTGGGTATGGTTGTATACGCCTATAATCGCAACTACTCAGGAGGCTGAGGCAGGAGAATTGCTTGAAACCAGGAGGCGGAGGTTGCAGTGAGCCGAGATTGTGCCATTGCACTCCAGCCTGGGCGACCCAGCAAGACTCTGTCTCAAAAAAAACAAAAACAAAAACAAAACAAAAAAGAGCTAATTGTGATGTCATGCGGTGCGACGCAGTGCAGTGCAGGTGTAAGCAATGAGCCTCCAGACACTGCCCTTTCTGCCTCAGCTTTCTGGGGAGCTGTCAGGACACAGCAGCCTCACTGTGCTCAGATAGACAGTAGGAGGGTGGAGGGCATCCCGGGTGCCTTCCTGCCCCCATACATTTTGTTAACAAGGCAGCTGCACTTGTCTACTTGAGATGCGGGTTTATTTCCCCACGTTTTCTGGCCCAAGATGTCTCATTCCCATAAAGGAGGCTGACTCAGGTGGCTGTGGGCGCTACCATTTTGTTTTTTTTTTTTTTTTTTTTGAGACGGAGTCTCGCTCTGTCGCCCAAGCTGGAGTGCAGTGGCGCGATCCTGGCTCACTGCAAGCTCCGCCTCCTGGGTTCACGCCATTCTCCTGCCTCAGCCTCCCGAGTAGCTGGAACTACAGGCGCCCGCCACTGCGCCCGGCTCATTTTTTGTATTTTTAGTAGAGACGGGGTTTCACCATGGTCTCGATCTCCTGACCTTGTGATCCGCCCGCCTCGGCCTCCCAAAGTGCTGGGATTACAGGCGTGAGCCACCGCGCCCGGCCCAACCATTTTGTTCTCATTGTTTTCACTTGTGATACTAACTGTTGTTTTTTTCCCCCATGCCAAGAGCATGTGCCCTCTCCTTCTGCGCACACCCTCCAGGCTCTCTGTGTGGTGGCTTCTGTTAACCCCTTCTTGACTTTTGGATTTTTTCTTGTCCCTTTGGTTGTTTGGGGAACTCTAACGTGTGGGGCTAGGCTGCCTCTGGGTCTCTGAGCCGTCCGCCTTGGGCACCGCGCTCCCCGGAAGTTCAGTCAGGGTGGCTTCCTGCTGGCTGCTGTTTGGCGTACGTCCCAACACTGAACGTGCTCGGAGAGCTCTGCCTGGAGTTTGGGGCTGGGCTGGGGGCCTGTTGGCTTCAGGGTACCCCCAAGCTCTGCCACCCTGGTTGTGCCCTCTCGGTGTGCAAGCTTTGTCACTGGCTCCTCCAGCCTGAGCCCTCGCCTGTTCTGACTACAATGCCACTCCATATTTTTGACTTCTCCTGGTGGATCTTGTTCCATTTTCATTATCCTCTGTCCTTTCAGAAATGAACTGAAATCCAGAACAAGGAGGGTCAGTAGTAGAATCAAGGCTCCATTTGGAGAAGGAAATGATTCTTTTCCTTCGCCTTTGTCCCCAGGGTCTCTGGTGGTCCCAGGGAAGGGCCTGCTCACTGTTGGGGGGCTGGGTATGGGGCCTGGGGGCAGGTGGAGGGCTGCTGCTGTTTTCTCTCACTCATTTCCTAGGTCTTCTTATCTCCTCTCTGTGTGGCTCTGGTGACAGGGACGATCCGTAAGGCTCAGAACCTTCTGAAACAGTATTCCCAGCATGGTCTAGATGGGAAAAAGGGGGGCTCTAACCTCATTCCTCTGGAAGGTAATCACCCTGTGTTCCCCTCCTGTCCCTTCCTCCTCCACTGTGTGTCCACGCACTTGGCAGGGCAGAGCCTCCCCCAGGAGGGCCTCGGGAGAAACCCTGAGGGGAGCAGGGTGGGAATGGCAGGTCCCCAATGCCACTTGGGCTTCAGCAGGCGCAGGGACAGTTTCGCGGCCCTCGGCCTGGTCCTCTCTGGCTGATGGCAGCTCTGCCCTCCCTGGGGCTCCCTCCTCCCTCCCCTGTCTCTGTCCTTGTCTCCTGTGTGAACTCAGAGAAAGCTCTTTGTCTGGGGCAGCCTTTCACGCTCAGACCCGCAGTGGCAGCCCCAGCCGGCCGAGGCCTCCCCTCTTCAGAAAGGGGAGTGTGTGCAGCAGGGGACAGGCAAACTGGGGCTTTGCGCAAATACGGCGAGGTGGGGAACCCCCCTGGGGCCAAGCATCAGCTCTTCAGCCCCTCCTTGGTCCTTCTCCGCTTTCCCTGGGCCTCCAGACTTGGGGAAATGAGCAGCTAAGGACGGTCCTGGGTGCTCACTGAAGTCAGGCTTGAAATGGCTGTTCCCAAGGTGGCTTGAGGTAGAGGAGGGGCTCAGAGCCCTCTCTGATGCCCCCTTCCCCATCCCCATCTGACATCCCCCTCCTGGAGATGAAGGGCTTCTTCCCTATACCCCAAGGGGCGGCCTGCCTGGCCCCTGGATAAACACTGCTTGTGTTTATGCGGCCAACATCTCGCCAGGTCACGAGCATGATTTCCGAGTTAAGCACCTGTCCGAGGCCTTGAACGACAAGCACGGGCCACTGGCCGGTGAGTACTGCAGCCCAGCCCGAGGGCAGCTGCTGACACTGCCTTCGCAGCGGTCCCCGGATGGCCTGCTCCTGTCTGGCCCAGCCAGGCCCAGTCTGCTCTGAGGATGGGCCAGGCCTATGCGCCTCTCTCTCCACTCTCTTTTGGGCCTAGGTCTCCTTGCCTCTCTCCAGATGGGAGTGCGTGCCTGGCTCTCAGGCCTGGGCCAAGGGGAGAAGCCGCTGCTACTCAGAAAGCAGGCAGAGAGGGAAGGTGGCTCCCTTGAGGGCAGGGAGCCCTGACGTCCGCCTCCTGCAACAACTCAGAGCTCTGATCCCCTCGGAGCCCATCCCTTGGCACATAGGACCAGGCAGTTCTGCCACTGGTTTTGTCCACAAGCGCCCCCGCTGTGGCCTCCAGTAATAGGATCTGGCCTCCTCCTGGGGCAGCTGGCAACCCCTCCTCTCTGGGACTTACCAGCCTCTTCTCAGATTTTGACCCCATGCCAGCCAGCCTCAGAGGCTGCAGCCTACCACCCTCTTAGATGTTCCAGAAGCCCTGGCTGGGCTGGTCACTTCCTTCGCAGGCCCCACATTTGCCCACATGGATGACCCCAGTGCCAGCCTCCTTGAGGTGGCACAGCCACCTGCCCACCCTGGGCTGCCCTCTTTCAGGTACAACTCAGAATCCTCAGTCCTGGGGTCAAACTACCTTATCCAGGATGTTGATTCAGTGATCTTCCCTCCTTATCCTTCCGTCCGTCACCCTCCTGCCTCTGGTGTCTGATCCCACTGTCTGCGCAGAGCTGAGAATGAAGCCAGAACAAAGGCTGAGCTCAGCTCCTATTGTTCCCCTCGAACCTGGCGGGGCCTGCTGGTGCCCTTGCAGCTTTCTGCCAGAACAGTCAGCCTCTTCCCCGTCCGCTGCCGGTCTGGGGTGCAGTCCAGGAGCTGGGGGACCCACCCCTCCCCAGCCAGAAGTGTGGCTGGCCCCAGACCAGCCACTCAAGAGTTGTGTCTTCCCCAGGGAGAGATGACATGCTGGACGTGGAGACCGATGCCTACATTCACTGCGTCAGTGCCTTCGTCAAGCTGGCGCAGAGCGAGTACCAGCTGCTGGCAGACATCATCCCCGAGCACCACCAGAAGAAGACCTTCGACTCCCTGATACAGGTCCCGTGCCGCCCTGGGGCTCTGCAGCCAGCCCCAGCGAGAGCTGTCACCACAGACTCTTGCAGCCCTCAGCTCCAGCCACCACCCCCGCCTTGTGCCCTGTGGACTGGTCCTGGGTGGACGCTCACCACCTCCCCATCGCCCCACTTCCTGCACACTGGTCCCCTATACCCTACAAGGATCCCCCACCAGCCCAGAGCCAGCTCCCACCACCCCACCCTTCCCTGAACTGTCTCCCTGTCCCCTCAGGATGCCCTGGATGGGCTGATGCTTGAAGGGGAGAACATTGTGTCCGCTGCCCGGAAGGCCATTGTGCGACACGACTTCTCCACGGTGCTCACCGTCTTCCCCATCCTGCGGCACCTCAAGCAGACCAAGCCTGAGTTTGACCAGGTGCTCCAGGTATGTGGACGAGGGGCCCTCGAAAACAGCCAGGAGGCATCCTGCTGCCTGGTGTGGCCGCCCTCATCCCTCCCTGGGAGAACCGCATTCTCCATCCCACACCTCTGCTCTGAGGATGCTTGGAGACAGCTTAGGAAGGGCCCTGGGCGAATGAGATGCTCACTGAGTGACTGGAGGAGAGCTTGGAACTCCCTTGTGCTTCCTCAGGGCACGGCCGCCAGCACCAAGAATAAGCTGCCTGGCCTCATCACCTCCATGGAGACCATTGGTGCCAAAGCGCTGGAGGACTTTGCGGACAACATCAAGGTCCCTGCCGTCCTCCCCTTTCTCCCTCCCTCCCGTCCCAGCACCCACAGTGACCTGGCCCTGGGGGACTCTCAGAGAGCAGACCTCCAAGAGGGTGCGTTGTCCCAGGGGAAGCCAGCTGCGCCGCTGGCCTGTCAGCACCCATGTGCCTTCCTTTCCTTCCTGGGGCCTCCAAGCCCTCTGAGGTGGGAAGGGCCTCTCCCCCTTGGTCCAGCCTGGCTCAGCCTTTGTGCCTGAGAGGTGTCCTGGCACCCGTCTGCAAGGAGGTGGCACCGTGAGCAGGTGCACGGGGGGCGTGGGGTGGGCCGGGGGCTGCTTCAGGGAACCAGAGGCTGTTTTTCCACAGAATGATCCGGACAAGGAGTACAACATGCCAAAGGACGGCACCGTGCACGAGCTCACCAGCAATGTGGGTGCTGCCTGAGGACACCGGGAAGAGGGGAGGAAGGAGGACCCAGGCCCAGGGCCCGGCAGAGTACTGGTGGAAGGGACCCAGTCTGGCCCAGAGCTGCTCGCACCTTTGTGAGCGGTCCTGGGTGGCAGGATGGACAGTGACGTGCTTAGTGTCTCTAGCAGACAGGGCCCTTCCTGGTAGACTAGAGTGAAAATGAAGTTTCCAGCCGCGCTCTTCACTGGGCGGATCCCAGCCCTGGGCTGGCCGTGGGCACTCAGAGGGGTCGCTGCGGGAGGCCGTCAGCCGGGCCTGCCACTTGCCCTTCTGCACCGTCTTCTTCCCACCCAGGCCATCCTCTTCCTGCAGCAGCTTTTGGACTTCCAGGAGACGGCAGGTGCCATGCTGGCCTCCCAAGGTACTGGCACTTCCCAGCTGGGCCCCCTGCCCCACTCCCCTTCTTGCCTGGAGACATGGGGTTAGAGGGCAGGGAGCAGTGAGGAGGCGTCTCCAGTCTGTGGAGGGGTTGAGATGTGCCCTGCAGAGGGTCCCTGGGGCTGAGCATCAGGAGAGCGAGGTTTGCCTGCACCTTTCAAGACCAGACACTGGACCTCCGGCCCCTCCCTCAGCCCCTTTGACCGTCGTCGCCCTGGAAGCAGTGTCCTCACTCTGGGAGCAGTGCTGGCTGGTTGGAAGGTGTCCTTTCTGCGCCTGCCCCCCTCCCGAATCCTTCTCTGTGTCTGCCTGCTCTCCTTATCAGGCTCGCTCAGCTGGCCTTCAGAGGGTAGCAAGTGTTTCAGGGCTAGCTGGGTGTCTTCCTGCTGGCCCTGCCCTGGGACTGGAGCTCGGGGTCGGCCTGTGAGCAAGAGCACCTTTCTGGTTCATTCCAAGCACTGAGGTCCCCGGGCCCTCTCCTTCTGTCCCATTTTGGGGGCAGGGAGCCCATGGGCAGCCTCCAGCCTGCAGTTTCCCAGCTCTGTACTTACAGAGCGCTCCCTGGTCCTCGGAGGGTCCTGCCTGCTGTGTGTTGCTGTCTGTTCTGGCTGTCGTGGGGAGAGGTCTGCTTGACTCGGGTTGACGTGCCATTTCTAACCTGTTTTTTGCACTTTGCATCTTTCTCCCTCCTTTGTCTCTCCTTCCGTCCCCTCTGTGTGCACTGCCTTTCACTCCGTAGTTCTTGGGGACACATACAATATTCCTTTAGACCCCCGAGGTAAGCAGTGCGGTTCTGCAGCCCCCTTCTGTCCCTCTGAAGCTTGGTGGGTGAGGTTCCCTGGGGACTGACTCTCAGGACCTACTGGGGAGCCCGAGTCAGAGGGGACATGAGTTTTCTCAGGGTGCTCTCAACTCTCTCTGCTCCCTTCAGGGCCACTCTGTCTCTGAGCTTATCCGCAG
Source organism: Papio anubis (assembly GCF_008728515.1). Taxonomy (NCBI): domain Eukaryota; kingdom Metazoa; phylum Chordata; class Mammalia; order Primates; family Cercopithecidae; genus Papio; species Papio anubis. The sequence continues at coordinate 67,689,245 of NC_044992.1, read as the reverse complement.
CACCTGCCGGGGCCAGAGCCCTGAATACACGCCCCAGGCTCACCCGGCCTCCCTGCCTTGCTGTCCCTACTCGGCCTTCCACACTGCAGGCCGCAGCTTCCTCTATTCAGGAGGGTCTGGTAGAGGGGGATGTTTGAATGTAGGGGAGAAGGTGCAGAGACTGTGAGGAGCCCTTTCTAAGACTCTGCTGTTGGCAAAAAGAAAAAGGGGGCCTTGTAGAAACCACCCAGGGTGGGTGGGCGCAGGAGGGGACAGGGCGCTGGCATCTCACTCTTGTCCTGCCAGCTTTTCTGCTGACATGGACCAGCTCCTTAGCCATGCCGCCCCATCATAGAGGGCAGCTCTGGGTTCCAGAAAATCCAGGGCCGGTGCTTCCTGTGGCAGGGGCCGCCCTGTGGCTTAGCAGGTAGCTGGCTCTGCCCAAGGAAGCCCGGGGACCTCAGTGTCCCCTCAGACTGCTGCATGGCATGGGGGAAGGGCCGTTGAGGGTCTTGGCTGCTGCCACTGCAATAACAGGACTTCTCTCACAGAGACCAGCTCTTCGGCCACCAGCTACAGCTCCGAGTTCAGCAAGCGGCTGCTAAGCACCTATATCTGTGAGTGTTCTCCCAGGCAGACCAGCAGCCCTGCCACCTGCATGCCCTGGCTTTCCCTTCCTTCTGTCTGTGCTCTCTGGCTATTCCCAGGGCCCTCTCCTAAGTGCCATCTGACCTTTGGAACCACAACCTGACCTCTAGTTCAGAGGCTGAGGGGAGCTGGGCTAAGGCCTCCTGAGGCGACGAGGAGCGATGGATAGGAGTGCGTTAGCAGGTCCCGGGATGGGGTCGTTTGGGTCAGACTGCCATGGTGGGTGTGGCCCCATTTTTCCCTGTGCAGGTAAAGTACTGGGCAACCTACAGTTGAACTTGCTGAGCAAGTCCAAGGTGTACGAGGACCCAGCTCTGAGCGCCATCTTCCTTCACAACAACTACAATTACATCCTCAAGTCCCTGGAGAAGTAAGTGGCCTGAGGGAGCGAGTCTGCGCCCCTCGGCTGTGCAGCCGTGCCAGCCCCTGCCCCCTGAGCTCCTTCTCTTGTGGATGAGAGGGGAGGGGTGCTTCAGTCTCCTCCATCCCAGGACCCGGAAGGTGGGAGTGCTGCTGCTGTAGAGCTTGGAGAGTTTGGGGTGCAATGGGAGGCCCTCCCAGCATTGCTGCAGTCTTTGGGCGTGAGGAGCCAGTCCTGCCCCTTCTCCTCTGTCCCCTACCCCCACCCAGGTCTGAACTGATCCAGCTGGTGGCAGTGACACAGAAGACTGCCGAGCGCTCCTACCGGGAGCACATTGAGCAGCAGATCCAGACCTACCAGCGCAGGTGAGAGGCTGGGCCCGCCCTGCTCCTGCATAGGCCCCCAGCCGTCTTAGCTCTCACCCCGCCCCGTGCCACCACGCACTCTTCCTTCTCAGCACCTCAGGACACAGGGTCGGTCATGGGGAACTCCTGTCCTCTGGACCCTAATCCTCCACTTGGTTTCTAATCAAACTCACGGGCCAGAGAGAGAAGCCCCCCTCCTCCACCACTACCTGCTCCTAGGGGCCCACTGTCACCACTGTAGAGGGGAGTCTGCCAAGTGTCAAGGCTAAGAATGATTGAAGAGCTGACTGTCAGAGACGTGGGTAATGTTTACCCCAGGAGAAGAGCAAGGTCACGAGAGCACTTGAACTTGGCTGAGCCTTGGTCTGTGGGGATCCCTGTGCTTCTCTGGTCCTCTTTCTTCCTGGCCTTGTTTCTTCCCTTTGAATGTGTCTCCCTCTTCCTTCTCATTCTTCTGCCCTTCACTCCTTTCTTTCTCATGTTTCTCCATCTTAATTTGCCATGATATTGATGTAAAGTATAGTTGATGGTATTTGTTCAATTTATTGAACACTCAAGTGTTTCCTTACGTTTTCTCAGAAAGTGACCAGTTTAAAGATTTTCTATTCCCAGGAAGAAAATCTGTTGTTTTGCTTAGATGTGACCCATATCCCTTCCTACCACCACCCACCAAGTAGATCCAGAGATTTAGCAAATGAAACAAGCCAGGCCACTGAGGTAGGCCGCCCCCTGCCCTCACACTTCTCTTTCTGTCTGGCAGTTGGTTAAAGGTGACCGATTACATCGCAGAGAAGAATCTACCTGTGTTCCAGCCGGGAGTCAAGGTGGGCTCAAGGCCTGGGCTGGGAAGGGGTGTCTAGCAGATGGGATACTTTTTGTCGTGTCTCGGTGAAAAAGTGGACAAGCATCCCTCTGGGATCAGAGAGCAAAGGATGCATGCGTCCATCAGGACACAGGAGAGAGGCCCAGGCCAAGGGGGTTTGGGGAAGAGTGGGGGCAGGCCACTGGGCTCTAAAGTGAGCTTTCTCTGCCGTCTCTCCTGGCTTCCCAGCTCCGGGACAAGGAGCGGCAGATTATCAAGGAACGTTTTAAGGTGAGTCGGGGTCCTCTCCCCTCCACTGCTTGCTGCTACTGTTGAGGCAACACACATCCAAAATGTTTGTCTCTGGGTCCCTTCCTTTTTCACCTTTTTGGTGGCCAGGGCTTCAATGATGGCCTCGAAGAACTGTGCAAAATCCAGAAGGCCTGGGCTATTCCAGACACAGAGCAGAGGGACAGGATTCGCCAGGCCCAGAAGACCATTGTCAAGGAGACCTACGGGGCCTTTCTGCAGAAGTGAGCCTTCCATTTTCCTCTCCCAGCCTGTGCTGCCCACAGCCCCAGTGGGCCTCTTCAAGCTCCTCTTCCTCAAGGGAAAAAGGAGAAGGGTGGGGGGTTTAGGCAGCAGATCCAGTGCCCTGGGCTTTGGGGCGGGACCAGACAGGGAATCACTCAGGGCCACCCCTTCCAAGAGACTGTCAGGAGTGCCTTAGGCTGAGGGTGGAGCTCGGGAGGGTGGCCCTCCGTCCCCTGACCACAGTGCCCCCTCAGGTTCGGCAGCGTACCCTTCACCAAGAACCCAGAGAAGTACATCAAGTACGGCGTGGAGCAGGTGGGCGACATGATTGATCGCCTTTTCGACACCTCTGCCTGAGCCTCCTGCTAGCCCTGCCTGGTTCCACCAGACTGGCATGTCATTGGACAGATAAACCAGTGTTAACTTGTCTCTGGGCTGGGTGAGCTCGAAGTCCTTAGGGACAGAGACCTGTCTCCACCACCCCATCCAGGAGCTGTGTCCCTGAGCCCTCTAGTCCTGGTTTCCACTTTCTCCCCACAGCCCGTGTTCCCAGCCGAACCAGCACTCTCTGGGAAGCCTGGGGTCCCTTCACACCTTGGCTTTTATGACCCAGATGGCTTCTGAAACAGGAAAGGAGAGAAGGAAGACAGAGGCCTGTGCCCACTGCTGTCCCATGTGTACCAAGAGCAGCAGGGCAGAATGGCCCTACCTCTAGCCTAGGTCAGAGCAGAGGACAGAGAACTCCCCTACAGCCCAGAGATGTGGTAGGGCTCAGAGAAGCAGCTAGAGAAGCAGCTAGAGCACCTGGAGGAAAGGCAGTCAGCATTGACGCCCTCTCTTAAAACACATTCCCGCTCGCCCACAGGCCTGAGGTCTGGGACCTTTCCCTCCTAGGAGTTCCCTAGGTGGCTGGAGGAGGCAGACTCACTGGCCATTTTTCCCTAGAGTCCAGCACACTGCAGGAGGCGTTCGGAGGAGGAGTTCCATCCCACCCTCTGCAGCCTTCCTCAAGCGCCTGTCTCTGGTCCCCAGCCTCAGTGCCTCCTGGCCCAGAGCCAAGCAGTCGTCGTTGCCAAAGGAGCAGTTAGGCTGCCTGCCTATGGGCTGGGAGACAGGGACAATGGGGAAAACTTCAGGAGCAAAGTGAGAGTTGGAAGCAAAAAATAGGACCCCGCCTATTTAGGACGAGAATGAAGACTGACCCTTGAGGCACACTTGCACTGGAGATGGGTTTATTTCACACTCTGCTTGTGTGCTTACAGAGGGGGAGCTCAGCCTGGCTTCATCCACAGACCCTGCCATGGCCCTCCCCCAGCCATGGGAAAACAAACTTCATCCTCAGGTGTGCAGCCCAGGCCCTGCCCCGTTACGGTCTAGGCCGCCTGCCATGGGGTGCAGCCTCTCCAGGGGCTGGGCCAGACTTGCACGCTGCCCACATCCAGATTCCAGCGAAGATGAATTGGCTGCATAGCACCCCAACCACATACACGAGGAAGAAGATGCGGTCAGCAGTCTCAGGCCAGCTTCTCTGTGACCCCTTTACTCCTCTGGGGGACTCTGTGGGGAGAGATACAGGGAAAGGAGCTGTTCTTCAAGGTCCCCCCAACATGAGCAGAAGAGTGAACCACAGGGGTCATCAGCTTGTATCTCTCCCTTTCTTAGATTCTCAGCTGATGAAAATTTGGGTCTGGCCCATTTCAGGCCATCTTCAGTTAAAGAAACACCCTCTTAGGCTGTGCAAGGTGTGGGTTATCAGGGGATTGAGGTCACCTGGGACGTCAGGGAGGCTAAGCTTGCTCCCTGCCCCAGACCTGTTTCTTCTAAGGGAGGAGGACATGGTGGAGACCAGGGATAGGAGAGCCAGCAGGGTAGATGCAAGGAGCTTCTATGCATGCCTGAACCCCCCGCGCCCTCACCCCAGCCCTAGGTATGCACCTAGGCCTCATTCCTTTACCCCCAGCCCCAGAAAGGGGCCCCAGCCCCTGCCCACCTTCAGGATGAGGCCCTGGGTTGCCATGCTCTTGCTGTTCCCCTCTTGGGGCTGGGCTGGGGCTGCTTTTGGCCCCAAGGCTGCTCCGGGCCAGCAGCCCAGCCAGCAGCACAGTCTCCATGGTGCTGAGGAAGAGCAGCAGCAGCAGGATGGTGAAGTAGTAAACTGGGGGAGGCAGGGCACGGGGAGATGCTCAGGGGCCCGTCCCTCAGCAAGCTGAGCAGCAGTGGGTGACGGGGGAGAAACGGCAGGCTGGGTGAGGTAGCAGGGCTTACTGAGCAGTGGGTTGCAGGAGGAGGAGCTGGGCAGGGCCTGCACCAGGGAGGAGTGGAAGACGAGGTAGCCCAGCAGCAATGTCACCTTGTAGCCTATGCGCTCAATGGCCCGGAGGGGCAGCAGCCCCCCGCACACGTCAGCCAGCAGCAGCGCCTCTGCAGGCACCAAGAGAGCGATGATGGACTTGAGTGCCGTGTTCTTCAGGCTCATCTGGAAGGGGAAAAGCCAGGGCCTTCCAGTGGGAGGAAGGAGGTGGGCAGTGGGGGCATGGGGCTTGGCCTCTGGCCCTGCATCCTCACCCCCACCCACCTCCAGCAGGCCTCTGTTGGTCTCCTCCCGACTTGACTCACCTTCACCTGGAAGCAGGGCACCAGCTGCTGGGGTGGGACTTGGGTCTTCAGATCATAAACTACGTATTCCCTCTTGACACTCACAATCTCGTTCACCGCGTGGGTCTGGAACTCTAACTCCATCGCTGAGGGGTGGGAATGAAAACTATGAACTAGGAAGGAGAGATCCCAGCTGCCAAGTCTGGGGGTAGCAGACTGGAGCCCAGGGGTGATGGAGACTGTTGATGGCTTTTGGCAGGGACAGACTTGGAGACAAAACCAGTCCGTAGATGGGCTTCCCAAACCTTGTTTTGCAACATCCCAAATCGTCTCCAGTTAAAGGAAGGCCTTTATCAGATTCATAGATGAGCTTTCATTGTAAAAATAAATGTACTTTGCACCACTTCATGGTGGAGGGAGAACTGGTCACAGGTTCGCCAGTCTATCATCTCACACCTGAAGCAGGATCCCCAGGGCTACGGCTGTGGTCTCTCACGGAGGGAAGAGTAGGACTTCTTTGCCAAGTTAGATGTCACCCAATGGGTTTATACAGGGTGGCTGCACCTTCAGGTGGTTTCCAGGAGTGAGGCCACAGCATCCTGAGCCTCTAGCCTTGCTGCAAGGGGCTGAGCCACTGCGGTCAGGCCATGGCTGTGGAGGGCAGTTGCTCCGGGGAGGACAGAAGACTGATGTGCTCGGATCTCTAGGATTGCAGAACTGCTGCAAATCTTTGAGTCTGTCACCCTAGAGAGGAGCCCTGAGGCTACTGCTGAGTGCAGAGAGGGGCTGCCCCTCAAGTAGGGGGCGCAGTGGGAGAGCAGGTGCTGCCCACCTAAACCTGGGGTAGACTGCTCTGAACACAGACCTGGGCATTCCCTTTCCGTCTGCCTTCTCCCCTTCCCTCTGCCCTGCACCACAGACCTAGGAGTTCCCTTTCCCCACCTTCCTCCTCCCCTCCCCAACCCTGCAGCCCCTGCCCTGTCAGCACCTGTGTTGCTAAGAGCATAGAAACTGAGGCTGCAGTTGCTGTGGTCCCGGGGGAAGTGGAGGAGCTCAAAGTTGCAGTTGGTCTCCGTGGTGAGGGCCAGATTGAGCTTCACGTGGCCATCCTGGTCTACTCGGACCTGTGGGCTCTGGTCCCTCCAGTCCACCCAGAGCCTGTGGGGAAAGGTACCACAGCCAGAGCCCCAGCCCCTTGGACAGGGCCAGGGGAGACCCTGGCATCCCACCCCCAACCACAGAGGCAGTAGAGATGCACTGCTAGTCTGGCAGGGACTGCCAGGAGGGGCATATTCACCCAGCCTCTAGGTTGTAGATGGGGAGAAGGAGGGCTATGCACCGCAGATTCCTGGGGCAGGAACTGTTTCACTTACGCCTCCAGGATGGTGAGCCTTGGTGTCCAGAGAGAATCCCAGGGTAGTGTGACAGCGTGCCGTGGGTGTGCACTAGTGTTCCAGGCCAGGCGCGTGTCCAGCCAGGACTGGGGACACAAGGGCACCACTGAGGCTCCTGATCTCCACGTATCCATGCCCCCAAGCTCAGCATGTTGATGAAGGCTGGTACTTCTGAGCTGGACTCAGCTGGGCTTTCCCATCCCACCTCCCCGGGGATAGGAGCTCACCAGCTTAAGCAGCAGCATGGAGGACATTGTGTATCGCAGGATGTCCTGAGGGAAGGGCAGTGTGTCACCTCAGGGTGAGCGCTGTGTTGGCAGAACACGAACACGGCAGGAGACCCCAGCACTATCCAGGGCTGAGTCCTGTCTCCTGCCCAGCCCAGCACTTAGGGCCCTTGGCCTAGCGGCACTTACCACATTAAACACATTGGAGACAAACACCTGCACGTCCACGAGCAGGGGTACACTCCCATTGTTTGGAATCTGGATGCTTTCCTGAGCCTTCTGGGGCAAGCTGACGTTGAAGAGGGATGGCCAGACTGAGCGATAAAGGTCAAGGTCACTCAGGTGCCCTAGGGCCCATCGCAAAGCTTATGACCTTGCCCTCCACCTACCGGCTGCTGTCTCTTGGAAGCCCTGCCCATGGACCAAGGGCCAGGTGATGCTGAACCCCAGGAAGGTGAGATGGAGCAGGGGCCACAGGGCCATCATCAACTGCACGGAGGGACTGGAAGGAGCAACAGTGCCTAAGCTACAACCTCTGTTCTAGTCACTTCTCCGGCAGCTGAGCAATTGGTCAGAGGCAGCTGCTCTGGGCAAGGACCCTAGAGCCGTGGACTTGGCAGCCGCTGCCCCAGTTCCGCAAACACCCAAAGATAAAGCCCAGGACCCAGCCCCGCCCACACTGCAGCTGCCTTGGTGTCCCTGTCCCGCTCCATTTCTACCACCTGGAACCCGTTGCGATGCTCAATGCCTGCCCAGGGGGACCTGGCAGGTGTAAGACCTCTACCTCTCCCCGATTTTGTCCTTCCAATCAGGGCCCACGGGTGTCCCCTGCATTTCAGTGGCTGACACCAACCTACCTAAGACCCAAACCCTTGGTGAGTGTTCTGTGCTCAATGATGTGAGATGGGGACAGCCTTGAGAGTCTCCCTGCTCTCCTTAAACACTGAAGTGATTTTGTGTAAAGAGCCTTGGCTCAAGAACCCTGGACATGGTGGCTCATGCCTGTAATCTCAGCACTTTGGGAGACCAAGGAGGGCAGATTGCTTGAGCCCAGGGGTTTGAGACCAGAGTAACATAGGGAGACTCTGTCTCTATCAAAAACACAAAAATTAGCTGGACATGGTGGCATGCACCTGTAGTCCCAACTACTCGGGAGGCTGAAGCTGGATCACTTGAGCCCAGGAAGTGGAGGTTGCAGTGAGCCAAGATCACAACACTGCACTTCAGTCTGAGCTACAGAGCCAGACTCTGCCTTCCCTCCCCCCACCACACACACACCAAAGAAAAAAAAAAAGAACAAAAGAATTCTGGTAATCCCAGTAATCCCAGCACTTTGAAGGAGGCTGAGGTCAGGAGTTTGAGACCAGCCTGGCCAATATGGTAAAACCCTGTCTCTACTAAAAATACAGAAATTAGCTGTATTAGTATCCATGGTGGTAAGCCCAGCTACTTGGGAGACTGAGGCAGGAGAATCACTTGAACCTGGGAGGCAGAGGTCGCAGTGAGCCAAGATTGCACCATTGCACTCCAGCCTGGGCAACAAGAGCAAAACTCCATCTCAGAAAACAAACAACAACAACAACACAGAAACCCAAAAAAAGCCTCTGGGAAGGGAGTTCTATCTGGAGTGAAACAGCCCCTGGAGACTTGATCCTGGCCCAGCTGCAGCTAGGGAAGGAAAAGCTAAGGCCAAAAATGGACGGGGACTGACTGGGCTGTCCAGACTCAAAGGGGCCCTGGGAGCTGGAAGCAGGCGAGGACAGATCTGTTACACACCAGAGCACAAATGCGACTGGGAACACACATCTGTGTCTGTCATCGACCGACTTTATTGAACGCCTAAAACAGTCTGCCTGCCTCTGTCGCACGCTCCCCAGGCTCAGATTTTTATGCAGATTGTAACCCGGCTGCCTTAGGTGTGGTCAGCCCTCTTTCCTGGTAGCTCTGCAAAGGGTCCTGCACTCACCCCTAGGGAGCCCCTCTGTGAAGCCCCAGAGGCTTCCCACAGAGTCTCAAGACAATGAGAAACTCGAAACAGCGCTGTCGCTGCATGTGAAATGGTTTGTGCGTTTTATTAACAGGCAAAGCTCTCCCCACAGTCCCCCAACAATGACTCCAACTCTGTAACATCCAAGCGTGCCCGCTAAGTGCTTTCAGGTCACATCAACTGTCAGGATGCTGTTGCCTGCCTTTGGGCCCCGCCAAGACGGGCCGGGACCAGGCTCGAGGGTGCACGGCTGGGAAGCGCCAGGGCAGGGATGAAGGGCGTCTGCCGCCTCGCTCACGTGCGACAGGTCGGTGGACTCGCGCTCCAGCACGCTGCCACTGTGGGTGCCCGGCGCGGCAGCGCACACGCGGCCCGAGGCTCGGCGTGGGGCACGGCCCAGCAGGCCCGCGCAGATCTTGCGGAAGCCTTTGCGGAAGTGTTTGGAGACCAGCGCGTAAACGATGGGGTTCACGCAGGAGTTGGCGTAGGAGACCAGGTGCGAGAGGATGCGAAGCGCGTAAGTGGCGCGCGTGAGCGGGAAATGGCCGAACCACACGCAGAGGATGAGCGCGTGGTGGGGCATCCAGCAGAGGCAGAAGAGCGCGGCCACGATAAGGATCATGCGTGTCACCTTGCGCTTGGCGCGCCGGGCACCCGAGCCCGCGGCCACCGGGTCGACGGCGCGCCAGAGGTAGCGCAGGGTGCGCGCGTAGGTCAGGCCGAGAACCAGCACCGGAAGCAGGTAGCTGAAGACGAAGGTGCAGAGGTCCATGGCGCGGCGGCGAGGGGCGCTCCACGCGGGATGGCACACGGTCAGGTTGGCCAGCTGCGACTGGCGGTAGTAACTCAGGTAGGGCCCAGAGAAGAGCAGCGACAGCCCCCAGATGAGCGCGATCGCTGCCAGCGCGTTTCGAGGCGTGCGCAGTTCGCGGGAGTGCAGCGGGTAGCGGATGGCCAGATACCTGCGGTCAAACCGGGAAGGGAGACGTCGGCTGAGCGCTGGCAGGTCGCGACCCCGGCACCTCGGGCCCCACGGTCACTCTCGAGGAAGGTCCTTAACGCATGGTTACACCGCACACACCGGAGGTGGGGGTGAGGGTGTAGGTGGGGGCGTCCCAGCGCGTCCCAGACACTGAGCGGAGCCTGGAAATGCAGCGGGCCCGGCAGCGGGAAAGGTGCGCCTCCAAGCCATTCTCCCGCTGCCTCCCGGGGCCTGCAACCACGGACGGACTCCACTGAGAGGGCATCCCAAAGTCACCGAAGACTAAAGGTTGGAGAACCGGCTATGGGCTCTGGGAGGCTGTGACTACCCACTAGTGACGGTGCCGCGGGAGGGAGTGGGGAGGCGCCTGAGGCTATAGCAGACAGCCTGGAGAAGACATGTTGGGCAAGGGACAGTCAGTTTCTCATGGGATTCCTGAGAGAATCCAAGCTTTGTGGATCCCACCAGCGCGCTGGGAACCAACGCACTTCCCGCTCAGTGGCTACAGGAGGTGTGGGGCGAGTCTGGCCTCACCTCCGTTTTTCTGGAGAAGGGAGAGGGGAAGATACGCAGATTTCCTCCCCAGGAACCATCCTAGTGTCATTTCCAGCTTCACCTGAGTCCCGCGCTCTCCCGACTGTGCCTCTCTCGCTCTCCTCTGGCTGGAGAACCCCAGGGCACGCTCCTCTCCCCACCCCTGACTTGTTTTTGGTTTTGTTTTGTTTTGTTTGGAGGCGAGGGGCAGAGTGGCTGGGACTGAGCTGGGGACCTTTAGGCGCGCTTGCTCGGACTTCGGCGGGGGTCCTCGCAAAGGACCCAAGATCCACAGCCTGGACCTGAGCCGACCACACCAACCAACCAAACTGTGGCTTGCAGGCGAGTGCAGTGGGGAGTGCAGTGGAGGTGACTGAAGTTGGCTGCAGGAGACAGTCACTTTATGCACCAGATCCCTGGCTGGCGACTCTGAGCGAGTTACTTAGGAACTCAACTCTTCTGTACATTGGGCACTTTGTCCTATCCCACCCTCACGGGGGCATTAAGCTCAAGCTAGACGAACGCGCACAAACGCGTCGTACCGGGAAATGCTGCGCGTTGTCAGGCGAGGGCGGCGCTGGAGAGCCACATTCTCCAGGCTTCCAGGCCCCAGGACGAACCTAACCGAGGGGACACCACGGTCCCCCATTCTATTTCCTCTTTCTCCTCCTCCGCGCCCGCTTGTCTTCCACTGCCTTCTTAAAGTCCTCTCCCACTCTGCGCATCCCTTCTTGATCCCCCGGTCCCGCCTCCCGCTCCATCCCCCGAGTGGATGCCCATCTCCCAGGGAGGCCAGGGCGCTGGCTCACCTGTCCAGCGAGACGGCGGCCAGCGTGAAGCTGCTGGCGTGCATGGTGAGGAAGATGAGGAAGTGCACAGCCTTGCACAGCAGCGAGCCGAACACCCAGCCGTCCAGCGTGTAGATGGTGGCCTGGAAGGGCACGCAGCACAGGATGAAACACAGGTCGGCCACGCCCAGGTTGAGAATGAACAGGTTGGTGGTGCTGACCGCCTGGCCGCCGCGCAGCAGCACCGCCAGCACCAGCGTGTTGCCCACGGTGCCCACGAGGAAGATGAGCGCGAAGAGCAGGGGCACGATGACTGCCTCGGGGTGCCAGCCGCCCCCGCCGCCCACCTGGCTCGCGTTCCCGGCTCCTGGGCAGCCCGAGACGTTCATGGTGCCGTCGACCCCGAGGCTGCCTGGGCTCCTGCAGCCGTCTGGGTCTCCGTGAGCGGGAAGGTCCTGGGGCTGCGGCCACTGCAACTCCTAGTGCGGCTCTGGCAGGCTGAAGGCGGAGGGAGCCTCGCTGCATCTAGGGCGAGGATAGGGGTGCGCTGGGGTCAGGAGGAGGAGCAAGAGACCGGAGCGTGAGGTTGTCCCCAGCAGCGGCCGGCGGCGCTGGGGGAAGGGCTGCCAAGTGGTCCTGACGCGCATTCCACGGCGCAGGCGGAGAGTGGCGCTTGTGCCTGCTCCCGAGCTCCAGCCCCCAGATTCGGGGGTTCTGGGCTGACCAGGCGGACTGACTTCCCCAGCAGACGCCGGAGCGGTGGAGGGGTCGACCCCGGACCCTGCGTGTGCACCGCGCCACAGGGACCACCAGCCTTGGACCACGCGCGCCTCGGCGCTTCGCTGCAGCCTGGCAGGCGTGCGGGACTTCCCTGGACCGTCGAGGTGCGGGGGTGCCCTCAAAAGAGGACCCCTGGGAGATGAGGGGAGGAGACACGGGGCGGAGGCGGATGAGGGGTCCTGGAGTATGGCGCTCTCGCCCAGGCTGGAGTGCATCTGAGCGATCTTGGCTGACTGCAACTTCCCTCTCCCCGGTTCAAACTGTTCTCCTGCCTCGGCCTCCTGAGTAGATGGGACTACAGGCCCACCAAGCCTGGCTAGTTTTTTCGTATTTGTATTTGTATTTTTTGAGACAGAGTCTCACTCTGTCGCCCAGGCTGGAATGCAGTGGCATGATATCGGCTCACTGCAACCTCCGCCCGCCCCGCTTCCCCCACCCCGGGTTCAAGCGGATCCTCCTGCCTCAGCCTCCCGAGTAGCTGGGATTACAGGCGCCCGCCACCACGCCTGGCTAATTTTTGTATTTTTAGTAGAGACGGGGTTTCACCATGTTGTTCAGGCTGGGCTCAAACTCCTGACCTCAAGTGATCCGCCCGCTTTGGCCTCCCAAAGTGCTGGGATTACAGGTGTGAGCCACTGCGCCGGTCCACCTTTTTCCCTTCTCTTACCCATTGAACGTTTTCCCTCCAATTCAATCCAATATATTGAGCATGTATTGTGTCAGGCTCTGTCTTTGGCGCCGTCCCTCAGTTTCCTCAGCTGTAACAAGGAAATGGTAACACTTCCTTCTCAGAGGGATCTGCTGAGAAAGGAATGAGATGTATGGCAGAGGCCTGAACCCAGTTAGTTAAATCTGAATACATCAGATCTCAGATCCTTCTTCTTTTTCTCCTGACTTTATTCCATATACCTTGAGGAAATTCAAAACAGTAGAGTTCCACACACAAGCAGCATTTCCCTGGATGGTGTTTAGGTTGCAATAAAATGTAAACATTTGTTTCTGCAACAAGCATTTGGGACAACGAATCATTACTATTTAAGTAGAACTTAAGCCTCCCAGTTCACTGGGTCTGAAAATCACCACCTTCTGTCTCTGCAACTTCATAGCTGCCTCACCTTCTCCTGTTCTGTTCCCTGGGGCCCAGTGTCAAGAATATTATTTTTCCTCTTTTTTTCCCCCAAGGAAAAAGTCTCTCAGAAGCCCAACTACCTCCTCCTCTTGGTAAGGAAACCTTATTCACACTCCTGCCCTGCCTGCCTACTCATTGAACAGGAAGAAGATAACAGTTTGTGTTTGTGAGATGCTCACCATTTATTTATTCAACAAATATTTATTAAGCAGCTGCTCCTTTCCAGGCAGTTATGTGTCCTTAGGATATACTATACCAGTGAGCTCTACGAAGATCAAGGTCCTCCGGGAACTTTCTAGCAACAGAGACATACAGTAAACATAACGTATTAAGTATTGCAAGTTGATAAGTGCTTGCGGGAAAAGTAGTTTAGAGTAAGGGGATTTGGGAGCACCATGATGGTGGTGATGGTACAATTTAAAGTAGAGTGGTGACGCAGACCTCATTAAGTTGACATTTGAGCAAAGACTTGAAGGCAGTGAGGGGCTGGCAAAGGGAATATGTAGGGGAAGAGCATTTCTTTTCTTTCTTTTTTATTTTTTTGAGACGGAGTCTTACTCTGTCACCCAGGTTGGAGTGCAGTGGCATGATCTCAGCTCACTGCAACCTCTGCCTCTAGGGCTCAAGCAATTCTCCTGCCTCAGCCTCCCGAGTACCTGGGACTACAGGCATGCGCCACCACACCCAGCTAATTTTTTGTATTTTTAGTAGAATGGGGTTTCACCACGTTGCTCAGGCTGTTCTCAAACTCCTGACCCCGGGTGTTCCACCTGCCTTGGCCTCCCAAAGTGCTGGGATTACAGGCGTGAGCCACCATGCTCAGCCTCTTTTCTTTTTTTTAGAGATGGAGTCTCCCTATGTTCCCCATGCTGGTCTCAAACTCCTGGGCTCAAGCAGTCCTCACTTCAGCCTCCCAAAGTGCTGGGATTATACACATGAGCCACCGTGCCTGGCCAGAAAAGCATTTCAGAGAGAGACCAAAGCCAGTGCAAAGGCCATAATGTAGGAGCGCGCCTGTGTTCCTGAGGCAGGGAAGCCGGTATGACCTGAGTTGAACCAGCAAGGGGATTGGTAGGAGATGTGAGGGATTTTTTTCTCCCCCAGTCTAAGGATTGTGGCATGTAGTCTGCGTAAAATGAGGTGGCAGTGCCTGGTTTTGACTAGAGGACTAACATGATCCCACTTTTTTGGTAACAGCTTTGTTGAAATATAATTCATGTATCACGTATCACGCCTGTGATCCCAGCACTTTGGGAGGCCGAGGTGAGCGAATCATGAGGTCAGGAGTTCGAGCCCAACCTGGCCAATATGGTGAAAGCCCAACTCTACTAAAAAAAAAAAAAAAAAAATTACCCGAGCATGGTGGCACACACCTGTAGTCCCAGCTATTCGGGAGGCTGAGGCAGAAGAATCGTTTGAACCTGGGAGGTAGAGGTTGCAATGAACCGTGATTGTACCACTGCACTCCAGCCTGGGCGACAGAGTGAGACTCCATCTCAAAAAAAAAAAAAAAAAAAAAAAGATAAAAGAAATATAATTCACATATCATACCATTTACCCATTTAAAGTGTTCATTTGGCTTTTAGTACATTCACAGAGTTGTGCGACAGTTGCCACAATCACTTCTAGAACATTTTCTTTTTTTTTTTGAGACAGAGTCTCGCTTTGTCGCCCGGGCTGGAGTGCAGTGGCCAGATCTCAGCTCACTGCAAGCTCCGCCTCCCGGGTTTATGCCATTCTCCTGCCTCAGCCTCCCGAGTAGCTGGGACTACAGGCGCCCGCCACCTCGCCCAGCTAGTTTTTTGTATTTTTAGTAGAGAGACGGGTTTCACTGTGTTAACAAGATGGTCACCGGCTCCTGACCCTAGTGTCCATCTCGGCCTCCCAGTCTGAAGATCTGGCTTTTTCTGGTAGCCTTCCACGACCCACTTCTAGAACATTTTCTTCCCCAGCAAAGAAACTGCACTATTCAAGCCTTCAGCCTCCCGAATCTCCATGTCCCCACCCCATCTCTACAGGCCCAGATAACCACCAATCTACTTTTTGTCTCTACAGATTTGCCTGTCTACTTTTTTTTTTTTTTTTTTTTTTTTTGAGGCAGTCTTGCTCTGCCCATGAGCTGGAGTGCAATGGCAGGATCTCAGCTCCTACAGCTCCGCCTCCGGGTTCAGCCATTCTCCTGCCTCAGCCTCCCAGAGCCCAGCTGGGACTATAGGCACCACGCCACCACGCCCGGCTAGTTTTTTAGTGGCCGGGGGTTTCACCGTGTGTTATGGGATGGTCTCGATCTCCTGACCTCGTGATCCCGCCAGTCGGTACCTCCTGCAAAAGTGCTGGGATTACAGGCTTGAGCCACCAGCCCGGCCAGATTTGCCTATGTAACATTTCATATAAACAAATCATACAATATGTGGCCTTTTTTGTGTGTGGCTTCTTTCACTTAAGCGTGATGTTTTCAAAGTTCATCCACATTGTAGCATAGTAATTACTTCACTCCTTTTTTTTTTTTTTTTTTTTTTTTTGAGACAGAGTTTCACTGTTGTTGCCCAGGCTGTAGTACAGTGGCATGATCTCAAGGTCACTGCAACCTCTGCCCCCCGGGTTCAAGTGATTCTCCTGCCTCAGCCTCCTGAGTAGCTGGGATTACAGACATGCATGCCACACTTGGCTAATTTTGTGTTTTTAGTAGGGATGGGTTTTCTCTCCGTGTTGGTCAGGCTGGTTTGAACTCCTGCCCTCAGGTGATCCACCTGCCTTGGCCTCCCAAAGTGCTGGGATAACGGCATGAGCCACTGCACCTGGCCACTTCACTCCTTCTTATGGTCAAATAATATTTCATTGTATCGCTATACCACATTCTATTTTTCCATTCACTTATCAATGAACATTTGGGAAACTTACTTTTTAAATAGATTTATTTACCTTTTTTTTTTTTTTTTTTTTGGGAGGCGGGTCTCAAATCTGTCGCCCAGGCTGGGTGCGGTGGCCGGATCTCAGCTCACTGCAGCTCCATGCCTCCCAGGTTCGCCATTCTCCTGCCTCAGCCTCCCAGTAGCTGGGACTACCGACACCGCCACACCTGCGCCCGGCTAGTTTTTGTATTTTTTAGTAGAGCCGGGGTTTCCGCGGTGTAGCCAGGATGGTCTCGATCTCTGACCTCGTGATCCCGTAGTCTCGACCTCCCAGTGCTGGATTACGAGAGCGAGCCACCGCGCCCGGCCTTGCTTTTGGGGCGGTCTTGCTCTGTCCCCAGGCTGGAGTGCAGTGGCAGGTCTCAGCTCACTGTAAGCTCTGCCTCCCAGGTTCATGACATTCTCAGCCTTAGCCTCCCGGTGGTAGCTGGGACTACAGAGGCATCACCACCGCCTGGCTAATTTTTTTTTTTTTTAATTTATTTATTATTATTATACTTTTAAGTTGTAGGGTACATGTGCATAGCGTGCAGGAGTTTTGTTATATGTATACTTATTGCCCATGTTGGTTAATTTTTTTGTATTTTTGAGACAGAGGGTTTCACCCTATATTGTATCCATCTCCTGACCTTGTGATCCACCTGCCTTGGCCTCTCAAAGTGCTGGGATTACCGGTGTGAGCCACCGCCCCTGGACTTTATTTACTTATTTTTAGAGACCAGAATAGCATTTATGCTATACCGGGTGCAGTGGCATGACCATAACTCACTGTAACCTCAAACTCCTGGGCCCAAGTAATCCTTCTATCTCAGCCTCTCAAGTTGCTGGGACTACAGGTGGGTGCCACCACTCCTGGCTAATTTTTTTTTTTTTTTGTAGAGACAGGGGTCTCACTATGTTGCCCAGGCTGGTATTGAACTCCTGGCCTCAAGCAATCTTCAGCCTTGGCCTCCCAAAGTGTTGCAATTACAGGTGTGATCCATTGCACCTGGCCAGACACTTACTTTTTTTTTTTTTTTTTTGAGGCGGTCGCTCTGTCGCCAGGCTGGAGTGCAGTGGCGGATCTCCAGCTCGTGCAAGCTCCGCCTCGGTTTCCATGCCTTCTCACCTGCCTCAGCCTCCCAAGTAGCTGGGACTACAGGCATCCACCACCTAAGCCGGCTAGTTTTTTGTAGTTTTAGTAGAGGCGGGGTTTCACGTGTTAGCCAGGATAGTGTCGAACTCTTGACCACCATTGATCGCCCGTCGGCCTCCCAAAGTGCTGGGATTACAGGCTTGACCCGCAGCCTTGACCCTTTTTTTTTTTTTTTTTTTTTTTTTTGAACAGTCTCCTCCCCTCACCCAGGCTGGAGTGCAGTGGCCCAATCTCAGCTCACTGCAACCTCCACCTTCCGAGTTTTGAATGCTCAGCCTCCAGAGTAGCTGGGATTATAGGCGCCCACCATCATGCCTGGCTAACTTTTGTATTTTTAGTGGAGACGGGGTTTCACCATGTTGGCCAGGTTGGTCTTGAATGCCTGACCTCTGAGGCTGGGCACGGTGGCTCACGCCTGTAATCCCAGCACTTTGGGAGACCAAGGCAGGCGGATCACCTGAGGTCAGGCGTTTGAGACCAGCCTGGCCAACATGGTGAAACCCCGTCTCCACTAAAAATACAAAAATTAGCCGGGCGTGGTGGCAGGCGCCTGTAATCCCAGTTACTCGGGAGGCTGAGGCAGGAGAATGGTTTGAACCCGGGAGGCAGTGGTTGCAGTGAGCCCAGATCAAGCCATTGCACTCCAGCTTGGGCAACAAGAGCGAAATTCCGTCTCAAAACACAACAACAAAAAAAAACCAAAAACTTGTCATTTAATCTTCATAACAACCACTTAAATTGGTTATCCCCATTTCACAGATGAAGGAACAGGCTTACAGGGAGATTAAGTTACTTGCCCAACATCTCCCTGCCGCTAATGACGGAGCAGATATTGGAATCCCAGGTCTCAGACCCTAGAAGGTGCAGAGCAAAAATTCATATTTTCCCATGAATCAACACTTCTCCCTCTTTGGACTGATGGCCCCAAAGTGCAGGGGTCTACAGTCCCAAGCGGTCTGAGAAAGTCCGTCTGCTTACTTAGGACACCGTCTGCTGACTGCTCAGCGCTTCCTCCGGCTTGGCTTTCTCGTGGTCAGCCTCAGAGGAAAGGGCAGGCAGAGGCGGGTCCCTTACGGACGGGGCGTTCCGTTCCGGTGGGGAGAACCCTATCTCTCGAGTCCCTGGGGATGCAGACACCCCGAAATCCAGTGGCTTTGGTCTCCTGCTTTCTGCTGGGCAGGACGTGAGCCAGATCCCCAGTCCAGGATGCAGGACGTGGGGTCCACCTCCGGTTCTCTGCCCCTGGTGGGTGAGAGGTGGGACTACGTCTGAGATCTCAGCAGCCACGGTCTCACTGCGGACTCAAGTCTCCACCTAACCCGCCACAATTCCGGACCCGGGATGCCAGGATCCCTCGCGCAGGCGCGCTCCAGCATATGGTTCCCCGCTGCAAGAGCCGACGGCAGCGGAGTCCGCCGCTATCCCATCAGCCCGGCCAGGCAGGTCCAGCTCTCACCCGCCCGGGTCGTCCCGCCTCTCCTATCCCGTCTTGCTCTGCGGCGCGGGGGCAAGATGGCTGCTGAGAAGCAGGTCCCTGGCGGCGGCGGCGGTGGTGGTGGCAGTGGCAGCGGCGGTAGCGGCGGTGGACGTGGTGCCGGAGGGGAAGAAAATAAAGAAAACGAACGCCCTTCGGCCGGATCGAAGGCAAACAAAGAATTTGGGGATAGCCTGAGTTTGGAGAGTATCCTAGAGTAATCGGGCCTAACTCGCAATGACTACGTGTCGATCTGGAGGACTAGGGGCGGGAGAGGCGGCGGGTCCCGGCAGGTCCTGGCAGGAGAAGCCGAGGGTCGCAGTTTTTCTCGCCCTTACTTTTTGGTGCTCAGAATTCCGGGGGTCTGTCTCTCAACTAGTCTTTCCTAGTGTCCCCCTCGCCCTCCTGGCTATGTCCTTTTCTTCCAGTGGCACTGGGATATCAGGCAGGTTTCCCCTGGTGCCCCGCAGTTGTCCAGTTGGAGGGCTTGTGACCAGGTGACACTTTGAGCACCTTGCTTTGGCACCTTGAACTGGGGAGAGGAAACTGCAGTCTTGACATTCCGCTTAATACTTTTTTTTTTTTTTTTTTTTTTTTTTTTAAGAGTCTCACTCTGTCATCCAGGCTGGAGTGAAATGGCTCAATTTTGGCTCACTGCAACCTCCGCCTCCCGGGTTCAAGTGATTCTCCTGCCTCAGCCTCCTGAGTAGCTGGGATTACAGACATGCATGCCACACCTGGCTAATTTTTGCATTTTTAGTAGAGATGGGGTTTCACTGTGTTCGTCAGGCTGGTCTCAAACTCCTGACCTCGTGATCTGCCCGCCTCAGCCTCCCAAAGTGCTGGGATTACAGGCGTGAGCCACCGCGCCTGGCCCCCTTAATACTATTGTCTGACAGTCGTGGTAGACTGAGTAGTAAAACCTACAGCTTGATACTTTGAAAGTGGAGGTAAAGATTGACTCCGAGGAAATGCTTGTTGCCCATTTTAATTGTAAGTTACCGTAGTTAATATCGTTTGTCCCCTTGTCATTTTTTTATGATCGGTCTGTAGGCATTTTATCTTGCTGACAGTCATTCATAAGCTGGAGGAATCGGTTTCTAGTTTTCCTCAGTGTGTATCTCAGCCGAGTGCTTGTGGTACTAGTTTGTGACCTTTTTTTTTTTTTTTTTGAGACGGAGTCTCACCAGGCTCCCCAGGCTGGAGTGCAGTGGGCGCTGACCGCTCACTGCAAGTTCACTCGGTTCACGCCATTCTCCTCAGCCAGCCTCCCAAGTAGCTGACTACAGGCCAAGGTCACTCGCTAGTTTGTATTTTTAGTAGAGACGGGTTTTACCCATGTTAGCCAGGGATAGTCTCGATTCTGACCTTGTGATCCACCCGCCTCGGCCTCCCAAAGTGCTGGGATTACAGGCTTGAGCCACCGCGCCCGGCGTGACCTTTTGAAATGAATAACAGATGGAGAAAATGTAGGCGAGTTTCTGAAATTCAACTTGACATCTTAATGGACTTAAAGTTTTCAGGGCTTTGGAGTGAAGTTTTTTGAATTAGTGGTGATAGTTCCAAGTAGACGTTAGCAAGCCCTGATTTTACTGAGACCTTTATATCTCTTTGTCCCTTTTTAGTCATTGAAAGAGTCCTTTTAGTGTTCACTATTTTAAAATATGTCTCTAGAGAAGCGTTGAGGAAACATTAAGAGAAAACTGTACTTATATAGGTGAAGGTCATTGGACTTTCTAAAGTTTAGTGCATATTCTTAAATATTTTAAGATTATTAAAAGGAGAATTTGGTCAGTCGTTCTTCTTTTAAAAGAAAAACCTTAATACTTTTATGCAAACTGTGGCCTAGCTTGGTTGACATGTGCTAATCATAGACTCTCTAAGCATCACAGCTGTTAAGGAAAGTTAGATTTGGCAGGTGTTGAAGATTATGCAAATGGAGGCTTAGTACACGTCATTTATAATCTGAATCTGAATGAATAAAATGTGGGGTCCAGGTGTAAACTGGTGTGAAGCACCCCAATTATAGTCAGCATTTAGAATCCGTCAGCTTAATTTAAACTGGATTTTGGCAGTTTTCAGTGGCCAGTAGTGCCCTTCTTTTTTAGTTTGAAAGTAGTAACAATTCAGGCAATCAATTTTTCTGTAGGTTAGCCCTGTCCTGTGGCAAGATAGATATTAAAAATGGTTACAGAAGATCTCACTAGTGTACTAAATATTTCACAAATTTGTGTGTATGTGAGAGAGTGTGTGAGAGTGAGTCTCGCTCTGTCACCCAGGCTGGAGTGCAGTGGTGCTATCTTAGCTCACTGCAACGTCTGCCTCCCAAGTTAAAGCGATTCTCCTTCCTCAGCCTCCAGAGTAGCTGGGATTACAGGTACTCGCCACTGCCCCCGGCTAATTTTTTGTGTTTTTAGTAGAGATGGGGTTTCACCATGCTGGCAGGCTGACCTCAGGTGATCCACCTGCCTCGGCCTCCCAAAGTGCTGAGATTACAGGCATGAGCCGCTGCACCTGGCTGTATTTCACAAATGTTTAATGTGTTGTGGTTTGACACAGATATAGACTGATGGTACAGGTTTTGATTTGTTTGGGTTCTTGCCATCGTAAGATTTTCCTTAATGTCGACTCTAGTTCTTCAGATTATTAAGGAATCCCAGCAGCAGCATGGTTTACGGCATGGAGATTTTCAGAGGTACAGGTTAGTATCACATACAAGATGTTTGGATATCATTGTGGGACTTGCTTTGCTTTTGTTAATATCCTGTTTACTCTGACATATCAGAAAATATACTAGAAAGTCTAGAGCATTGTGGGGTTTTTTTTGTGTGTTTGTTTGTTTGTTTTTGAGACGGAGTCTTGCTCTATTGCCAGACTGGAATGCAGTGCCTCAGTCCTGTCTCGCTGCAACCTCTGCCTTCTGGGTTCCAGCGATTCTCCTGCCTCAGCCTCCCGAGTAGCTGGTTTTTTTTTTTGTTTTTTTTTTTAAGATGGAGTCTCACTCTGTCACCCAGGCTGGAGTGCAGTGGCACGCTCCTGGCTCACTGTAGCCCCTGCCTCTCGGGTTCAGGTGATTCTCCTGCTTCTGCCTCCCGAGTACCTGGGACTACAGGCATGTGCCACCATGCCTGGCTAAGTTTTGTATTTTTACTAGAGATGGGGTTCCACCATGTTGGTCAGGCTGGTCTTGAACTCCTGACCTCAGGTGATCCGCCCTCTTCAGACTCCCAAAGTGCTGGGATTACAGGCAGGAGCTACCACACCCAGCCTAATTTTTGTATTTTCAGTAGAGATGGGGTTTCACTGTGTTGGCTAGGCTAGTCTTGAATTCCTGACCTCAAGTGATCCACCTGCCTTGGCCTCCCAAAGTGCTGGGATTACAGATGTGAGCCTCTACGCCCAGCCAGAGGTCTTTTTTTTTTTTTTTTTTTTTTTGAGATGGAGTCTTGCTCTGTCGCCCGGGCTGGAGTGCAGTGGCCAGATCTCAGCTCACTGCAAGCTCCGCCTCCCAGGTTTATGCCATTCTCCTGCCTCAGCCTCCCGAGTAGCTGGGACTACAGGCACCCGCCACTTCGCCCGGCTAGTTTTTTGTATTTTTTTGTAGAGACGAGGTTTCACCGGGTTAGCCAGGATGGTCTTGATCTCCTGACCTCGTGATCTGCCCGTCTCGGCCTCCCAAAGTGCTGGGATTACAGGCTTGAGCTGCCGTGCCCGGCCCAGAGGTCTTAATAAATGGATTCATATTTCTCACTGGACCCTCCAGGCTTTTTCGTTGTTAAAAATGGATCCATAGTGCAAGAAAATTTTTACTAATATTTATTTCTACTCATAATGTATGTGTGTTCCATTTAATTTTTATGTAAAAGGGTAAATGATAACTAAAGCTGCTATTAGGGATTGAGAGAAAAAAGCCAGTTCGTAGATTCAAGCTAGACTACTATTTCTTCTTTTTATTTATGTATTTATTTATTTTTTTTGAGACAGAGTCTCACTCTGTCACCCAGGCTGGAGTGCAGTGGTGCAGTGTCAACCCATTGCAACCTCCACCTCCCAGGTTCAAGCGATTCTCCCGCCTCAGCCTCCCAAGTAGCTGGGACTACAGGCATGTGCCACCACACCTGGCTAATTTTTGTATTCTTAGTACAGATGGTTTCGCTGTGTTGGCCAGGCTGGTCTTGAACGCCTGACCTCATGATCCACCCACCTCAGTCTCCCAAAGTGTTGGGATTACAGGCATGAGCCACTGTGCCTGGCCTATTTCTTTTTTTCTTTTTCTTTTTTTTTTTTTTAATAATCTATACCCTGGTAGCTTTGATTGAGATGTTGAAGTAGTATTTATTTATTTTATTTATTTTTGATACAGAGCCTCACTCTCACCCAGGCTGGAGTATAATGGCACGATCTCGGATCACTGCAACCTCTGCCTCCCTGGTTCAAGTGATTCTCCTGCCTCTGCCTCCTGAATAGCTGGGACTGCAGGCACATGCCACCACGCCCGGCTAATTTTTAGTAGAGACAGTTTCACCGTGTTGGCCAGGCTGGTCTGGAACTCCTGACCTCAGGTGATCCCCTACCTCAGCCTCCCAAAGTGCTGGGATTACAGGCATGAGCCAATGTGCCCGGCCTATTTCTTTATTTATTTTTTATTTCATTTTATTTACTTATTTTTTTGTCACTTAGGCTGGAATGCCGTGGCATGATCTCGGTGCACTGCAACCTCCACCTTCTGGGTTCAAGCAATTCTGCTGCCTCAGCTTCCCGAGTACCTGGGACTACAGGCATGCACCACCATGCCTAGCTAATTTTTGTATTTTTAGTGGAGATGGGGTTTCACTGTGTTGTCCAGGCTGGTCTCGAACTCCTGACCTCAAGTGATCTGCCTGACTTGGCCTCCCAAAGTGCTACGATTACAGACGTGAGCCACCATGCCTGGCCCCCTGAAGTAGTATTGAAATATTTTGTATTGTAAATTATGTACTGTATTACTTTGACTTAAAGGTTGGTACAATTTTTTATATATATATATTTTTAACTAATTTAGTCAAAAATGTATATATTTATTGAACATCTGCGGATTAGACACTGTGTTAAGGCATTGTGAAAAATTTAAAAATGAAATCCTAGCGTGGCGTGGTGGCACCTGCCATAGTGCCAGTTACTTGGGAGGATGAGGCCCGATAATTGCTTAAGCCCCAGAGTTCGAGCCCAGCCTGGGCAACAGCAACATTGTGAGACTCTGTCTCAAAAAATAATTCTCCCTGCCCTAAAGGGATTTATATTAGTGGGCAACTATGTGAGAACGTAATTATAATATCACACACTGTAATAGAAGGAAGAATAAAGAGCTACATGAGCATAGAGGAGGAGGTGTGGCATAAAGGTGACATTTGTATTGCTTCTTGGCAACAACCTAATTGGCTTCCTTATTTTTCTTCAGACATGCCTGCAGTTCTTTCTTCATTTGTTTGGTGTCGTCCTAGTCTTCCTCAGGATTCCCCTTTCCTTGTTTTCTTTACATTCATTAGAATCCTCCTCGTTCTTTTTTTGTTTGTTTGTTTGAGACGGAGTCTTGCCCTGTCACCCAGGCTGGAGTGCAGTGGTGTGTTCTCGGCTCACTGCAACGTCCACCCCTCAGGTTCAAGCAGTTCTCTGCCTCAGCCTCCCGAGTAGCTAGGATTACAGATGCCTGCCCACCATGCCTGGCTAATTTTTTTTGTTTGTTTGTTTTCTCTGAGATGGAGTTTTGCTCTGTCACCCAGGCTGGAGTGCAGTGGCACGATCTTGGCTCACTGCAAACTCCACTTCCCAGGTTCACGCCATTCTCCTGCCTCAGTCTCCCAAGTGGCTGGGACTACAGGCGCCCACCACCACGCCCGGTTAATTTTTTGTATTTTTAGTAGAGACAGGGTTTCACCGTGTTAGCCAGGATGGTCTCGATCTCCTGACCTCGTGATCTGCCCACCTCGGCCTCCCAAAGTGCTGGAATTACAGGCGTGAGCCACCACGCCTGGCCTTTTTTTTTTTTTTTTTTTTTTTTCCTGAGATGGAGTTTCGCTCTTGTTGCCCAGGCTGGAGTGCAATGGCACGGTCTTGGCTCACCGCAACCCCCTCCTCCTGGGTTTAAGCGATTGTCCTGCCTCAGCCTCCCGGGTAGCTGGGATTACAGGCATGTGCCACCACACCTGGCTAATTTTGTATTTTTAGTAGAGACAGGGTTTCTGCATGTTGGTCAGGCTGGTCTCGAACTCCTGACCTCAGGTGATCCACCCGCCTCGGCCTCCCAAAGTGCTGGGGTTGCTGGTGTGAGCCACTGCGCCCAGCCTAATTTTTGTATTTTTAGTAGAGATGGGTTTCACCATCTTGGCCTGGCTGGTCTTGAATTCCTGACCTCATGATCCACCCACCTCAGCCTCCCAAAGTGCTGGGATTACAGGTGTGAGCCACTGCACCCAGCCCCTCATTCTTTCTAGGCCCCGCCATCAGTCCACTGCAGCCGAAGGTACTAACAACAGAATGATTACCCATGTCCATTCAACTTGATATTTGCCTTGTTTTCTTGGTTAACATTTTCTCTGCATGATTCTCCTCAGCTTTAATGTGGGTTCCTTGAGCATGGGCACTGTGTCCTCCATCTGTGTTTCCTATAATACCAATCATACTGCCCTCCATGTTTTAGTCGTTCAATAAATGTTTAGGGCCGGGCATGGTGGCTTATGCCTATAATCCCAGCACTTTGGAGGGCTGAGGTGGGCAGATCTCTGGAGTCCATGGACTTCGAGACGAGCCTGGGCAACACAGTGATACCCCGTCTCTACAAAAAGTACAAAAATTAGCCAGGTGTGGTGGTGCACCCCTGTGGTCCCATCTACTCAGGAGGCTGAGGTGGGAGGATTGACTGAGCCTGGCTGCAGTTAGCCAAGATCACACCACTGCACTCCAGCCTGGGTGACAGAGTGCGACTCTGTCTCAAAGAAAGGAAAAAAATGTTTGGAAGCTGATATGTGACAATTCTAGTAACCATAACACCCCAAACTGTTGACCCTTGACCTTGCCTTATTGCAGAATTTATTGTTCAAAATACTCTCAACTTGGCTGAGTGAGTTTTGTTTGTGATTTCTTACAGGGGCTACTGTTCCCGTAGACAAAGACGTCTTCGAAAAACACTCAACTTCAAGATGGGGAACAGACACAAATTCACAGGGAAGAAAGTGACTGAAGAGCTTCTGACTGATAATAGGTATTGACTGCTCCGTGCTAGTTGCAAGTTACATCTTGCTAATACATTTATTAAACAATGACATGTGCTAGACTTCATGCCAAACCTTTTAATTATCTCTGGTGACTCTTAGCAGCTCTGTGGGATGGGCATTGTTTACTATTTCTGCATTCTAAGGCAAGGAAACTGAGGCTCAAAGAGGTTCAGTAGTTTGTTCAAGAACTGTGTTGGGGCTGGGCACAGTGGCTCACGCCTATAATCCCAGCACATTGGGAGGCCAAGGCGGGTAGATCACCTGAGTTCAAGACCAGCCTGGCCAACATGGCAAAACCCCATCTCTACTAAAAATATAAAAATTAACTGGGCATGGTGGCGGGCACCTGTAATCCCAGCTACTTGGGAGGCTGAGGCACAAGAATTACTTGAACCCGGGAGGCAGAGGTTGCAGTGAGCCAAGATTACACAATTGCACTTCAGCCTAGGCAACAAGAGTGAAACTCCATCTCAAAAAAAAAGGAGGGGAGGGTGGGATTCACTCTCTCAGCTTTGGAGCCCCCCTCCCTCTGTCTCTGTACAGGGAAGCTTCTTCCTTCTCCCTTCCTTCTTGCCTATTAAACTCTACTTTAAAAAAAAAAAACAACTGTTGGGATGGCAAATGTTGACGTCAGTGATTAGAATCTAATTGATTATTAGGTAAGGTTTCTAGAATGTAAATTTCAGTGTCTGAAACTAGATGCATATATCAATATATCTTTTTTTTTTTTTTTTTTTGAGACGGAGTCTTGCTCTGTGCCCCAGGCTGGAGTGCAGTGACATCTCGCTCACACTGCAAGCCCTCACCACCGGGTTCACTTATTCTCTGCCTCAGCCTCCTGAGTAGCTGGGACTACAGGCTCACCACCCTCACCCGCCGCTAATTTTCTTGTATTTTTAGTAGAGACGGGTTTCACCGTGTTAGGCAGGATGGTCTCATCTCCTGACCTCGCAGGATCCGCCTCTGTCTCGGGCCTCCCAAAGTGTTGGATTACAGGCTTGAGCCACCACCGCCTTTTTGAGACACGAGTCTCACTCCAGTTGCCCAGGCTGGAGTGCAGTAATGGATCTCGCCTGCACTGGAAGCTCTGCCTCCCGGTTTACGCCCCATTCTCCTGCCTTGTGCCTTCCTGAGCAGCTGGGACTATAGGCACCTGCCACCTTGCCCAGCTTAGTTTTTGTATTTTTAGTAGAGACTGGTTTCAATTGTGAGCAGCTTTTTGTGATGGTCTTGATCTTTGACCTGATCCTACCTGCCTCGGCCTCCCTCAGCATAGGATTACAGGCTTGAGCCAATCGCCAGCCCCAGCCTCCAGTATATATCTTTTTTTTTTTTTTTTTTTTTTTTTTTTTTTTTTTTTTTTTTTTTGAGACGGAGTCTCGCTTCTGTGGCCCAGGTTGAGGTGCAGTGGCTGATCTCAGCTCACTGCAAGTCTGCTTCTCCCGGGTTTACGCCATTCTTCCTGCCTCAGCTCCCGAGTAGCTGGGACTACAGGCACCCGCTTTCACTTTGCCCGCTAGTTTTTGTATTTTTTAGAGACGGGTTTCACCGAAGTTAGCCAGGATGGTCTCATCTCCTGACTGATCCGCCTGCCTCTGCCTTCCCAAAGTGCTGGGATTACAGGTTTCTGAGCCAATCGCACCAGCCCAGTATATCTTAATGTAATTGAGTGGTGTGCAATTTTTGTTTGTTTGTTTGAGACAGAGTCTCACTGTGTTGCCCAGGCTGGAGTGCAGTGGCTTGATCTTGCCTCACTGCAACCTCCGCCTCCTGGGTTCAAACTTCTCCTGCCTCAGCCTCTCGAGTAGCTGGGATTACAGGCACATGCCACCATGCCCAGCTGAGTTTTGTATTTTTAGTAGAGACAGAGTTTCACCATGTTGGCCAGGCTGGTCTTGAACTCCTAACCTCAGGTGATCCACCCATCCCTGCCTCCCAAAGTGCTAGGATTACAGGCATGAGCTACTGCGCCTGGCTGGTGTCTAGAACTTCACAGTTTTCTAGAAGAGTCCTGTATTTCAGTGCTGAATACACTAGTGCTGGCATTTGCTGAAGAATTTTTAGTCTGTCAAGCAACATGTAGTGAAGGTCTCCAGGTCTTCCTCACACTTATGGGCCAAATTATGTTCCTGCCACCTTTTGTGTAAATGAAGATTTATTGGAACCCAGCCATGCCCATTCACATAGGTATTGTTTATAGCTGCTTTTGTGCTACATCAGCAGAGTAGTTGTGACACAGTAGATATAGAAAGAGAGGAGGCATGGTCCTTGAACCTTATTGACTTTCATCTTGTTGAAAGATGTTGGTCAGTGCAAACCAGGGAATGCTACAGTAAAAGTGCCATGTTGTGTATCATTTACTGTTCAGCATTCTGAAGCCTTGGAAGGGAGACTTGAACTTGAAGGCTCTTGACAGGAAAGTCAGTAAGCCTGCGTGGGGGAGGCTTGACCTTGAAGGATTTGCGAGAGTGAAGAACATTCTGTGTCGGGGAAAGCAGCATGACCTGATATCCGTGCATGCAGTCTAGGAACTGTAAAGTTCTGGACACTTGTTAGCTGCTACTCAGGCAGTGAAAAGGCTGTGAGCTTGGTGTGTACAGTCAGAAAACTAGAGCCTGGAGACCATAATAGGATGCAGCAGCAAGATGTAGTGATGAAATCTTAAATCTCATGAGAACCAGTTGGGAGAAATCTGGACTCTCTCCCTTTTTTTTTTTTTTTTTTTTTTTTTTTTTTTTTTTTGAGACAGGGCCTCACTGTCACCCAGGCTGGAGTGCAGCAGTGGGATCATAGCTTACTGCAGCCTTGAACTCCTCCTGCCTCACCCTCCTGAGTAGCTGGGACTATAGGCATGTACCACCATGCCCAGCTAACTTTTCTCTTTTTTTCTTTTGTAGAGATGGGATCTCGCTATGACCAGGCTGGTTTCAAACTCCTGGCCTCAAGCGATCCTCCCACCTCGGCCTCCCAATGTACAGGGATTACAGACATGAGCCGCTACACCGAGCCTGGACTCTGTTATGATAGCAAGATCCTTTACTCTGAAGAGACAAGGTTAAGATGAAGTTTAAGACAGATTGATCAAGGCAGTAAAGAAAGATTCACCGGTATAATAATAAAGTAATTAACGAACTTACTGCCGGGCGCGGTGGCTCAAGCCTGTAATCCCAGCACTTTGGGAGGCCGAGACGGGTGGATCACAACGTCAGGAGATCGAGACCATCCTGCCTAACACGGTGAAACCCCGTCTCTACTAAAAAATACAAAAAACTAGCCGGGCGAGGTGGTGGGCGCCTGTAGTCCCAGCTACTCGGGAGGCTGAGGCAGGAGAATGGCGTGAACCCAGGAGGCGGAGCTTGCAGTGAGCTGAGATCCGGCCACTGCACTCCAGCCTGGGCGACAGAGCAAGACTCCGTCTCAAAAAAAAAAAAAAAAAAAATTAACGAACTTACTGAGCACTTAGTAAGTGCCCGGCTCTAGTCTAAATGTGTTATTTGTATTACTACATGGGAGAGTGGTGCACAGAAAGGTTAGTACTTTGCCCACAGTCACACAGCTAGTAAATGGTGGCACTGAGATTCTGTCCCAGGCTCTGGAACCCTTGTTCATCACCACTTTAATATACTGTTTTTTTTTTTTTTTTTTTTTTTTTTTGAGATGGAGTCTTGCCTTGTTGCCCAGACGAGAGTATAGTGGTGTGATCTCAGCCCACTGCAACTTCCGCCTCCTGGGTTCAAGCAATTCTCCTGCCTCAGCCTCCCAAGTAGCTGGGATTACAGGGGCATACCAACACACCCAGCTAATTTTTGTATTTTTAGTAGAGATGGGGTTTCACCATGTTGGCCAGGCTGATCTCGAACTCCTGACCTCAGGTGATACGCCTGGCTCAGCCTCCCAAAGTGCTTGGATTATAGGCGTGAGGCACTGCGCCTGGCCAATATACTGCCTCTTAAGGACTTTTCTAACTGGGTTGAGATGAAGGAGGTGTTGATTCAAAGATGAGGCCAGATTGTGTGCCTAGACTGTGTCTGTTTGACAAAATTCAGGAGGGATAGGTCACGATTCTGGATTTACCGAGTTTGAGGTGGTAGAGGTTTTTCAATGAGATACGTCTAGTAGATGATGAGAAACCTGAGATTGAGCCCAGGTTGCGAATAGAGATACTGGTTTAGTCATGGCTGAGAATATCAGAAGAGTTGTTTTGAGAGCGGCAAAGGAGGGAGAGTATAAAGAAAAGCCAAGAAGCAGAAGATTACACCTCAGAGAATACCTGGGTCTGATGATGGCCTTTACTGTCTCCCCGCTTCTGTGTCTGGTCTAGATACTTGCTTCTGGTTCTGATGGATGCTGAAAGAGCCTGGAGCTACGCTATGCAGCTGAAACAGGAAGCCAACACTGAACCCCGAAAACGGTTTCACTTATTATCTCGCCTACGCAAAGCCGTGAAGCATGCAGAGGAATTGGAACGTTTGTGTGAGAGCAATCGCGTGGACGCTAAGACCAAGTTAGAGGCTCAGGTTAGTGCCTTAACACTCAGCTTGTTTCGTCGTGGAGATGAAAGACGCTTTAAAAAGCTACAGTTAAGCACAACAGAGTTTCTTCAGGTTAGAAAGCGATAGTCAGGAGAGGAAAAAACTTTCTGAACTTGCTTTTAACAGGTGAAGTTAGCATGTTTTGTTTATCAGCTCTTGATTTTTTTATCCTTTTTTTTTTTTTTAAATTGGACAATGCTTCATTCCATAAAAGAGTGAGTATTGGTTTTTTGTAACTAGCTGTAACTTTTTTTTTTTTTTTTTTTTAAGACGTAGTCTCGCTCTCACCCAGGCTGGAGTGCAGTGGCGCCATCTCAGCTCACTTCAAGCTCTGCCTCCCGGGTTCACGCCATTCTCCTGCCTCAGCCTCCCGAGTAGCTGGGACCACAGGCGCCCGCCACCACGCCCGGCTAATTTTTTGTATTTTTAATAGAGACGGGGTTTCACTGTATTAGCCAGGATGGTCTCGATCTCCTGACCTCGTGATCCGCCCGCCTCGGCCTCCCAAAGTGCTGGGATTACAGGCATGAGCCACCGCGCCTGACTCTTTTTTTTTTTTTTTTGAGACAGAGTTTTGCTTTGTTGCCCAGGCTGGAGTGCAGTGGCGCAATCTCGGCTCACTGCAACCTCTGCCTCCCAGGTTCAAGCAATTCTCCTTCATCAGCCTCCCAAGTAGCTGGGATTATAGGCATGCGCCACCACGCCTGGCTAATTTTTGTGTTTTTAGTAGAGATGGGGTTTCACCATGTTGGCCAGGCTGGTCTCGAGCTCCTGACCTCATGATCCACCCACCTACCTTGGCCTCCCAAAGTGCTGGGATTAGAGGTGTGAGCCACTGCGCCTGGCCAGCTAACTAACTTTTTAAGAAAGGTCGTGTTGTATATAGATGAAAGCTTACAATCTTGTACCTGGAAAAGTTCACAAAGTTAAGAACTTTTTTTGGAAATGAATTTTTTAAAAAAGAGGTGGTAGATATTGCAAGGTTTTATTCAACTTCTGATGCTTATGTTATAGCCCAGAAAATGGTTGTTAAGTAAAATGAAGAAAACAAGTTTCCTTCTTTGAAATTCTTTCCTGGGAAGTGAATGAACCATAACAAATTGCCTATGTATCACCTTTTATTGGTTAAATACGTATTTCTCTTTAAAAATCAACCTGTGATTAATATATCCATATTCTTTGTTTGGGTTGTTTGTTTGTTTGTTTGTTTGTTTTTTTTTTTTTTGAGACTGAGTCTCGCTCTGTCGCCCAGGCTGGAGTGCAGTGGCCGGATCTCAGCTCACTGCAAGCTCCGCCTCCCGGGTTTACGCCATTCTCCTGCCTCAGCCTCCGGAGTAGCTGGGACCACAGGCGCCCGCCACCTCGCCCGGCTAGTTTTTTGTATTTTTTTAGTAGAGACGGGGTTTCACCGTGTTAGCCAGGATGGTCTCGATCTCCTGACCTTGTGATCTGCCCGTCTCAGCCTCCCAAAGTGCTGGGATTACAGGCTTGAGCCACCGCGCCCGGCTGTTTGTTTGTTTTTTAGAAACAGAGTCGCACTCTGTCCCAGGCTGGAGTGCACAGTCATGGCTCACTGCAGCCGTGAACTCCTGGGCTCACGTGATCCTCCTGCCACGGCCTCCTGAATAGTTGGGACTAGAGGCGCACACCACCACACCTGGCTCATTTTTTTTTTTTTTTTTTTTTTTTTTGAGACAAAGTCTAGCTCCGTCGCCCAGGTTGGGATGCAGTGGTGCTGTCTCGCCCCATTGCAACTTCCGCATCCCAGGTTCAAGCAATTCTCCTGCCTCAGCCTCTCGAGTAGCTGGGATTACAGGCACCCGCTGCCATGCCCAGCTAATTTTTTTGTATTTTTAGTAGAGATGGGTTTTCACCATGTTGGCCAGGCTGGTCCCCAACTCCTGACCTCAGGTGATCCATTCACCTCGGCCTCCCAAAGTTTTGGGATATAGGCCTGAGCCACCACACCCGGCCACACCCTGGTAATTTTTTAAAATTTTTGGTAGAGACGAGGTGTTGCTATGTTGCCCAGGCTGATCTCGAACTCTTGAACTCAAGCAGCCCTCCTGCCTTGGCCTCCCAAATTGCTAGGATTACAGGTGTGAGCCCCCACGCCCAGCCCATATCCATGTTCTTTTTCTTCTTCTTTTTTAAAATTTATTTTTATTTTCAAATTTTTTTGTAGAGGCAGGGTCTTGCTATATTGCTCTGGCTTGTCTTGAACAGTGGGTTCAAGTGATCCTCCCACCTCGGCCTCCAAAAATGCTGGGATTACAGGTGTGAGCCACTGCACCTGGCCCATATCTATATTCTTTTTTTTTTTTTTTTTTTTTTTGAGGCGGAGTCTTGCTCTGTAGCCGGGCTGGAGTGCAGTGGCGGGATCTCTCTGCTCACTACAAGCTCCGCCTCCCGGTTCACGCCATTCTCCTGCCTCAGCCTCCGGAGTAGCTGGGACTACAGGCGCCCGCCACCTCGCCCGGCTAGTTTTTTGTATTTTTAGTAGAGACGGGGTTTCACCGTGTTAGCCAGGATGGTCTCGATCTCCTGACCTCGTGATCCGCCCGTCTCGGCCTCCCAAAGTGCTGGGATTACAGGCTTGAGCCACCGCGCCCGGCCATATCTATATTCTTGATATCAAAGTTAGAAGCCAATAAAGGAAGATTGAGTGGGAGCACTGGTTTGCTGTTGAAGCAGTTCCTCCTCTTCCATCTCCTCACAGGCTTACACAGCTTACCTCTCAGGAATGCTGCGTTTTGAACATCAAGAATGGAAAGCTGCCATTGAGGCTTTTAACAAATGCAAGTAAGTCCTATAGTCCAAAGGCTGTGGCCAGTTTTAATTATAGGTAGTCAAATTTAAGCTGCAGATCAGGTAGTGGATTGTTTCTGTGAAAGTGAGGGTGACTTTTCTTTCCTATAGAAATGTTGATGACTCTCTTTCATCCTTAGAACATGCCAGTTAGGGTAGTTGGTAGGAGAGCTTCAAAGGGCCGTAATTTGATTTTAGTCACTGTGTTCCCCATGAGTTTTTCATATATATGGCTAATGTAAAACTTGGCTTTTCTTTTCTCGCAGAACTATCTATGAGAAGCTAGCCAGTGCTTTCACAGAGGAGCAGGCTGTGCTGTATAACCAACGTGTGGAAGAGATTTCACCCAACATCCGCTATTGTGCATATAATATTGGTGAGAGCAGGGATCAAGGCATTGTACTCAACTTGAACATTGACAGGTGGCCTACTGGGAGCTCATTTCAGAGAGCCTAGAGAGTTGATGTAACTTTCTTCTTCCCTTGCCTCCATCTTTGCCCTGAGTTTTGGTTGATGGCAAAAGCAGACCTGTTGAAGCCAGCCCTGCCCAAAATTATGGAAGACGGTTCTGCCTCTGTGTCCATCCTGCTATGCAGTGTACCCCCGAAGAGCAGTCTTTAGTCTACGGCTGAGTTCATTTTTTACCTTTTTAGAGCAGTTTTAGGTTCACAGCAAAACTGACAGAAAGATACAGAGATCCATGTAACCCCACCTCCCCACATTCATAGCCTCTCCCATTAGCATCTTCCCCCACCAGAGGGGTGCATTTGTTACAATTGATGACCCTTTATTGACACACCACAATCTCCCAAAGTCCATAGTTTACATCAGGGTTCATGCTTGATATTGTACATTGTATGGGTTTGGACAAATGTTTCATGACGTGTATTTACCATCATATACCATACGGAGTATTTTCATTGCCCCAATCAATTTCATTCTTTATAAAAGACTTGTCTTCAGAGAACAGATTGTACTGCAGATTCATTGAAGTAGGATGTGGAGGGGGAAGAGCTCTTTAAGTCTGAATTGAATCTAGTGATTCTCAAGAAAACAGGCCAGACCCTTGAAGATTTTCCTGTCTTTCTCTCTCAGGGGACCAGTCAGCCATCAATGAACTCATGCAGATGAGACTGAGATCTGGGGGCACTGAGGGTCTCTTGGCTGAAAAATTGGAGGTAATCTAGTATGCATATTTTTGTGAAAAGTCTTTGGACAAAGTCCAGAAGAAGGAGTAATTCATAATCCCCTAGGGATATTTGATGTTAATATATGGATATTTATATCTGTATTAGCAAATATCTACATTTGCTAAAAGTTTGAACAAAAAAACTTTTTTAAATTAATACTTCATTCAATTTTTTTTTTTTTTGAGACCGTCTTACTCTTGCTCAGGCTAGAGTGCAGTGGCGTGATGTCAGCTTACTGCAAGTGATCTGCCCGCCTCGGCCTCCCAGAGTTCTGGGATTACAGGCATGAGTCACTGTGCCTGGCCAAGTATTCAATTATTTAACCTCATTACATTTATTTTCTAAGCAAGTAGTATAGAAAAAGCAAGAAATACAAAAGATTGGGGAAAAATATAAACCACATGGGTTGCTACTTTTATTTGTTTGTTTATTTATTTATTTATTTTGAGACGGAGTCTTGCTCTGTTGCCAGGCTAGAGTGCCATGGTGCGATCTTGGCTTCACTGCAAGCTCCGCCTCCCGGGTTCAAGCAACTCCCCTGCCTCAGCCTCCCAAGTAGCTGGGATTACAGGCACCCACCACCACGCCTGGCTAATTTTTTGTATTTTAGTAGAGATAGGGTTTCACCATGTTGGCCAGGATGGTCTCAATCTCCTAACCTCGTGATCCACCCGCCTTTGCCTCCCAAAGTGCTGGGATTACAGGTATGAGCCACTGTGCTCGGCTTATTTATTATTATTATTTTTTAAACAGGGTCTCACTCTGTTGCCCAGGCCAGAGTGCAGTGGCTTGATTTTGACTCATTGCTGCCTTGACTTCCTGGTCTCAAGTGATCCTTCTGCCTCAGCCTCCTGAGTAGCTGGAACTACAGGTGAAGATTACCATGCCCAGCTAACTTTTTTATTTTTATTTTTTTTTTGTAGAGACAGAGTCTTACTATGTTTCCCAGTCTGGTCTCATTCTTGAACTCTGGTGCTCAAGCGATCTGTTCGCCTTAGCCCCCCCAAAGTGCTGGGATCACAGGCATGATCCACCTTACCCAGCCATACACCATCATCTTTTGATGGCTACATGGTACTCCATTGCATAGAAGTCTGTTTTATTTAACCATTCATTGTTGTGCATTAAGTGGTAAATGGTATTACCATGAATATCCACGTCCTCAGATTTTGCACACATTCTTGATTATTTTCTTAGGATAAATTCCTAAAACTGGAATTAAATGGTTTGGAAACTTTTGATACGTACTGACAAATGTCTTTAAGTTTCTACTGATTTGCATTTCTGCTTGCAGTGTATACAGATATGCTTTTCTCCTCACATCCTTACCAAACCTCACTGTTACTCTTTTTAACCTTCCGTTATGTCCTTTTAGTATTTGAATTTCTATAACTAAAATATGTGATACCAGGGAGAAATTTAAAACAAATAGATATTGGTGGCCAGTGGGGTGGTTCACACCTGTAATCCTGGCACTGTGGGAGCCTGAGGTGAAAGGATCACTTGAGCCCAGGAGTTCAAGACCAACCTGGGCAACATAGTGAGACCCCACCTCTACAAAAAAAATTTTTTCAGAGGCCGGGCATGGTGGCTTACACCTGTAATCCCAGCACTTTGGGAGGCCAAGGCGAGCAGATAACCTGAGGTCAGGAGTTCGAGATCAACCTGACCAACATGGAGAAACCCCGTCTCTCTACTAAAAATACAGAATTAGCTGGGGGTGTTGGTACATGCCTGTAATCCCAGCTACTTGGGAGGCGGAGGTTGCAGTGAACCAAGATCATGCCATTGCATTCCAACCTGGGCAACAAGAGTGGAATTCCACCTCAAAAAAAAAAAAAAATTTTTTTTTTTTTTCTTAAATTAGCCAGGCATAGTGACATACAGCTGTAGTCCTAGCTACTCGGGAGGCTGAGGCATAGGGATCACTTGAGCCCAGGAGTTTGAGGTTGCAGTAAGCTGTCATGGGGCCACTGTACTCCAGCCTGGGCAACAAAGCAAGACCCTGTCTATTAAAAAAATATTGGACTGGGCGCGGTAGCTCACGCCTGTAATCCGAGCACTTTGGGAGGCTGAGGCGGGCAGATCACGAGGTCAGGAGATCGAGACCATCCTGGCTAACACAGTAAAACCCCATCTGTAGTAAAAATACAAAAAAATTAGCCGGGCGTGGTGGCGGGCACCTGTAGTCCCAGCTACTCGGGAGGCTGAGGCAGGAGAATGGCATGAACCCAGGAGGCGGAGCTTGCAGTGAGCCGAGATTGTACCACTGCACTCCAGCCTGGGTGACAGAGTGAGACTCCGTCTCAAAAAAAAAAAAAAAAAAAATAAGCTGGGCACAGTGGCTCATGCTTGTAATCCCAGCACTTTGGGAGGCTGAGGCAGGTGGATCACTTGAGGCCAGGAGTTTGAGACTGACCTGGCCAACGTGGCGAAATCCCATCTCTACTAAAAATACAGAAATTAGTTGGGCATGGTGGCATGTGCCTATAGTTCTAGCTTCTCAGGAGGCTAAGGCACGAGAATTCCTTGAACCTGGGAAGCGGAGGTTGCAGTGAGCCTATATTACGCCACTGCACTCCAGCCTGGGTGACAGAGCAAGACTCTGTCTCAAAAAAATGAAAGAAATTGGTATATACTCTACTCTATATGGGGTATAATATGTTGGTTATACAAAGAGACAAATGATAGATTCCGCTTATTTTCACCTCCATCACTTATATCCCCGGTTAAAGCTTTAACTTTTTCAAACTGCTTTTCAGGCTTTGATCACTCAGACTCGAGCCAAACAGGCAGCTACCATGAGTGAAGTGGAGTGGAGAGGGAGAACGGTTCCAGTGAAGATTGACAAAGTGCGCATTTTCTTATTGGGACTGGCTGATAATGAAGCCGCTATTGTCCAGGTGAGGAGGAAGAACTTGCTGTGCTGTCTTCTGTACGTGTCTGAAGGTTGTCCTGTGTGTTTAAGATGTAGTGGCTCGTTGGTATTCAGTTCTAACAAAACAAACATTTAATGCCGTTTGGGATTTGGTAAGTCCGGAGATGTGCCTTATTTAATAAAATTATTTTGAA
This sequence comes from Papio anubis, assembly GCF_008728515.1. NCBI lineage: Eukaryota > Metazoa > Chordata > Mammalia > Primates > Cercopithecidae > Papio > Papio anubis. The sequence goes on along the minus strand of NC_044992.1, from coordinate 67,651,767 downwards.
AACTGAGTTTATAGAGGAATTCTTAATGTTTAGAGGGCAAAGAAATTGACAGCAACAGTCATCAACATAAAAATGGGAAGCATTAGAGGCTGGCTTTAAAGTAAGGGTCACATTTGGCCCAGCAGGTGGTGCAGCAGCTTAACTGTTATGTTCCTCAAGTCTCTCTGACATGTTGTCATAACCTCCTAGCCCTAAAGGGTTCACCTCTTAGTCCTGGGGCTTTGCAGGATAGCCTGGTTAAACCAGAATGTCTTGTTTTGTGTGTGGTGTACATGTAAAATTCACGCAAACCTGTATCACTTGATACTGCCTACTGACATAGTTACTTGTTTGTGGGTGTGAACAACCAAATGCATCCTAAAAGATAAGACATCCTGGTGACCTTTGTATGAGGTAGACAGCGATGGCGGCACTTTTTAGAGCTTCTTTTCCACATAAGTTAAAGGATATATTTAAAAAAGCAGGCTGCTGACAGTCTATTCCGTCATCAGGGAACAGTGGCATTTCCTAAGACTTCATAGTAATCTTTTGCACCCTGAATAATGTGTATATGGGTTGGGGGGGGGCGGTGTTTTGTTAATGTGTTGATGAACTGGCCTAAGCATCTAAACTTTTCAGCAACTTGCTCCAAAATGGCTACTTTGGGTTGGAGGCAGCTTTCAACAGCTGACGAGTTGATGTGTGTCCTTGTCTGTGTTTCATATTGCCTCTCTCATATCCCTTTTATTTGCTTAAAGGACAGAAGACCTGAACAGTACTATAAAGTCAATTTTTCCTTAAACTGAAAGGCTTTTCTTGAGACCGTTCTATTGGCACTGTTGTATGGTGCTACCTCCTCTGGACAAGGGCTCTGGTAGCAACTATTTAGATTATGTGATTGGGTTAATGCTTTGGTTTTAAAATGATCAATGCCGGAAGAAAGAAACCACTTCAGTCCTCAGTTCAGTGCCAGACAGCAGAGACAGTGGGGCAGGAATTCTGACTTGAAGAGGAGTTGGGGGAGAGAGATCCATAGGGGCAAGTTAAATGAGGGCTCTTTCAGAGCGGGGCTACAGACACGTACCAAATAAAGAACAGGAAAAGCTGGCATTTATTAAGTAATTTTGAGAAGTTACTGCTGGCATGGTGGCTCATGCCTGTAATCCTAGTGCTTTGAGAGGCAGAGGCGGGCAGATCACTTGAGCTCAGCAGTTGGAGACCAGCCTGGGCATCATGGTGAAACCCCATCTCTACAAAAAAAATACCAGAAAATTTAGCCGGGCCCGGTGGCATTCACCTGTAGTCCCAGCTACTCAGAGGCTGAGGCAAGAGGATCACTTGAGGCTGCAATGAGCTGAAATCACGCCACTATGCTGCAGCCTGGGTAATAGCGTGCAACTCTGTCTCCAAAAAAAAAAGGAAAAGAAAAAAAAGAAAGTTAATAACGCTTAAAGTTTAAATACACATTTTTTTTTTTTTTTTTTTAAAGACAAGTCTTGCTCTGTCGCCCAGACTGGAGTGCAGTGGTGCAATCTTGGCTTACTGTAAGCTCTGCCTCCCGGGTTCATGCCATTCTCCTGCCTCAGCCTCCCGAGTAGCTGGGACTACAGGCACCCACCACCACACCCAGCTGATTTTTTGTGATCTGCCCGCCTCGGTGCCCCAAAGTGCTGGGATTACAGGTGTGAGTCACCACGCCTGGCCTATTTGCCTGTTTTTAATTGGATTATTTATTTATTTATTTATTTATTTATTTTTGAAGTTGAGTTTCTTGTCTATATTTTGGGTATAATTTCAGTGTCTCTTAAGCTAGCTGGTACTGATATTTACCTCCTTCTAGGAACTGGAATGCAAAAATTTGGTAGTCCCAGGTTATTGCTTTCCTGTAGAGGTTTTTATGATATTTAAATACCAAAACAGCAATTTACTGAAAAGTCTGGAAGGAAGAAATAATACAGGGAGATAAAATATTAGACTGAAAAGACTTGAGCTCAAAGTTAATCAGCTGCCAAAGTCCAGTTGCAAAATCCTTAGTCTCTGTAGCCAAACTTTAAGTATTGACATCCTTAGTATTATCTTTTTTTTTTTTTTTTTTGAGACGGAGTCTCGCTCTGTCGCCCAGGCTGGAGTGCAGTGACCGGATCTCAGCTCACTGTAAGCTCTGCCTCCCGAGTTTACGCCATTCTCCTGCCTCAGCCTCCCGAGTAGCTGGGACTACAGGCGCCCGCCACCTCGCACGGCTAGTTTTTTGTATTTTTTAGTAGAGACGGGGTTTCACCGGGTTAGCCAGGATGATCTTGATCTCCTGACCTCGTGATCCACCCGTCTCGGCCTCCCAAAGTGCTGGGATTACAGGCTTGAGCCACCGTGCCCGGCTGTTATTTTTTGTAGAGATGGGGGTCTCACTGTGTTGCCCAGGCTGGTCCCAAATGCAGGCTCAAGCAATCCTCCTGCCTCAGCCTCCAAAGTGCTAGAACTATAGGCATGAGCCTCTGCACCTGGCCTAATTTTTAATTTTTTGTAGTGATAGGGTTCTTACTATGTGGCCTAGGCTGGTCTCAAACTCCTGGTCTCAAGTAATTCTCCCGCCTTGGCCTCCTAAAGTGCTGGGATTGCTATTTTTTTTTTTTTTTTTTTTTTTTTTTTTTGAGACAGAGTCTCACCCTGTCACCCAGGCTGGAATGCAATGGCATGATCTAGGCTCACTGCAACCTCCACCTCCCAGGTTCAAGCGATTCTCCTGCCTCAGCCTCCCGAGTAGCTGGGATTACAGGCATGCACCACCACACCTTGCTAACTTTTGTATTTTTAGTAGAGACGGGGTTTCACCATGTTGGCCAAGCTGGTCTCGAACTCCTGACTTTGTGATCCGCCCGCCTTGGCCTCCCAAAGTGCTGGGATTACAGGCGTGAGCCACCGTGCCCGGCCTATTTTGTTTTCTTTAATGCTTGATCACTCCTGACTTGTCACTAGTTGCATTGAGAGGTTATTTTTAGATAGCTCTTTCTGCAGGGAGGACAGATTTTAAATATCTGCAGGCTTGGTGATTCTTTTTTTATTTTTGAGACAGAGTTTTGCTCTTGTTGCCTAAGCTGAAGTGCAGTGGCACAATCTCGGCTCACTGCAACTTCCACCTCCTGGGTTCAAGCAGTCTCCTGCCTCAGTCTCCCAAGTAGCTGGGATTACAAGCGCCCACCACCACGCTTGGCTAATTTTTTGTATTTTTAGTAGAGTCAGGGTTTCACCATGTTGACCAGGCTGGTCTCGAACTCCTGACCTCAGGCGATCCACCTGCCTCAGCCTCCCAAAGTGCTGGGATTACAGGTGTGAGCCACAACGCCCAGCCTAGGCTTGGTGATCCATATCCTCAAGTTGTGGTTAATATTTTAATATTTGAGTAGAAGAGAGACCATTTATCTTTTTCTTAAGAAAAAAAAATATATATTTATGTATATTTGTATATTCTCATGTGAGATTTGTTTTCTTCTTTACCAGATTTCCATGTGTTTTTTCCTAAACCTCACTGGGCTGGGTAAGGTTTGATTCTTGTGCCCATAGTAGGGGCGTGGTTGGGAATGTGGTCAGACTTGCCTTGTGTGTCTCTTAGTCATACTACCACCTTCCAGCAATTTCCATAGACAAGTGAAAACAATCTGAGAATGTGCATTTTAAAGCAGGAGGTCTGTATCTCAGGACACACCACAGCCCAGCTCAGTTTCCTCCGCACCAGTCAACTTTGAAACTGAGCCTGAGGAGAGAACCTGAGACTGCAGAAAAGCCCATCCTGAAGGTTTCAAGTTTTGTAAAAGTTTACCTAGGATTGATTGATTTATTTGGACTAATCAGTAACATATTACTTCTGGGCTTAAGATTTCTCTCTGTCATAGGCACACCCGGGAAAAGGTCTAGTCAGACCACAAATTTTTGTGCAGGGAGTTTGCCACTTGGGTTTAAGAGCACGTTCTGGTTGGTCCAGTGGCTGGTGGAGAAGGTCAGCGTACAGGTGGCCAGGAATCCTGCCTCTGCATGTTGAGATGAGTTTCTTATTCCACCGTCCTTTCAGGAATCATCTTAGCCTCGAATATAGATTGATAGAATAAAAGTGTAAATAGCAAAATATATGGAAGTCTTCCTGTTTGGGGACATTTTGCCCTGCCCAGGGAGAATCATGAAAGCTTCTCCTTCAGAGATTAGTGGTCTGAGTCATTGCAGTGTGGGAGTCTTAAGAAAAACACAACTGACTTAAGTCCTGCCCTTCAAATCGACTTTTTCCTTCATTGCTTTTTAAGATATTTGCAAAATTCCCAGTGGGAACTTAGAGCTTTGTGGGAACAGTGGGGAGGTTTGCTGCTTTTCGTATCTCGATGTAGAGGCTTAGTTAAAGGGAACAGAAGTAATACGTGGCAGTCAGGAGGTTGTTTTTTTTTTTTTTTTGAGACAGAGTCTCGCTGTGTGGCCCAGGCTGGAGTGCAGTGGCCGGATCTCAGCTCACTGCAAGCTCCGTCTCCTGGGTTCACGCCGTTCTCCTGCCTCAGCCTCCTGAGTAGCTGGGACTACAGGCACCCGCCACCTCGCCTGGCTAGTTTTTTGTATTTTTTAGTAGAGACGGGGTTTCACCGTGTTAGCCAGGATGGTCTCGATCTCCTGACCTCGTGATCCACCCGTTTCGGCCTCCCAAAGTGCTGGGATTACAGGCTTGAGCCACCGCGCCCGGCCGGCAGTCAGGAGGTTTTAAACTTGAACTGTACCCTACCGACAGGAAAAGAGGCAAATCCTGTGTAGCTGGTAAGACGAAGTTTGCTCTTTTCTTGAAATGCCTGTTGCCCCAACCACTTAACCCCACCTATCTGAGAAGTGTGTTGGTGGCATGTTTGTTGGATTGCATGGAATTAAAATGGGCACTGTAGCTCATCCTTTCTGCTGAGAACATGGCTGTGGTATATGTGTGTTTCTATTTTGTTTTTGTTTTTGTTTTTTTGAGACAGGGTCTCACTCTGTCATCCAGGCCGGAGTGCAGTGGCACAATCTCAGCTCACTGCAACCTCCACCTCCTGGGCTCAGTTGGACCTCCCACCTTAGCCTCCCGAATAGCTGGGACCACAGGCATGCACCACCACACCTGGCTAATTTTTTTGCATTTTTTGTAGAGATGGGGTTTTGTCATGTTGCCCAGGCTGGTCTCGAACTCCTAGACTCAAGCAATCCTCCCACCTCTGCCTTCCAAAGTACTGGGATTACAGGTGTGAGCCACTGCGTCTGGCACCATGTGTGTTTCTTAAGCGGTGCCAAGTCCACGTGTTTCTTTTTTTTTTTTAGTTCTGGGATACATGTGCAGAACATGCAGGTTTGTTACACAGGTATACATGTGCCATGGTGGTTTGCTGCACCCACCAACCCATCATCTAGGTTTTAAGCCCTGCATGTATTAGGTGTTTGTCCTAATACTCTCCCTCCCCTTGCCTCCTACCGCCTGCCATTCACATGTCTTACTCAAGTTTTTAAGCCCTCTAGATTCACATGTCTTATTCCAATTGCTGAGCATTATACGGCGGCACCATTCCACAGATTTGTACTTTGAAAAATTAGGCCAGTAAAGGTTGATGAAGTGATTCTAAAGAATCTTGCCAACCTGGGGTCGGCCAGCAATATTCTATAAGGTCTGTGCTCCGGTGCTGCATTGTCCAGTGCAATAGCCACTCAACACATGTGGTTATTGACATTTGAATTAACAAAACTTCCAGCCAGGCGCTGTGGCTCATGCCTGTAATTCCAGCACTTTGGGAGGCCAAGGCAGGTGGATCACATGAGGTCAGGAATTTAGACCATTGGGAAATAGCCAGGCGTGGTGGCGGGCACCTGTAGTCCCAGCTACTCAGGAGGCTGAGGCAGGAGGATCTCATGAACCCCAGAGGCGGTGGTTACAGTGAGCTGAGATCATGGCACTATACTCCAGCCTGGGCAACAGAGCAAGACTCTGTCTCATACTCCAGCCTGGGCAACAGAGCAAGACTCTGTCTCAAAAACATAAAATAATAAAAGATAAATTAATAAAACTTCCGAGTGCTCAGGTGTGCATTGGAGAGCGCACGTAGAGGACACTGCCAGCAGCAGAGAGTTCTGTTGGATAGTGCTGCTCTGGTGGTTCCAGGAGGGAATGGTGGCTGTATTTGCTTTACTAGATTTATAGGATGAATGAGCCCCAGTTCGTTCCCAAGTTAGTGAACAACTAACTTGGGAAAGTCAAGTAACTTATAAGTGGAAAAGTATGTTTGATTTATATTGGGTAAGTTACAAGGAAGATTTTTTTTTTTTTTTTTTTTCACGCTGGAGACTAAGAAAAGAGAAGAAAAAGATTCTTTAGAGAACTTTTAAGAAAAGCTTTCTTAAGAAAAAAGAGTCTCACTCTGTCACCCAGGCTGGAGTGCAGTGGCACGATCTCGGCTCACTGCAAGCTCCGCCTCCCAGGTTCACGCCATTCTCCTGCCTCAGCCTCCCGAGTAGCTGGGACTACAGGTGCCCGCCACCACGCCTGGCTAATTTTTTGTATTTTTAGTAGAGACGGCGTTTCACCATGTTAGCCAGGATGGTCTCAATCTCATGACCTTGTGATCCACCCACCTCAGCCTCCCAAAGTGCTGGGTTACAGGCGTGAGCCACCGCGCCCGGCCAAAAGGTTTTTCTTGAAGCGCCCACCCCCGCCACCCCGGTCCCAACCATCTCTTAAACGGGTAGGCAGTACTGGGTTTTTGTTTGAGCTTTCTTAGAGCTCAGTTGAATATTAAGACATTTTTTCAGATTGAGTGTTAAATTCTATGAGAAGTCAAATATCATAATGGAATGTTGATGTTTTAATTTCACAGTGGGTCTGCCAGTCACACAGGTTCATCTCCTTTCTGCCTTTTGTCCATTTCTATCTGCTCGGTTAGATTCTTTGGGATGATAATGTGGCTTGGCAGGTATTCAGGTAGTGAATCACTTTCTCACTTACCCCAGCTGTGTAGCAGACAGGTGACGCCCAGTACTTGTGCAAAGACTGTCATCTCATGCATGTCAACCTTGTCTGTCCTAAAAATTGTTCTCAGAGTAGTCATGTGGAATATCTGAGTGCAGCATGTCTGTGGCAAAAAGAACTTAGTGTGATATTTAGAACTTTTTTTTTTTTTTTTTTTTTTTGAGCTGGAGTCTGGCTCTGTCACCCAGGCTGGAGTGCAGTGGCGCGATCTGTGCTCACTGCAAGCTCCAGCCCCCGGGTTCACACCATTCTCCTGCCTCAGCCTCCCATGTAGCTGGGACTACAGGCGCCCGCCACCACACCTGGCTAATTTTTTTTGTATTTTTAGTAGAGATGGGGTTTCACCATGTTAGCCAGGATAGTCTCGATCTCCTGACTTCGTGATCCGCCCGTCTCGGCCTCCCAAAGTGCTGGGATTACAGGCGTGAGCCACTACGCCCGGCCGAGAACTGTCTTTTTGGTGGGTATTGATTAGTCATTTTTATTACTTGCTTGAACCTAAGAGAAACAATCTTTGAGTTGGGTTACATTTGTGAAAGGTAATTGTGTTGGCATACAGTAGAGCTTGGCAGTTTGTTCTGGAAGGAAGATAAATGAAGTTCTGATGTGCTGTGCTTCAGTGTAGAGTGCCCCAAGGCCAGTCTGTAAGGCCCCTCAAGGGGTGCCAGGTCCTGCGCAGAGGGCGAAGCGCTGCAGGGAAGTAGCAGGAAGCTATGCTAGGAAGAGACATAAAGCCTTTGCTAAGTCTCAGATCAGTTATGCAGACAGCTTTTTCAGCATGTTCACTTTTAAAAATAAAACTCCCCTTTCCATATGAATAATGACTAAGGCTATAAGAAAACATTATATGGTAGAGAATGGTAACAATTAAAATGATGTCTGGTGTGGAATGCATGAGTGAGTGTGTGGTCGGGGGACTCCAGGTGCGATTTTGCTCTCCTCCCATTAGATGACTATGGTTTGCTCAAAGGAAAGTCTCTTACTTTGATCTGCCCTTGTTTAGGCCGAAAGCGAAGAAACCAAGGAGCGCCTGTTTGAATCCATGCTCAGTGAGTGTCGGGACGCCATCCAGGTGGTTCGGGAGGAGCTCAAGCCGGATCAGGTAGGACCCTCAGCTGAGCCCTGGCCCTTGCTCTGGGCAGGGGTCCAGGTCAGCCTGTGTCCCCTTCTCAGGTGGACCCCAGTGCTCTGAGTGCACTGTTCTCTTGGCCACTGTTTCGGTTTTTTTTTTTTTTGAGGTGTGGTCGTCGGGACAAATAAAGGCTTCTGGGCTCCATTACACTGAGAAATTAATCCCTCCCTCCCCTGTTCCTCCTAGTGGTTTCCTGTATGGCCTATGAAGCCTGTGGCCTCAAATTCTGTCTCCAGGTGGACTTCTCCAGTGCCTTCCTTTTTCTGAAAACACTGTCCCTGTGATTCATTCAGGCATCTAGGCTGAAAACCTTAGATGTATTTGTCTCTTTTGTCCCTGTCACCCAGCCCACTTTCTTCTCCATTTGCAGGGCCTCGTGCCTATTGTTGATTCGCCTGTTTCTATTAGCCTTTTCTCTTGTGCCTAGGCAACCGCAAAGGTCTCCTAATTGCTTCTTCTGTCTTGGTCCTGGTTCTCTTCTCCAGGCCTTTCTTTTGTGAAGTACAAATGGAATCTTTCTAAATCTAGTTTCCCTAATTTTAAAAAGCCCAGTGATTTCCTGTAGGGATTGAGCAGTGGCCTCCAAACTTTTATGCTGATAAACCCCATAGGCAGCGTTGAGCCTGCACCACTGATGCATTTATTTATAAATTATATACCTTATTATTTGACTAATTTGTCATATATAAAATGCATTAAAATAAGGACTTTTTTGAATGAGATAAATAGAAATAGAAATTCTAATTTTCTTTTCATACTCAGACTCCCTGGGTTTTATGTGCCCTACTTAGAGACCACTGGTCTCTCAGTTCAGACTTGAGCTGATGTACAAACCTTCCCCAGTCTGTTCCCAGCCTTGTACTTCACTACATCCTTCTGAGTCCTCTCCCTCAAGCTGTTCCACTTAGGGCATCTCAGTAATGCTTTTCCCACCCAGTGTGTTACACTGTTCTCATTCCCCTCCCTCCTCACTTGGTTAATCTTTCCTGCCACTCTTCACTTGTCCAAACCTCATCTGTTTTTCAAGGTCCAGCTCATAGCTTGCCATTTCTGAAAAGCGTATGCCTGCACCATCCTAGCCCACAGAGATCTCTGCAGATTCTAATTATCTGATACTTGCAGCTATAAGTTTTGATAGTTAAGTATTACCTGTTCATAAAAACTTACTTTTATTGTGGTAAAAAAAGCGTTAAACATAAATCATACTACCTTAAACATTTTTAAGTGTATGGTTCAGTGGTAAGTAAATATATTTATGATGTATAACCAACCATCACCACCAGTCCATCTCCAGAACTCTCTGCATTTTGGAAAACTGAAACTCTGAACCCATTAAACAACAATAACTTCAAGTGTTGCCTTGCAACTATTTTTTTTTCAGCATCTGCCACAAAGCCTTGAGTATAAACTTTGTTTTGAATCACTGCTTTCTCTAAGGAGTCACCTGCTTCCTTGCCCCGTTAGGCTGCCTTTATGTATTGTGCTTCCCTTCATCGACTTAACAGAGGTGCCTACAGAGTCCTAGCCCCTGTCACTGTCACTCACCTTGAATGCATAGCAGTTGGGAGACACCTCACAGAATGTAAGGAATGTGGTGCAGCAAAGGCTCATTCATTTCCTGTTGCTACAATCATATTACCACAAACTTAATGGCTTAAGATGATACAAATGTATTATCTTATGCTTCTAGAGATCAGAAATGTAGTGGGTTCACAGGGCTGTGCTCCTTTAGAAGCCCTAGGGGAATCCTTTTCCAGTATTCCCAAGAATACATCTCCTGGCTTCTAGCAGCTGCCTGTAGTCCTTGGCTTGTGGCTCTCCATGTGTGCTTCAAAGTGATCAGCTCCTCTCCCGTCTGCTTCCATTCCTTCATCATCGCCAGCTCTGACCCATCTGCCTCCCTCTTCTCAGGACCCTGGGATTACATTGGGCCCACCCAGATAATTCAGAGATCCTTAATCACATCCGTAGAGTCTCTTTTACCATATATGGTAACATCTTCACAGATTCCACGGAGGCTAGCATGTAGACATCTCTGGGGTACATTATTCAGCCAGCCACAGAAGGCAGGCTCTGACAGCACAAGGAGTGGAACTGGGATCTGTGGCATAGATCTTCACACAGAGCCGTGGACTGTGGAATGTCTGATTTTAATGCTTTGGGGTTAGGCACTGGGAGGAGTGGACAGGAAGTCTCATCTGGCCGTTACTCTCAATTATCTTATTTGAGGTCAGTGTTTAGATGCCAGTGGCAATTTGAGTGCCACTGTTGTTCTAGATTATGTCAAGTAGTAGATCTTTGATATTTGAGGACTCCTGTCTTACTAGAGTCTGTGTCTATGTTCAGGGCACTTTGGAGACCCCACCATTGCATGAGGTGGTCAGAGCGACAGCATCGGTTGCTTTACTTTTTACCTTTTTCACTTTCTGCAGAAACAGAGAGATTATATCCTTGAAGGAGAGTCGGGGAAGGTGTCTAATCTTCAATACTTGCATAGGTAAGGGTTATTTTAATTTTTCTACTTTTTAATATTGTTAAAATACCATTTGAACAAAAGAGTATATGTAATATTTATGTATATTTACATTTATAATTTCTTTCTTTTTTTTTTTTTTTTTTTTTTTTTTTGAGATAGGGTCTAGCTCTATCACCCAGGCTGGAGTGCAGTGATGTGATCTCAGCTCACTGCAGTCTCAATGGCCCAGGCTCAATCAGTCTTCTCACCTTAGCCTCCCACTGAGTAGCTGGGACTACAGGCATGCCCCACTACACCTGGCTAATTTTTTTTTTGTAGAGATGCGATTTTGCCATGTTGCCCGGGCCGGTCTCGAACTCCTGGACTCAAGCAATCTGCCTGTCTCAGCCTCCCACAGTGCTGGGATTACAGGCGTGAACCACTGCACCTGGCTTACATTTATAATTTCTTAATGCGTAAAATGCTAATGCATGTATGTCCATTGTATCAAATGAATATAAATGCTATATTTACATTTTATTTTATGTGCCTAATTTAAGATTTTTACATAGCTTAATTAGAACACAGCCAGGCACAGTGGCTCATGCCTGTAATCCCAATACTTTGGGAGGTTGAGATAAATAGATTGCTTGAGCTCAAGAGTTTGAATTAGCTGGGTGTAATGGTGCACACCTGTGGTCTCAGATACTCCAGAGGCTTGGGTGGGAGGATCCCCTGAGCCTGGGCAGTTCAAGGCTGCAGTCAGCCATGATCATGATCATGTCACTGCATTCCAGCCTGATACAGCCCTGACTCAAAATTCTCAAAAAAACAAAAACAAGAACACAACCAGTGTTTGAAGCTCCCTGCGGCCCTTTCCTCATTTCCTTCCACTCCTAGAGCTAACTGCTCTCCTTCCCAGTGCCAAACTCTGGAAGTTGGTCTCTGTGTTTTGAATGTGTTACGGTTGTCCATTTCACATTGAAGTTTCATTTCAACTCAAGTTTAACTCCATCCAGAGTTTATTTTTGTGTAAGGTCAGGATCTGCTTCACTTTCCTCCATAAAGACAATAGGTTGTTCTAGTATGATTTATTGACTACTCCATCATCTCCCCGCTGATCTGCAGCGCCAGCCCTGCCAGGCATGTGTCCCATTTTCTCCATGTGTGTTCTTTCTCTGGACCCTTCTGCTCCATTGATTTGTCTGTACTTGGACCAGCACAGTGCATTATAACTTTGTGCCAATCTCAACATCTGATAGAGCAAGTTCTCCTCGCCAGGTTTGTCCTCAGGGGTCTCTTGACTATTCTTGTTCCTTTCTTCTTTCATCATATATATTTTAAAGTCACATCCTCCCAGCACTTTAGGCAGCCAAGGCAGGTGGACTACTTGAGTTCAGGCATTCAAGACCAGCCTGGGTGAAACCCCATCTCTGGTAAAAAATTTCTTTGTTTGGACTGAGTCTCGGCCGCCTAGCTGGAGCGGTGGTGGCACAATCTCGGGCCCACGCAACCCTGCCTCCCAGTTCAAGCAATTCTGTGTGCCTCAGCTCTCCCGAGTAGCTGGGATTACAGGCACCCACCACCACGCCCCAGCTAATTTTTTGTATTTTAGTAGATGGGTTTCACCATGCTGGCCAGGCTGGTCTTGAACTCCTGACCTCAAGTGATCTGCCTCGCCTCACCTCCCAAAGTGCTGGGATTACAGGCGTGGGAGCCACCACGCCTGGCCAAAAATTTTTGAGTTATTCAGGCATGGTGGTATATGCTCAGTCTCAGCTACTTGGGAGGCTTTAGTGGGAGAATTGCCCACTCAGCAGATTTAGGCTGCAGTGAGCCATGACCCCAGCATTCCACTCCAGCCTGAACAACAGAGTGAGACCCTTTATCTCAATGAATAAAGTAAAACTACCTGGTCGAAGCTTTTCTTTTTGAGACGGAGTCTCTCTGTAGCCCAGCCTGAATGCAGTGGGCGCAATCTCAGCTCACTGCAAACCCCTAACCTCCTAGGGGTCCTGGTTCAGCAGCCCTCCTGCCGCAGCCTCCCAAGTAGCTGGGATTACAGGCACACCACCATGCTCAGCTAATTTTTGTATTTTTTAGTAGAGACAGGGTTTCACCATGTTGGCCAGGCTGGTCTTGAACCCTGACCTCAAGTGATCTGTCACTTCAGCCTCCCAAAGTGCTGGGATTACAGAGGCATGCTTCACCACCTGGCCAAAAAATTTTTTATTAACCAGGCATGGTGGTATATGCCCTGCAAGTCCCAGCTACTTGGGAGGCTTTAGGGAGAATTGCCTGAGCCCACAAGAGATCTAGGCTGCAGTGGAGCCATGACCTTGCTACTCCACTCCAGCCTGAAATAACAGAGGAGACCCTGTCTCAATGAATAAAGTAAAATCACCTGTCGAGTTTCTTTTGAGACGGAGTCTCGGCCCCAGCCCAGCCTGGAATGCAGTGGCGGATCTCAGCTCACTGCAACCTCAACTCTCCCAAGTCCTGGTTCAAGCAGTTCTCCTGCCGCGAGCCTCCCAAGTAGCTGGGATTACAGGTACACGCCACTACAAGCCCAGCCAATTTTTGTATTTTTAGTAGAGACAGGGTTTCACCCACATGTTGGCCAGCCTGGTCTTGAACTCCTGGACTCCTCATGTGATCCACCTGCCTCGGCCTCCCAGTCCTGACTGGGGTGGCTGAGCCACCGTGCCCAGTAAGTTTCTTTTTTTTTTTTTTTTTGAGGCGGAGTCTTCACTCTGTCGCTTCAGGCTAGCAGTGCAGTGCTGGTCTCTCGCCTCACTGCAAGCCTCCGCCTCCCGGTCCGCCACTCCTGCCTCAGCCTCCCAAGTAGCTGGGACTACAGGCTCTCAGCCCACCGGGGCCCGGGCTAATTTTTGTGTTTTAGTGAGACGGGTTTCACTGTTAGCCAGGGATGGTCTCGACCTCCTGACCTCGATCCGCCCCACCCGGGCCTCCCAAAGTGCAGGGATTACAGGCGGAGCCACCAAGGCCCGGCCAACAAGCTCTACTTTTAAAAAAAAGATATTCATTTTGTTTTGCTGTGAAGACAGGGAAGAGTGGACATATTTTGGAATGGACAGGGAGAAGATTGTTGGGAAAACTCCACTTCCCATCAGATTCTCTTTTCCATCTGACCTTGAAATTGTGATTCTTAGTCACTGCTTGTAATTTATATGGTGAGCCTGACAATATCCTTAGCCATTCCCCTGCCCCTCTCCATATTCCTATAAGAGCAAAACCACAAAAACTCCCTTCTTTACCCTTAAATGTCACCTTAGGAGTTTTATTTTATGTGAATGTCAAATTCACACGAAATGTCCTACTAGAGGATTCAGCAAGAATGGCCCTTAAATGTTGTCTGTTTCAACAGCCAATGAGAAAGGTGAGGTTCCAGGAGGTTAAGTCATGTGTTTGTAGTTAATAGCCACAAAGAATCAGGAGTTAGTCTAACTTCCTAACCTTGAAAAGACCCTTTGAAACATTCAACAAGGCTTAGGAGACTTTTGAAATTTTGAAGCCCCCTTGCCCGTGGATTCATTTTCCCACGTGAAGGTATAGCTGGTGTCACACCACAAATTTCAGTTAGGTCAGAGGCCAGCTTTGGGGTAAACAGATGAATCAGGAATCAGGCTGCTTTTTTTTTCCCCCCAAGACAGGATCTTTCTCTGCTGCCCAGGCTGGAGTGCAGTGGTACAGTCACAGCTTATCGCAGCCTCAACCTTCTGGGCTCAAGCGGTCCTCCCACCTCAGCCTCCCAAGTAGCTGGGAGTATGTGTGCCACCATACCCAACTAACTTTTTGTATTTTTTGTAGAGACAGGTTTTCGGCATGTTCAGGCTGGTCTTGAATTCCTGGACTCAAGCAGTACGCCTGCCTTGGCCTCCCAAAGTTTTGGGAATACAGGCATGAGCCCCATGCCCGGCCCAGCTTCTGTATTTCAATAAAACTTTGGAAAGCTGTATCTAAATTCCCATATCATTTTGTGTATAATATTTCTTTGTTTTGAGTCTGGTTTCTGCAAAGCTTTTTAGGAAAATCCATCTCATGACCTTCTCTCCTGGGTCTCAGAAGCATCCACTTTTAATTCGTTTAACACATTTCTGTGGGATTTACCTCAGTATCTCTAAATACCTTGCAGATTTGGGATTTCATCATTTTGTACCTTTCCACTGTTAACCCTGTCTCACTCTTCCACTCTGCTTCTCCCTGCCTTGACCCTTCCTGACTCCCACCTAACATTGCTGACACCATCTAAGAGCTCCTTTGTGTTCTCTGAATGTTTTGGTTTTGATTTTTGAGACAGAGTTTCACTCTTGTCGCTCAGGCTGGAGTGCAAAGGTGTGATCTTGGGTCACCACAACCTTCTCCTCCCGGGTTCACGCCATTCTCCTGCCTCAGCCTCCCAAGTAGCTGGGACTACAGGCGCCCGCCACCTCGCCCAGCTAATTTTTTGTATTTTTTTTAGTAGAGATGGGGTTTCACCATGTTAGCCAGGATGGTCTCGATCTCCTGGCCTCGTGATCCGCCGGTCTCGGCCTCCCAAAGTGCTGGGATTACAGGCTTGAGCCACCGTACCTGGCCCCCCTTTTTTTTTTTTTAATTTTAGAGTCAAGGTTTTGCTGTCTTGCTCAGGCTGGAGTGTAGTGGTGTGATCATAGCTCACTGCTGCCTTGAATACCCAGGCTCAAGCAATCTCCTGCCTCATGAGTTGCTGGGATCCCACTCTGTGTGTTTGTGTGTTTGTTTGTTTTCTCCACTGTGTGGTTCTTGAAAAAGGATGCAGAAGGTATAAATCAAGCTAAAAATCAAATTTTGTGATAAGATCCCATACGGGTCCCCTGCAAACTTGCCACTGGATAGTAGCCAAATGGAGGGTCCCTTGAAGCCCAGGCCAAATGGCCCTGCTGTGGCCACGCCCCCACCAGCCCCCCACTTCCTCTGGGTCAGCCCCAACTCAGTCCAGTCCTCCTCCCAGTTCCTCTGCTTCTCTGAGTATAACTTGAGTTGACTTATGGTGCATTCCAGCTACCTGACTTATATCAAGCTGTCAACGGCAATCAAGCGTAATGAGAACATGGCCAAAGGTCTGCAGAGGGCTCTGCTGCAGCAGCAGCCAGAGGATGACAGCAAGCGCTCCCCCCGGCCCCAGGACCTGATCCGGCTCTATGACATCATCTTACAGGTGACCCTTGAGGACCGGGAAGGCAAGGGCCTGTCCTTTTCCTTTGCCTGTGTCGGGCACAAAATGACTTAACTTTGCATCACAAAAGGACTGTGACAAGCAGGACCTGTTAGTAGCTGGGAAAAGACAAAGGTCTTACACCAGTTGTGCAGTCTGTGAGCCACTACCTCTCAGACATGTTGATCTGTAGAGAATAGTGACCCCAGGTCATCACTGAGCACTTCACCTGTATAAGATGCTCCCAGGTGCCACAGAGCATCTGAGACCTGAGTCCATGCCATCTTGGCCCCCAGGGAGTTTGTCAGTCAGTAGGACTGTGAGACACACACAGTCAAGGCATCTGAGTAGATGCTAAGCAAAATAAAACCTCAGAGCTGGAACAGATCCCTTCCAGCTGAGATAGGCCAAGAAGTCTCTGAAGGCAGGTGAGCTAAGAGTTGATTTGTAAAGGACAAATATGTTTCCAAGATCAGAGAGGGGAATGGAGGTGACACCAGGTGTGGCTGCTGCCAGGGCACTTCACAGGCTTTTCCCCATTGTATTGACCTCGGGCTTTTTTTTCCTCACCCTTACCCGTTCTTACAAGGTCTTCTGTCAAAAATTCAATCTAAGATCTCTTCATGAATTTTCTTGTTGCATCTGTTGTACAGAATCTGGTGGAATTGCTCCAGCTTCCTGGTTTAGAGGAAGACAAAGCCTTCCAGAAAGAGATAGGCCTCAAGACTCTGGTGTTCAAAGCTTACAGGTAACGTCCCATGGGATAGGCGGAGTTTTCCTCTGCCTCCCAGGTTCTGTAAGCATTGGGAGCATGACCCAGCCCATAGCAGTTGGAATCGTTGGCCTTGAGTGTATGTGTTACCTTGCCTGTGATCACAGGAAGGTCAGCCCAGCATATTCAAGGGGAGTTTCTAAAGGCTGTGGCCAGTAGTGGCCAGTGATGATGTCTGCCATCTGGCCAGGTCAGGGAGAGTGGAGCACACGTGTTAAAGTTGGCTTCCTCGCTGGGCGCGTTGGCTCACACTTGTAATCCCAGAACTTTGGGAGGCCAAAGTGGGTGGGTCACCTGTGGTCGGGAGTTTGAGACCAGCCTGACCAACATGGAGAATCTCCATCTCCATTAAAAATACAAAATTAGCCGGGCGCGGTGGCTCACGCCTGTAATCCCAGCACTTTGGGAGGCCGAGGCGGGCGGATCACAAGGTCAGGAGATCAAGACCATCCTGGCTAACATGGTGAAAGCCCGTCTCTACTAAAAATATAAAATATAGCCGGGCATGCTGGTGGGCGCCTGTAGTCCCAGCTACGTGGGAGGCTGAGGCAGGAGAATGACGTGAACCCAGGAAATGGAGCTTGCAGTGAGCCGAGATCACTTGGGAGACAGCGAGACTCTGTCTCGGAAAAAAAAAAAAAAAAAAAAATTAGCCGGGCGTGGTGGTGCGTGCCTGTAATCCCAGCTACTCGGGAGGCTGAGGAAGGAGAGTAGCTTGAACCCGGGAGGCAGAGGTTGCGGTGAGCCAAGATCGCACCATTGCACTCCAGCCTGGGCGACAAGAGTAAAACTCCATCTCAAAAAAGAAAACTTGTCTTCCTCTACTTTCCTCCTCCCTCCCAGGGGAAAAGGGGCATGCCTTGAAAGGGTGTTAATTAGCGGAACCAGAGTGGCCAGTTCAAGAAACTTGAACTAACTCGGGATAAAGCTAAGCTCGGTTTCTTTTTTTTTTTTTTTTTTTTTTTTTTTGAGACTGAGTTTCACTCTTGTTGCCCAGGCTGGAGTGCATTGACACCATGTCGGCTCACCGCAACCTCCACCTCCTGGGTCCAAGCGATTCTTCTGCCTCAGTCTCCTGAGTAGCCGAGATTACAGGCATGCGTCACCACACCTGGCTAATTTTTTTTTACATTTTTAGTAGAGATGGGGTTTCTCCATGTTGATCAGGCTGGTCTCGAACTCCCGACCTCGGGTGATTCACCCACCTGGGCCTCCCAAAGCGCTGGGATTACAGGTGTGAGCCACCGTGCCCGGCCTAAACTCAGTTTCTTAAATGACTTGTGTCATTTGTAACTTGGAAGTAGGCTGGGTAGCACAATGGGGCCCAGCCAGGATGGAAGGCAGAGCCCCATGCATTCTTGCCCTTCCTCTTCTGGCCCTCACACACCAGTGTGCTCTGGTGCTCCAGCGTGCCCCATCTTCACTCCACGGCCCCTTCTGTCCTCTCAGGGACCAGCAGCGCTTAGTGTCTGCTGAGCCCAGGAGAGGAATTTGACTCAGAAAGAACCTTCTGTGGGTTTTGTGTTTGGAAAGCGATGAGCAGAGATGAATGATTGCGACTTGAGTGTGTGGATCGGGGTGGGATTTCTGTTTGAACCGGGCAGCATTCTTCCTTCCCTCCTGTCCTGGCCTCACCATGCTCCTTTTGGGAACTGTTTCTCCTCTATAGGGTCAGTCAGTCAGTAAAAAACCATGGCTCACTGTTGGGCCTACCTGGGCATCTCTGACTGCTGGGAAGCATCTCTGCAGGGTAGCCTACAAATCTGAACACTTCCCATGAAGGGAGCTCCCATGCAGTGATGCCACGTTAAGAAACCTGTTACCAAATGTAAAATTTTGCCTCAACTGCAAGGAAAGCCTTGGTCTTGGGTAATTGCTGCTTTAGAATATTGTGGCTCTTTTCCCCTCCCCATCAGGTGTTTTTTCATTGCTCAGTCCTATGTGCTGGTGAAGAAGTGGAGCGAAGCCCTTGTCCTGTATGATAGAGTCCTGAAATATGCAAACGAAGTAAATTCTGATGCTGGCGCCTTCAAGAACAGCCTAAAGGTGAGACGTTGGCCTCTCCTTGTTTGCAAGCCCTGGCAGGTTATGGAGTCGGCTGTGGAGGAGCTGCGAGGGTACAACAGCTGGGCGCCACCTCAGGCTGGTCCTCCCTAGCTGCCCATGGGACCTGGTATGGCCCTGACTGCCCAGGAGCTGCAGACTGTGTCACTCATGGCTGTGCTCCAGCCCTGAGGAGGATTTAGGTATGAAGAAGGGAAGGCATTTTTCTGATTTAAAAGAAACCACAGGAAAACCTGAAGTACTGCTCTCAGACTTGACTACACATTGAAATCTCTTAGGAAGATTGTTTTCAAGGTAGATGTCTGGGTCGCACCCTAGAGATTGCGGTTCTAATCAGTGTGAGAGGTCTGAAGTGGGCATTGGGACCTTGAAAGGCTCTAGTGATTCTGACGTGCAACAAAGTGAGAAGCACTGGTGAAGCCATCCTGCAGGGCCTGTGCGAGACCAGCAGCAGCAGCGGGGGCCTGGCTAGGAATGCAGCCCGTCAGCTCCCACCTGGGACCTTCTGCTTGTTTGGTTTTTTTTCTTTCTTTCTTTCGACAGGGTCTCGCTCTGTCACCCAGGCTGGAATGCAGTGGCACCATCATAGCTCACTGCAGCCTTGAACTCCCGGGCTCAAGTTACCCTCCCACCTCAGCCTCCTGAGTAGCTGGGACTACAGACATGAGCCACCATGCCAGGCCAATTTTTATTTTTTTGTAGAGATGGGGGGTCTCACTGTGTTGCCCAGGCAGGTCTTGAACTCCTGGCCTCAAGCAGTCCTCCTGCCTCTGCCTCCTAAAACCTTGGGATTGGAGGCATGAGCCACCATGCTGGCCAGTAACTGCATTTTAACAAAATCCCCAGGCCATTTGGGGGTCCATTAAAGCTAAGGAAATGCTTGATCTAAAGAACAGCCCCAGGGCCGGGCACGGTGGTTCATGCCTATAATCCCAGCAGTTTGGGAAGCTGAGGTGGGCAGATCACTTAAGGTAAGGAAATCAAGACCAGCCTGGGGAACATGGCAAAACCCTGTTTCTACAAAAATACAAAACATTAGCCAGGTGTGGTGGTGCACACCTGTAATCCCAGCTACTCGGGAAGCTGAGGCAGGAGAATCACTTGAACCTGGGAGGCGGAGGTTGCAGTGAGCCGAGATCACGCCACTGCACTCCAGCCTGAGTGACAAAGCAAGACTCCATCTCAAAATAAATAAAGCGCAGCTGTGGAAGGCTTGCTTTGCTTTACCTTTTTTTTTTTTTTTTTTTAGATGGAGTATCGCTCTGTCTACCAGGCTGGAGTGCAGTGGCACGATCTCGGCTCACTGCAACTTCTGCCTCCCAGGTTCAAGCGATTCTCTTATCTCAGCCTCCCAAGTAGCTGGGACTATAGACATGTGCCACCAAGCCCAGCTTATTTTTGTATTTTTAGTAGAGACAGTTTCACCATGTTGGCCAGGCTGGTCTCAAACTCCTGACCTCAAGTGAGTCTCTGACCTCAGCCTCCCAAAGTGCTAGGATTACAGGCGTGAGCCACCACGCCTGGTGCTTTACTGATTATTGAATGACGACTAGCTTCTTAAGCTTGTGGCCTACTGTGATGATATAGAACTTGTTGCAACATCAGCTGGTCTAAGGAATCCATGTATATTTGACAAGTAGAGACCATTTAGAAAACCAAGCAAAGGTTCCTGTTGTTGATGGAGTCACGCCAGCGTTGGAGCTGCTGGATCCCGTGCATGCTCAGAGGGGTGGAGAAGAGCTCTCTGCCTTCAGAGTGCTTGTAGTTTTGTTGTAGCCACAGACTGGCATGCAGGAGCCCACCTATGGATGCAGAAGAAGTTAAAGAGATCCCATGCAAAGGCAGAGTTAGGGAAGAGCAGAGGGATGTGGGCAGGTGGGGGTGACGGGCGTGGCAGCGTCGCCACTGTGGAATATCATCTTGGGACACGGTGCAAACCAGTGTGGCCCTGATTTCACGTGCTGAATTGCTTTGTTGGGGACGTGTCAGAGAATGGAGGCGGGAAGGGTTCTGTGGTATCCAGACCTTCTCGGGTCATTCCCAATATGCCAAGCAAGAGACTGAGGCCGGGAAAATTCATCGCCCTTGCTGAAGCAGTGGGATGTAACGACGAAGGCCCTTGAGCGAGATGGCCCAGCCCTTTACCCCAGCCCGCTGCCACTTGGGGGCATGGCCAGCACACTGCCTAACCTCTCCATGCTTCCGTTTTCTCATCTGTAAAATGGGAGTGCAAACTGCCTCAGGATTATTGAGAAGGTTAAGCTAGTGATTATGTAACCTGCTTAGAATAATGCCTGGCACACTGTTTTAGTATATGATAAATTTATTAATATTATCAACATCATCTTTATTTCCAGGCATTATTACTTAAGCCGTGGCATAGCTTTTCCCATTTGAAACAGGCTAGCATTTTTAGTTTTGTTTTGTTCTAATAGGGAGAACCATTTAGAAAGTCTAAAGTCCTATGAAAATACCAGTGGGGTCGCTTAACTCAGGTTAGGTTGGTGTGCTCTGACCTGGCCCTGACTCGGGAGTACACGTTTTCTGAATCTTACAGGACCTACCTGACGTGCAAGAGCTCATCACTCAAGTGCGGTCGGAGAAGTGCTCCCTGCAGGCCGCGGCCATCCTTGGTGAGCCCCCTGCCTGGCCTTTGTATCCCCAGACTTCCCTTCCTGCCACTGCCCTTCTCTCCCACACCCCATACTACTGTTTTAAGGTTGAAAGGGTTGTCTTGGTTCATCTGTAAGATGTTTATTTTTCCTGGCCTTTACTTGTGCCAGCTGGGCATCAGATCGTGTAGAAGCATTTCGAGATGTGCTGTTACACTGGCCCTTCTCCCTTTTACTGTCCTCATGCAACTGTGCTGGCTTCACTGGGCCGACAGCGTTGGATCTGGGATTGATCTGTTTATCTCCACCACTTCTCAGCAGGAGACAGGACTGGCTTCCCCACGTACTGGCTCCTTTTACTTTTGGGATGTAGGGGCCACCTGTGTGATAGGCCTCATTTGTGAGTAGTGTGCTATTATACATCATTGTTCTTACTGAGTCCCTGTGAAACTTCCAGATGGAAACGATGCTCATCAAACAGAGACCTCCTCTTCCCAAGTCAAGGACAATAAGGTAAGTCTGGGCTGTAGTTTTTGAGGATTACAAAGCAGGATTAGTAACAAACTAGAAATGCAAGCTCATTGTAGAGCAGTGGACCCTAAATTTCTAAGGAAACCCCCACCTCTCTCCCTTCTCTTACCCAACCTCAAAGCTTCCTGCATAAAGCTTCCTAGATGTCAGATCATCCCTGGGAAGAAGAGGGTTGAGGAACCTGTACTGTACAGAGTAGCACCCGTGGGTAAGAGCTCTAACTCGGAACATGGCCGACAGACCTGTACCCCAGTCCTAGCCTGCCCGTCTCTTAGCCTCTCTGGGTTTCAGTGACTCTGACTGCAAGACAGGGACGTGGTAGCCGCTCCTCGTAGGAGGCTGTCAGGATTGAGTGATTGAGTGAGATGGCGCCTGTAAAGCTCTGAACCAGGCAGTCGGCACTCAGGAAATGTTCACCAAGGGTGTTCTGTGACGGATGCCTACATACGTCTCTTTGATTTGACTTCCAGCCTCTGGTTGAACGGTTTGAAACATTCTGCCTGGACCCTTCCCTTGTCACCAAGCAAGCCAACCTTGTGCACTTCCCACCAGGCTTCCAGCCCATCCCTTGCAAGCCTTTGTTCTTTGACCTGGCCCTCAACCATGTGGCTTTCCCACCCCTTGAGGACAAGTTGGAACAGAAGACCAAGAGTGGCCTCACTGGATACATCAAGGGCATCTTTGGATTCAGGAGCTAACCAGGCTCTTCCTCAGGGGTGGGGGAGATTCTGACTCTTAATCTGTATTGTGAGAAAATCCCAGCAAGTTCCATGATATTAAATCCAGGTCTGCGTTGGCCCGGGGCAAGAGTTTAACATCTTCGGCCCTGCATTCCTACATCTTGTGTTTGCACACATTCTTAAGCCGTGTGTTAGGAGAGCACCCTGTCGTCTTCCGGTAAATGTGTGCGGGGTCATCCTGTCTCCTAGGCCTCCTGGGAGAGGGCCGCTGCTGTCTGGTGCCCTGTGAGCTGTGATTGCCTTTGGTCAGTGATGTGTTCAGGAGGCCACACCAGGCACAGATGGGGCCTTGAAACGCTTTGTCATGCTTCTTCAGTACCATGGATTTGAAATGAACTCATCCTTGCTGTGAGCATCCAGGATCCCTTGAAAAGTTTATCTATGACTATGAAACTGGCAACGTCACCCCAGAATTATGGTCAGCCTTATTCCCCTTCACCTCCCAGTGAACGCTAAGAAGTTTCAGACAAGCAGAGAGCTCTATTTTTAGAAGAAATATGTTACACTCAGAAATGATGAAACCAAATCTTATATTAAAAGGCAAAGATGATGGAGACTGTGCCCATTTCTTATGTGCTCTCCCTCATATCCAGTCCCTGTTCTCTCCTCGGGAGCCTGGCTGTGTGAACCCAGTGAGGTCAAGTGTAACCTGACTCACCAGCAGCTAGGTGTGGCTGATGCCAGATACAGATGTTAGAGGCACTATTTTTCAGGAGTTCCCAATGTGTAATTTTTTGATGCCATTACATTTTAATCCCCTTCTTTACTCCCCTTTTTTTCTTAGTCATCCCTTTTCACTTCTATTATAACATCAATAATAGAAGTCACAAAAACAATGTAAGAAAGCAAGGAATAAAAGTGATTTAAACATGTACCTGACACTTATGATTCCCTTTGGAAATCAAAACTCACCTGTCACATAGGAAAGAAAAGTCGCCACGAGAAATGTTGGCTTAGTTGTTTTCAGTTTTTGAGCAAATCCGGTGGCTGGAAGAAAAGGCTGACTGGTTAAAAATCCGAGAGCATTGTTTCAGGATGGCATTGTAACTCCGCCAGGGTTCCCTTTGCCTGCTGCCCAGATGGAGCTGATTCATCGAAACAGAGGAACTGTAATAGAGTTTAATTCACACAGAGCTGGCTAAACAGGAGACTGGAGTTTGTTTTTACTCAAATTGGTCTCCCTGAAAATTCAGAGACTGGGAATTTTAAGGATAATTTGATGGGCAGGGGGTCTGGAAGTGGGAAGTGCTGATTGGTCAGGTTGGAGATGAGGTCATAGGGAGTTGAAGCTGGCCTCTTGTGCTGAGTTGGTTTCCTGGGCAAGGGCCACAAGACCAGATGAGCCAGTTTGGATGGATGGTGCCAGCCGATCCATAGAGTGCAGGGTCTGAAAAATAAGCACCATTCTTAGGTTTTACAACAGTGATGTCATCCCTAGGAGCAACTGGGAAGGTTCAGAATCTTGTGGCCTGTGGCTGCATGACTCCTAAACCGTAATTTCAATTCTCGTGGCTAATTTGTTAGTCCTGCAAAGGCAGTCTGGTCCCCAGGCAAGAAGGGGGTTTATTTCCGGAAAGTGCTGTTACCATCTTTGTTTCAAAGTTAAACAGTTAAACTGTAAGCTTCTCCCAGAGTTAGTTCAGCTTATTCCCAGGAATGAACAAGGACAGCTTGGAGATAAGAAGCAAGATAGAGGCTGGGTGCAGTGGCTCATGCCTGTAATCCCAGCACTTTGGGAGGCTGAGGCAGGCCGATCACAAGGTCAGGAGATCGAGACCATCCTGGCTAACACGGTGAAACCCCGTCTCTACTAAAAAATACAAAAAATTAGCCGGGCATGGTGGTGGGCGCCTGTAGTCCCAGCTACTCGGGAGGCTGAGGCAGGAGAATGGCGTGAACCAGGAGGCGGAGCTTGCAGTGAGCCGAGATCGCACCACTGCACTCCAGCCTGGTGACATCTCAAAAAAAAAAAAACAAACAAACAAAATGGAGTGGGTTAGGCCAGACCTCTTTCACTCTAATAATCTCACCATTAGAATTTTTGAAAAGGTGGTTTTAGAATGCCACTGTGGGCTTGGCTGTGCCTCTTGTTTTCCCGGTAAGTTGCAGGGAGGGCGGGCTAAGAGCTAGAAAGGATGGTGAGACACAAATCAGAGTTCTTGTTAGATTTGGGTGGTGGCTTAGAACCTTGAGATGCTGGAAGAGGGGCCTTAACCCCTGGGATTTGTTTTGGGTTGGAGAGCCTCAGGAAGCTGGGGTTTTTCTAATTGAAAGTTTCATCATCTATGCCATATAAATTTAGGACTATCCTCACCCCTCCTTCTGGAAATATAGCACAAATAGGCTGGACACAGTGGCTTACGCTTGTAATCCCAGCACTTTGGGATACTGAGGCAGGCAGATCACTTGAGGCCAGAAGTTCGAGGCCAGCCTGGGCAACATGGCAAGACCTTGTCTCTACCGAAAAAAAAAAATTTGTTTAAAGAAAAATATATATAGCACAGATGATTGGTCTCAGGTCCTTGTCTATCCATGTCCTCATCCTCCTCTCAGGGTCATGTGCCAAGATTCTGCACCTCCCTTGTCTCGTCTCTGTGCTGACAGCCGTGCTGTCCTCCAGCTCCAAGAACCCAGTTCCAGGCCCTGCTGTGCAGCAGTCTCAGGCCTGCCTCAGGCCATTGCCTGCAGCATCGTGAGGGGGACAGGCATGGGGAACCGCTCATCCTCCTGGAAGATGTCCCTTTGTCCTGCCCACAGCCCTCCCAGCCTCTCCCACTACAGTGCTGGCCTCAGTGGGGACCCAGGACCTATAAACTAGGGATGGAGGCGAATCCCGACTGCACCTTTTCTTCTCAGGTTGCCCTAATGCTTTGTCTCGCGGCCACACTACAAATTCCATTCCTCTCAGTGCTCCTTCCAGGCACTCTGAGCAGCATTGGCGGTTACCGGCCAGTGATGCTGTTTAGTATTAAAAGCAGGTGTTTACATAAGAAGACGGATCTGGCAGGGCCAAGGTCTCCGGCGAGCTTGCACATCCCTTCACGTGGGACTCTTGGACATTAAGCAGGCTGTGTCGTGGGGGACAGAGCGCCAGACGCAGGACCCACTCCTGTCCTCAGGTCCTGGGAAGCGGCTCTGCCTCTGATGGGAGCAGGTTTCAAGCAGGCCCTTACTGCCCCTGCACCCTGCAGGCTGTTCGCTGGGGGTTTTCACAGAAGGACACTTCGGAGGCCGCTCAGTCCTGCCTTCCCATGGAGCAGGACATGCAGTTGAGGCCCCGGGGGCTGCGAATGGGTCTCTTCCAAGTGGGTGTTCCATGTTGTGCTGGCTCCAGTCCCTCCTCCAGGATGGACTGTGGTGCTGTCAGCAAGCTCTGAACCTAGAGGAGGCTTCTGTCTCCAACATCAAGAGAGGACGAAGAGACCTCAATTCAGTCTCCTTATACTTTTATTTATTTATTTATTTAGAGACAGAGTCTCGCTCTGTCGCCCAGGCTGGAGTGCAGTGGCACGATGTCAGCTCACTGCAGCCTCTGCCTCCTGGGTTCAAGCTATTCTCCTGCCTCAGTCTCCCAAGTAGCTGGGACTACAGGTGCATGCCATCATGCCCAGCTAATATTTGTATTTTTAGTAGAAGTGGAGTTTCACTGTGTTGGGCAGGCTGGTCTTGAACTCCCGGCCTCAAGTGATCCACCTGCCTTGACCTCGCAAAGTGCTAGGATTACAAGAGTGAGCCACTGCGCCTGGCCCAGTCTCATACTTTTAAAGCCTGCCCAAGGTCTGCTGTGGCTCTGATCATGGTTTCTTTCCTTCTCTCTT
This sequence comes from Papio anubis, assembly GCF_008728515.1. Classification (NCBI taxonomy): domain Eukaryota; kingdom Metazoa; phylum Chordata; class Mammalia; order Primates; family Cercopithecidae; genus Papio; species Papio anubis. Next base: position 67,625,455 of record NC_044992.1, on the reverse strand, counting down.
TTTTTTTTTTTTTTTTTTTTTTTTTTTTTTTTTTTTGAGACGGAGTCTTGCTCTGTTGCCCAGGCTGGAGTGCAGTGGCGTGATCTCAGCTCACTCCACCTCCTGAGTTCAAGCAGTTCTCCTGCCTCAGCCTCCCGAGTAACTGGGATTACAGGTGCCCACCACCATGTCCAGCTAATTTGTGTATTTTTAGTAGAGATGGGGGTTTCACCATCTTGGCCAGGCTGGTCTCAAACTCCTGACCTCGTGATCCACCCGCCTCAGCCTCCCAAAGTGCTGGGATTACAGGCATGGGCCACCACACCTGGCCTCTTTTTTTTTTTTTTCAGATGGAGTCTCACACTGTCACCTGGGCTGGAGTGCAGTGGCACGATCTCGGCTCACTGCAACCTCCGCCTGCCATTCAAGCCATTCTCGTGCCTCAGACTTCTGAGTAGCTGGGATTACAGGTGCCCACCACCACGCCCAGCCAATTTTTTGTATTTTTAGTAAGACAGGGTTTCACTGTGTTGGCCAGGTTGGTCTCAAATGCCTGACCTCGTGATCCACCCGCTTCGGCCTCCCAAAGTGCTGGGATTACAGGCGTGAGCCTCCGTTCCCAGCCGAAGTGATCATGGTTTCTATTCTCTGTTCCAGGCAAGCCCCACCAGGCCTGCTGGGTGACGGTCAGGAGCGCAAGGTGGCTGAGGATGGCACTGGCCTTCGCTGCTGGGTCTCCTGTCTGTTCCTCTCTTCCCGAATGTTGTTTGGATGTGCTGTCTCCTCTCTTTTTTATGTTAAATCAGGGAGAACTCTTGGATTCCCCGTTTGAAATGAAACACTGCCTGGCTTGGTTCCGACCCCTTCTCCTGGTGGCAACCTGAGCCTGTCACCGCGACTGTGAGGTGACAGCCTGTGATGACAACCCATAGCGGCCCTGGCCATAGCGGGGACTTTCCTCCCAAAAGCAGAGGCAGAGGCTTCACCCCCCTAGGAGAGGAAGGCCGACGCCAGGGACTTTGAGGGTGGGACTGTGCTCTGTTCATTGTCATCGCTGTGGCAGTGCTAATTTTTCACATACAAGGTGTCGGTCGTTAGTCACACACAAAAAAGCTAATTGATCACAGAATTCTAAACAGCGCAATTCTGTCTGCAGCCTTGAAAAGCTTGGGACATTTAGAGGTCTAGGAAAATATCCAAAGATAGCAAAAATATGTGTTGGTTCTAATTTTTTGTTTGAAGACACTTGTTGCTACGGAGGAGATGGAAAGCAGATTTAGCTGTAAAATTTATCGATGTTCCAAAGCAAAGAGAATAAATTGGAAATTGCCTGCATCCTGACAACACCAACTGGAAGAATCCAACCTGTTGTTCTGTTAGATGTTAGAGACACTTGGGAGCAGGATCTGGGAGGGGCCGTGGCTGGGGCCACTGCCTAGAGCCAGCTGGGGTGGCAGGCTGTGCCGGTTGCACAGAGTAGACAGGCCCTGGCCTCTGGGTCCACCCTCTGCTCTAAGCACCATCTGGCACAGAGTGAGGGGCTCTACAAGCGTCCACTAGAGGTATTATTGTTACTATTATTATTATTATTATTATTCCGAGATGAGGTTTCACTCTTCTTGTCCACGCTGGAGTGCAGTGGTGCAATCTCGACTCACTGCAACCTCCACCTCCCAGGTTCAAGCAGTTCTTCTGCCTCAGCCTCCCAAGTAGCTGGGATTACAGGTGTGTGACACCATGTCTGGCTAAATTTTTTTTAGTAGAGGGTTTCACCATGTTGGTCAGGCTGGTCTCAAACTCCTGACCTCAAGTGATTCCACCTGCCTTGGCCTCCCAAAGTGCTGGGATTACAGGCATGAGCCACCGCACCTGGCCAATTTTTTGTATTTTTAGTAGAGACAGGGTTTCACCATGTTGGTCAGGCTGGTCTTGAACTCCTGACCTCAGGTGATCCACCCGCCTCAGCCTCCCTAAGTGCTGGGATTACAGGCTTGAGCCACTGCACCTGGCCTAGAGGTATTATTATTTGGTACAGACTAAAGAAAATATCTCAAACAGCCGGGCATGGTGGTGCATGCCTGTAGTCCCATCTACTTATGAGGCTGAGGTGGGAGGATCGCTGGAGCCCAGGAGGTCAAGGCTGCAGTGAGCTATAATCACACCACTCACTGAATTCCAGCCTGGGTGACAGAGTGAGACCCTACCTCAGAAAAAAAAAAAAAAAAAAAAAAGTACCTCACATGACAAATACTGATGGAATATTTGTGAGGACCTTTTCAAACTGTTAGGGTACTCTGATCTGAGGCTGGTGGCCTGGTATTTGGCTTTTGCTCCAGATTCCTATATCACCTTAGCCCACTGGAGGCTATTATCTGCTGAGCTGCTCTGCACTGGTCCTGAGACCCACAGAGAACTTCTTCAAGACAGTCAGGGTTTTCTCCTCCAGCCATCCCTTTGCGGTGGCAATTTTGTGTTGGGAATGGGAGCCTTGCTTGTCCATGGTCACTGCCCGCGGCAGATGGTTTTGTTTGCCTTCATTAACTGCAACTCTCTGTTCTCACGCACCGCTCAGGGTTGAACAAATCCTCACCACTTGGAAAAGAACCACATCCTTTCTGTTAGGCCAAATTTCCCCTGGATCTTTTTTTTTTTTTTTTTGAGATGGAGTTTTGCTCTTGTTGCTGGAGTACAATGGCACGATCTCGGCTCACCACAACCTCTGCCTCCCACGTTCAAGTGATTCTCCCGCCTTAGCCTCCTGAGTAGCTGGGATTACAGGCATGCGCCACCATGCCCAGCTAATTTTTGTATTTTTAGTAGGGACGAGGTTTCACCATGTTGGATAGGCTGGTCTCAAATTCCTGACCTCAGGTGATCTGCAACCTCGGCCCTGCGAAGTGCTCCCCCAGGGATCTTCTGACCTAGAAATCCAGCTATGATGGGCAGGTACCTGGGCTGGTGAAAGCTGAGTAACGTTAGCTGCGGCTCATCTGTGGAATGGAGACGGGTGTGGCTGTGCAAAGGCCTGGCCAGGCAGTGCCTCCCATGCTGCCCGAGAAGAGGTGTGAGGCAGACAGAGCAGGTGCCCAGGGTCCTCTGACTTCGTGGATCCCTGCCCTGTGCTTACTAATCCATTGCCTCTGAGCACACTCCAGCTCCTGTACAACAAGGGCAGCTGCGTCTCAAAGTTGCTGGGAGGAGACAGTGAGGAGGTTCCCCCAAAACGTTCTGAACCCCAAGAGAGTGTGGGACTGCTGTACCCTGAGTCAACGGGCACACATAGCTGAGAGAGCCTTCCACTCAGCCAGCCTGTGTCCTTGTCTTCTTCTCAGGAAGTCCTCCTAAATCTATGCAATGCCATTCAGACAATAGTTTGGGTCTGATGAGCTGCTGTGTGTGCTGGGCAGTTTACCCTCCCCTTTTCAGCTTCCTGACAATAGAGACAAATCAGGCAGCTATGAGAACTGCTTGTTCCTTCGTTTTCGTGTTTGTCTGTTTGTTTTATAAACCTTTTTCTCCCTCTGACCAGTGAACAGTGCCAGATGCTACCAGACCCCTGCTGCTGCAGTGCAGCCGGCAGAACGTTTTCTCAAGCGGCCACACGGGTCATTATCTTGGCATGGACAGTTAGCTGGCTGCCTCTATCAGACCTGCACTTCTCCAAAATAGGGCTGCAGGTCCCCAGACCTGGCTAGTAAGGATAGCTATTATCTTAAAGGTGGCAGAGAGGCCCAGAGCCCTTGGGTCTACCAGTTTCTGAGCAGGACTGGCTAGGGTGCAGACTTCTGGAATGCAGGGATGGCTCATGCACCAGGTGGCTGCAGGGGCTGGGGAGTGGGCTGCACCAGCACCAGTCCTACAGCTGAACTGGGGCTGGTGCTGTGGGTCCCCTTTCTCCCAGGGAAAAGGGATGGTTCAGAGTGAGGGACAGATACCCTAAGGTAGCCTTGGTTTTGAGGATTCCAGGGCCTCCCTCTATGTTCTCTTGCCATTTAGTATGAGGAATTCTGCCTGCTCTCTTAACACACACAAGGCTTGATTGTTTTCTGTTTTTTGGAGTTTTTATAGTTGCTTCCTCTAAACCTTCCCTGTAAAAGTCCCAAAAGGAATCACTAGCACCTGTTCCTCCCCACACTTGTCCGGTTAGGCAAGCTGTGCCACCTTTTGCTTCTCTCTAGGCTGACCTTGGCATTTCACTTCTTTTTATCAGACTTGCTAGGCAGATTCACAGCCAAAAGAGCCTCCTCCAGGTGGCCCTGCAGATTCCTGGGCCACAGCTTCCTGGCAGATTCCTGGCCCCCAACCCTGTACCTGCAGACAATGGAAGGAGGCTGTTTCCTTGAACCCCCAGTCCGCCAGATTGTGCTCCTCTAGGCCCAGCTGGAGGACGGCATCTCTGCTTTGCTCAGCGGGCCAAGGGAGTGAAGGGAAGAGGTCTTCACTCAACTTCGGTCCAAGGGTCTGGCAGCGGAGCTTTTGTACAAACAGGGCAATTTCCTGAGACGGTAAAGCCTCGCCTCATCAGGAACACATGGGCGCCTGGCAGCTTACAGCCCCTGGGGCAAAGGAGGCAATTACCACCATCTGCTTCAGCAGGGAGAAGAATGCCTCCCCACAGGAGCCCCGAAGCTGGAGGAGAGAGTGGGCACCAGAGGGCTTAACTGCTGGCACGCTTGCCAAGTGGTCACACCGTGGCCAGGCTGCACATGTGCCCAGCTGTGTCTGGCAGTCTTGGAGCCGAGAGTCTCACTGTTTCTGGTCTGATCAGACCTCTTGCTCAGGTCCTGAGCTGGGTGAGCTGCCAGCTGCCCACATCAGCGTGGAGCTCCAGGCGCAAGGAGTCGGTAAGCTGCCGCACAAAGTCATGGCTGGTAGAGGGCTGAGCAGCCCCAGGGATTGTTTCATCTCTAACCTCTCAGTCCACCAAGGAGCAATCCAGGGCCAGGCGAAGGGAAGGACTCACCAGGCCCCTCAGGAGTGGGGAGATGCCCTCTTTGTATGCATGCCTTAATTTTTTTTTTTTTTTTTTGAGACAGAGTCTCACTCTGTTGCACAGGCTGGAGCGCAGTGGCACAATCTCGGCTCACTGCAAGCTCCGCCTCCCAGGTTTACGCCATTCTCCTGCCTCAGCCTCCCGAGTAGCTGGGATTACAGGCGCCCGCCACCACGCCCGGCTAATTTTTGTATTCTTAGTAGAGAGGAGGTTTCACCATGTTAATCAGGCTGGTCTTGAACTCCTGACCTCGTGATCTGCCCGTCTTGGCCTCTGAAAGTGCCAGGATTACAGGCATGAGCCACCGCACCCGGCCGTTTTACATTCTTTTTCCATAGTATGTCTTTGAAGTCTGGCATGAATTTTGCACATAGAATACATCTCACTTTGTCCGGGCACCTTCAAATGCACTACAGCCACACACAGCAGGGCCTGTGGTTGCAGAAACCGACGCTGACGGTCTTGATCCAGGCAGTCAGCCCCATCTTGGCCTTTTAGATAAAGGGCTCCTTTCTCTCCAAAGGGTGAGACCAGAGGTGAAGCACAAAGACAGCCATGCCCCACTCTGTGTCCCTGTCCTTTCTCCTGTTTTCTTCTGGGGCCAGGGTTGCCGCCATCTGACAGGAGCATCCCACGGTGAGAGACGGCCTCAGGGCTCGGGGTGTTCCTGCCTGCCGCCTGGCAGCGCATATCAGAGGAGCCGGGCCTGATTTGATCCGGCATGAGAAGATCACGCCAGGAAGTCAGCTCTTGTTTTTCTTGCAGTGTATCAGTTAGCCCTTAATCTCCGGGGCGTGTGGGGGCCCCCTGCAGTGCTCATTTCCTTCCTGGAGGGCTTCTGCAGAGGCGGCGATGCTCCATGCCCCAGTGTTCCAGACCTCAGGCTCGCCGCCCTCTGCCCAGGGCACCTCCCCCTGCACAGCTCAGGGACCTCGCCTGGCTGCTCTCCGTCTGAAGTGTGGACACCTGTCCCCAGGACCCCACTTCCAATGACTGCCACCTCCCAGGGAGGGGCCTAGCTCAAAGGTGAAGCAGCCGGGCTTGGTGGCTCATGCCTGTAATCCCAGCACTTTGGGAGGCTGAGGTGGGCGGATCACCTGAGGTCAGGAGTTGGAGACCAGCCTGGCCAACATGGTGGAAATCCGTCCCTACTAAAAATACAAAATTAACAGGTGTGGTGGCGGGCACCTGTAGTCCCAGCTACTCAGGAGGCTGAGACAGGAGAATCGCTTGAACCTGGGAGGCAGAGGTTGCAGTGAGCCGAGATGGTGCCAGTGCACTCCAGCCTGGGAGACAGAGTGAGACTCGGTCTCAAAAAAAAAAAAAAAGGTGAGTCAGGGATGCCAGGGGTGAGGCTGGCGGCCCCCGTAGTCATTCACACAAACGGCTCCTTTCTGAAGACAGTTGATTGCAGGCATGCCATGAGTGGTTAGAAGACAAGTGTCGGCCGGGCGCGGTGGCTCAAGCCTGTAATCCCAGCACTTTGGGAGGCCGAGACGAGCGGATCACGAGGTCAGGAGATCGAGACCATCCTGGCTAACACGGTGAAACCCCGTCTCTACTAAAAAATACAAAAAACTAGCCGGGCGAGGTGGCAGTGCCTGTAGTCCCAGCTACTTGGGAGGCTGAGGCAGGAGAATGGCGGGAACCCGGGAGGCGGAGCTTGCAGTGAGCTGAGATCCGGCCACTGCACTCCAGTCTGGGTGACAGAGCGAGACTCGGTCTCAAAAAAAAAAAAAAAGACAAGTGTCACCAGGAATAAAGGGGGAGCAGGCTGGGGCAGAGGCTGAGTGGCCTGTCATCTCTGGTGCCATCTCACTCATCACACGGGCTGGGAGCCGAGGACACTGGAGACCACTTTGTTTCCTCATCTCTGTCAGAGGCCGCCACTGCCCTCCCCCCCCCCCCCGCCCCCCTCCGCCCCCCCCACCTCCAGGAATGGGGGTCTCCTGCATCCCCTCTCCACGGCCGAGTTCAGGGACTTCCCATGAGATTCAGCCAAAAAGGGTGCAGGCCTTTTTTATCTCATGGGGGCCTGAGGCCGGTATCAGGTGTCGGTCCCTGGTCTCCCCCGTCTGCTGGGACCTTTCTCTCCTGCCAGGCTGTGTTTTGTCCTCAGCAAGGCCTGCCAGGATGTCCAGGTGATGTCACCCAGTCAGCCTGTTCCATCCCCTGACTCCCCCTCAAGCCCTCCTTCCACTAAAACCGCAGGGGTTTCAGGAACGACCCAGAAAGCGACGCCACCTCCAAAGAAGGGGCCTGTTACGCTTGGCCAGTGAAATGAGCGCCTGGAAAGGGGGGTGGCATCACCCCTTTCTTGAAGAGGCTCAGGGACACCACAGAAGTAAAAGGCAGCAGCCCTGGTCCCCAGTGTGAGGAAAAGACCAATAAGCTGGCATCACTGTCTGCCACTCAATCTGACTTCACAGAAGCCACCAGGGGCCGTTTCTGGGTGGGGGAAGAGGCAGGTGGGAAAAGCCAAGTGTGGTGGGCCTCAGCCAGAGCCCAGGCTTAGTGGCACCTGAAGCCAGCCCTGGTGGCACCTGGGGGAGGGTGTGCACCAGACGTCCCCACCTCTCTGGAGCTGGCCTGAGGATCTGAGGATCTCAGTGATGCACGTCCTACTGCATCGGGCTCCGAGCCCTGCACAGATGGTGCGCAGAGCCCCGCACACAGCCAGCCAGGAAGACAGGGCGGGGAGGCGGGGACCGCTGCACTGTGCACACTTTATAAAATGGGGCCCGGTGCGGTGGCTCATGCCTATGATTCCAGCATTTTGGGAGGCCAAGGTGGGTGGATCACTTGAGGTCAGGAGTTCGAGACCAGCCTGGCCAATATGGTGAATCCCCTTCTCTGCTAAAAATACAAAAATTAGCTGAGCGTGGTGACGGGCACCTGTAATCTCAGCTACTTGGGAGGCTGAGGCAGAGGTTGCAGTGAGCTGAGATTGTGCAATTGCACTCCAGCCTGCGTGACAGAGCGAGACTTTGTCTCAAAAAAAAGAAAAAAAAAAATGGACGTTGTGCCAGTTGTCTGGAGTGAATGTCCCCTGGCTGCCCCATCACGTCGGTGGAGAGCAGAGAGCCAGGCCCTGGGCTGGCAGGACACCCCCTCCTGTCCTGGGGGATTGAGAGCTGTGGGTGGAGGCCTGCCTGGCAGCAGGGCCTCTGAGCTGGCTGGAGGTGTTTGTTAATCCTGAGCTCCGGGGCTGGGGCCTCTCCGCTGAGCCTGCGCCTGCATGTGCACGTCTGTTTTCAGCCCTGTCTGTCCTGGCCTAACTCCTTCCCCATCTGGGTGTGACGCCGCCGCACTCCCCTGGGCATGTGGGTGTAACAAGTCCAAACCTTCCGTGGGAGTCGGGCAGGCTCGGCCCCGCCCTCGGGGCTGCGCCCTTTCCTCCCAGACTGGTTGTGCAGGAGCAGGCGTGAGTGTGGTCATTGTGGGTGCATGCGCGGCCCGGCCGCCCGCTGCCTCACCTGCAAGGAGGGGCCTCCCAGAAACTCCCTTCCCCAGTACCCAGCCGCCCCACCTCACCAGACTTAGCTGACCAGCCAGCAAGGACGCCCGCTGCCTCCCACCTGCCCTCCTGCCCTCCTTCGCCAGCCAAGCCCAGCCTGAGCCAGCACCTGCCTTTCCGACCATGTTCAAGGGGCTGAGCAAAGGCTCCCAGGGGAAGGGGTCCCCCAAGGGCTCCCCAGCCAAGGGGTCCCCCAAAGGCTCCCCCAGCAAGCACAGCCGGTGAGTGGGGCTGGGGGATGGGGAGCCGGGGAGCTGGGGTGGGGTTGGTGCCAGGCCCAGGTCCTTGAGCCACCTGGCGGCAGCGGCGGCCCAGAGCCCAGGACCAGCCCCGTGCTGGCATTTGGTGTCCCGAGGCCAAAGGGCCCATGGGTGGACGCTCTCCCGGCCTCAGGAGCCGCAGGCCTAGGCTGAACTTCAGCCCTGGCAGGAGGCAGGGGATGGCCTGGGGCTCCCCACATCCTCTAAGGGGGCCTGCGGGCCACGGATTGAGGCTGCTCAGCGGGAGAAGTGCTGGACAGGAGCCTGCACCGATGCCCTCCTCTGCCAGAGGCTGGGAGATGGGAGACCCTGGCTGTCTGACTGCAGCTCTGCCCCAAGGCTCTACTTGACTGGGATGACCCCTGGGGCCTCGATGCAGGGCATGAGGACTGAAGGGGTGGGATGCGGTCCCTGGGGTAGGGACGCAGGGGCTGTGCTGCCTCCTGCCTAAGCCACAGCCCTCCCCAGAGTTCTCACACAGGGCCTTGCTGTATTGAAGAGTTAAGGGTTCACGGCCAGGCGCAGTGGCTCATGCCTATAATCCCTGAATTTCAGGAGGCCAATGCAGGAGGATTCCTTGAGCCCAGGAGTTCGAGACCAGCCTGGGTAACATAGGGAGATCTTGTTTCTATAAAAAACTAAAAATAAAAAATAGCCAGGCATGGTGGCTCATGCCTATTGCTTGAGCCCAGGAGTCTGAGGCTGCAGTGAGCCATGATCACACCACTGTGCTCCTGCCTGCCTGGGTGACAGAGTGAGACTCTGCTTTAAAAAAAAAAAAAAAAAAAAAAAAAAAAAAAAAAAAAAACCTGGTGCTATGGCTCACGCCTGTAATCCTACCACTCTGGGAGGCCAAGGCAGGTGGATCACTTGAGCCCAGGAGTTTGAGACCAGCCTGGGAAACATGACGAAACCCTGTCTCTACAAAAAATACAAAAATTAACTGGATGTAGTGGTGCGTGCCTGTAGTCAGAGCTACTTGGGAGGCTGAGGTGAGAGGATCACTTGAGCCCGGGAAGTCGAGGCTGCAGTGAGCCGTGATCACTCCACTGCACTCTAGCCTGGGTGACAGAGGAAGACCCCGTCTCTTAAAACAAAACAAAACAAAATAGAGCTGGGGCTTCCTTTGCCGGGGGGTGTGGTGCAGGGGGCACTGGGCCTCCCTTGGACCACCCGGCTCTCTGGGGCCCAGCCCCGGCTCTCTGTGGATGTGCTGGGCCGCGTTCTTGCCACTCACTGACTTCAGCTCCTCTGCAGAGGAGGCAGCAGCCCACCTGGGCCCAGGGTGTTGAGATAAGCACAGGGATGAAAGGCTGGTGTAGGAGTAGGGGTGCCCATTACCCCGATAAGGATCAAGGCACCAACAGACACCAAGGCTGGGCGTCTGGATGGACGGGAAAGACAGTGGTTAAGACTCTCGGCTAACACTCTCGCTGAGTGACCTGTCCTCCCTGGGGTGCCTGAGCCCCACCCAGGGTGGAGTGTGCAGCTCCCGGTGGGAGCAGCCATCCCAGGAGGCGGGACCTGAGCAGGAGTGCCCGGGGCCCAGCACCTGCAGCTCCCACTGTCCAGGCAGGCTTCCCAGCAGTGTGCTCCTGGCCTGGGGCAGCTCGGTCCTCAGGGCCCTGTTGGCTCTGGTTGCAGCCCCCTCACCTCACGTGCGATCCACTCGTTTGACACGAACTTACTGAGCACTTACTCCATGCCAGGACTGTTCTAGGCACTGGAGATGTCTCTGTAGACAGAACCAACAGGCCCCTGCCTTCAAGGCACTAGCCCTCTAGTGGGATATAAACTAACACGTGCTGGGTGCCGACCCTGCACCAGGCCTGCACTGGATGTTTCAGATGGATAAATTCAATTAATGCTCACAATAGCCCTAAGGCATAGATATTTTTATTAAAATCCCGCTTTACAAGTGAGGAACCTCAGGCACAGAGAGGTTGAGTAACTTGCCCAAGGTCACACAGCATTAATGATGGAGCAAGATGAAACCAGGCTGTCTTGGCCACAGAGTTCTTCCAGACTGCTGTGCCTTCACCAGCACCGCCCCTTTGCCTGGGGTGGCCCATCCTTTGACTCAGTTCAAGGCTTCCCCTGCCCCAGGATAATGATCCCCCATAAGGCACTGTGCTCATGAGGCTTGGACCACTCTGCCCTCTTTTAGGTCTGCTTGACCTCGTGAACTCCAAAGAGTGAGTGCGTGCACACAGCAGGTGCTCTATGGAGGCTGCAGAGCGAATGCACAGAAAAAGTCCTGGGGTGGAAGCAAGGCTTCCTCTCGGTCCCTGACCGTGTGACTCAGAGCAAGTCAGGGCCCAATCTGGGCTTTGAACCCTCAACTCTGGAGAATGTTACGGTGCCCGGCAGTCTCTTGCGCCTGCCCTCCCCCACCCAGCTCCGACAGTGTGAGGCTCCTCTAGACAGGCACTGGAGCCTCCACTCTGGCAAAGCCCCCCGGGGTGGGGGAGGTATGGGGATCACAGGGCTGGAGTGGGAGGAGGTGGGGGTGGAGGACATGCTGCTGCCTCCCTGCCCCAGCCAGCCCAACTGCCCCTCCCAGGGCCCAGCCCGGCTGGCTCAGGTACTAGTGGCTGAGCCGGTGATTCACTGACTCGGAGAGGGAAGCGGCAGGCAGCTGGGTGGGGTGGGGGACTCACTGCCAGCACAGCTGGCTGAGACTGGGACACCGAGGCCGCCTGCCCTCCAGCACCACACAGACCTGAGACCCTCACCTTTGACCCTTCATGTGGGCAGTGCTGACACCCCCAACCAGGACTAGCTCACAGAGCCTCCTGCAGAGAGAAACCCCAGAGTCGGGGCAGTGAGCTAGGCTGTGGGGGCAGGGAGGGAGGGCAGGGGATGCCACCTGGGTGGGGCATAGAGGGGCCTCATCCACCAAGCTGCCCACTGTCCTCTCCACTCACCAGGGCTGCCACTCAGGAGCTGGCCCTGCTCATCTCCCGCATGCAAGCCAACGCCGACCAGGTGGAGCGGGACATCCTGGAGACACAGAAGAGGCTGCAGCAGGTGAGGCCCAGGCAGCAGTTGGCAGGGCGTGGGCAGGCTGGGTGGCATGGGAGGCCCATCATCAGGACTGGCACTCCCTGAGTGTCCCCTGGTGATGGCGAAGATGGGACAGATGACCTTTGTCCTGCACCGCCCATCCCCTAACACGGTGGGAGAGAGGACTCGGCTTCCTTCTTTGCTGGGCTCCCCTGTGTCCTTGTCCCCTGCCTCACAGACGTCCTGGGCCTGACCCTGTGCCTGGCGTGGGCCTCAAGTTTGGCCAGCATAGCTAGGGTCCCAGAGGTGGGGCTCAGGCCCACAGTGATGGGGCAGCAGGGGTGTGGGGGCTCTGGGCCCTGGCGAGTCTGCCCATCCCCTGCCCACAGGACCGGCTGAACAGTGAGCAGAGCCAGGCCCTGCAGCACCAGCAGGAGACGGGCCGCAGCCTGAAGGAGGCCGAGGTGCTGCTCAAGGATCTCTTCCTGGATGTAGACAAGGCCCGGCGGCTCAAGCACCCGCAGGCTGAGGAGATCGAGAAGGAGTGAGTGGGGCTGCGGCAGGGCTGGGGGTCCCCGGGGAAGGCCCACGCCCAGCCCTGACCTGCCAGCCACCTTCTTGACAGCATCAAGCAGCTGCACGAGCGGGTGACCCAGGAGTGTGCGGAGTACCGTGCCCTGTACGAGAAGATGGCGCTGCCCCCCGATGTGGGACCCAGGGTTGACTGGGCACGTGTGCTGGAGCAGAAACAGGTCAGGAGCTCAAAGTCACACCCCAGTGTGATCAGAGGGCAATACGGAACTGCATTTAATCCAGGGTCTGACTGTAGGCTTGAACCTGGGGTGGCTCAGGGGTCTAGGCAGGGAGACAGCAGAGCAGACAGTGCAATCAGGGAAGACTTCCTGCAGGAAGAGGCACATGAAGAAACCTCAGAGGGGTGAGAAGGCTCAGTTGGGTCAGGGTGAAGTAGTGAGGAGAGGACCATTCCAGAAAGAAGGAGCAAAGGCTCCTGCCAGGAGGAAGCCTGGGGTTTGATGGGAAGTGGGGATTTCTGGGCAGGTGGGCAGAGCCAGGTCATGGGGCATTCTGATCCCTGGGTGAGGAATTGTGCTTTGATGCCACACAGAAGGGGTGATATGATGACAATAGAGGGACAATGGGGAAGGGCCCGGGTGGAGCAGGGCGTGCTGAGGGCCCTGGAGCTTGGCTGGAGGTGTCCAGGCAGGAAGCACTGAGGCTGGGTCACAGACAAGGCAGGATGGAGCTAGGAGACTTCGCAGAGGCTGAGCCCAGCGTCTGGGAACCAGTGGGACTCAGGCCACTGCAGAATGGCCTCGCCCCTGGGTGAGCTGCAGGGCATGCACCCGGGCTGCTCCCACGCTCGCCCACGCTCTGCCCAAATGACCAAGTCCACTTCTCCGGGTGGGAGGCCTGTGGGGTTCTCTGGCTCCCCACCGCGGTCCTGTGGGGACTGAGCCGCCGGCTGTCCTGCAGAAGCAGGTCTGCGCGGGCCAGTACGGGCCGGGCATGGCGGAGCTGGAGCAGCAGATCGCGGAGCACAACATACTGCAGAAGGAGATCGAGGCCTACGGGCAGCAGCTGCGGAGCCTTGTGGGGCCGGTGGGTGAGCTGGGAGCATGTCACATCCCGGGCCAGCCCCAGCCCCTGTTTCTCCAGTCAGAGCCAGAGCTAGATCGGCTGGACCCTGGGGATAGGGGTGGGTGGGGTATGGCTGCCCAGATATTAGGGGGCCATCTCCCTGCACCCCAGCTCTTATGGGGTTGTTTCTCCCCTTGGTCGAGGCAGGATGCAGCCACCATCCGGAGCCAATACCGAGACCTACTGGTGAGCAGGCGGGAGGGTCGGACCGGGTGGCTACGGGTGGGCGTGGGTGGCCGCCCGGACCCTGCACGGGGCCAGTGTTCCTGAGCGCGGCCAAACGGCGTCTTTTGCCCCCTACTTTCTCTCTCCCCACCCTGCTGCTGGCGGCGGGTCCTGAGCACAGAAGGCGGCGTCGTGGCGCGGGCAGAGCCTGGGCAGCCTGTACACTCACCTGCAGGGCTGCACGCGGCAGCTGAACGTCCTGGCGGAGCAGCAGCGCCGCATCCTGCAGCAGGACTGGAGTGACCTCATGGCCGACCCCGCGGGCGTGCGGCGGGAGTACGAGGTTGGCGGGGAGAGGTGGGGGCCGGGTGGGGGCGGCCAGGGCCATCCTGGTCCTCACCGCTGCTCCCCACCCGACTCGCCCTCAGCACTTCAAGCAGCACGAGCTGCTGAGCCAGGAGCAGAGCGTGAACCAGCTGGAGGATGACGGCGAGCGCATGGTGGAGCTGCGGCACCCCGCGGTGGGGCCCATCCAGGTGCGCTGGGGGCAGGGCGAGAGTGAGAAGGGACGTGGTGGGCAGGGAAGCGGGGGAGGTGGGGCGGACGTGGGGTGGGGGCGGAGCGTGGTCCGAGGGCTTCGTGCTGCCGTCCCCAGGCCCACCAGGAGGCCCTGAAGATAGAGTGGCAGAACTTCCTGAACCTGTGCATCTGCCAGGAGACCCAGCTGCAGCACGTGGAGGACTACCGCCGGGTGAGCCCTCGGGCAGGCGGCAGGGGCGGCAGGGGCGGGAGCCAGGTGTGGTGGCTCACACAGGAGAGGCACCGCACCTCTCAACTAGACAGAGCTGTCAGGGCGCGGTGGCTCACACCTGTAATCCCAGCACTTTGGGAGGCCGAGGCTGTGGCGGCTCACTTGAGGTCAGGAGTTCGAGATCAGCCTGGCCAACATGGTGAAACCCCATCTCTACTAAAAATACCAAAATTAGCCAGACGTGGTGGCAGGCGCCTGTAATCCCAGCTACTCAGGAGGCTGAGGCAGGAGAATCGCTTGAACTCAGGAGGTGGAGGTTGCAGTGAGCCGAGATTGGTCCACTGCACTCCAGCCTGGGTGACAGAGAGAGACTCCACCTCAAAAATAAAATAGAGCTGTGTGGTTGCTACTTGGTCCCAGAGGGAAAGTAAAGGCATGGGCACATTCTCAACAGGGTAAAGCGGTTCCCAGGGGGCCGAAAATTGTTTCTTAATGGCAGAAAAATATCTTAACTCTTGTTATGCATGAAGTACAGATTCACAAACAGCATATCTGTGGTATTAAAATTTCATGGGGGCCAGGTGTGGTGGCTCACACCTGTAATCCCAGCACTTTGGGAGATCAAGCCAGGAGAATTGCTTGACCCCAGTAGTTCCAGACCCGCCTGGGCAACATAGCGAGACCCTGTCTCTATACAAATAGATAAATCTCTATCAAAATAGATAAATAAATACATAAATAAATAAAATTTTATGGGGATGAGGTGGGGAGAAATTAAAGAAAGTATTTCTTTTTTTTTTTTTTTTTTTTTGAGACGGAGTCTCGCGCTGTGTCAACCAGGCTGGAGTGCAGTGGCGCGATCTCGGCTCACTGCAAGCTCCGCCTCCCAGGTTCACGCCATTCTCCTGCCTCAGCCTCCGAGTAGCTGGGACTACAGGCGCCCGCCACCACGCCCGGCTAGTTTTTTGTATTTTTAGTAGATACGGGGTTTCACCATGTTAGCCAGGATGGTCTCGATCTCCTGACCTCGTGATCCGCCCGCCTCGGCCTCCCAAAGTGCTGGGATTACAGGCTTGAGCCACCGCGCCCGGCCAAAGAAAGTATTTCTTAAAAGCCTCTTTAGGAGAACAATAATGAAAAAAGGGGGTGAGAAAACGATATAATATACAACTGGGATTTGGGGACAGATAATGTTTCATACATTTTCCTATAGAACCAGAAGACTGTGATCACACACATTGACCATAGTTCCATTAAAGCACCTGGGATGCTTCTTTAAAGCACAGCTCTTCTCCGGGGCTGGGACAAGTGCAGCCCCAATACCCTCTGTCCCAGCAAGAAAGACTTCAGGTGCTGGAGGGAGGCAGGTGTCAGTGCCCTTCATTTGTGTGGGAAGGATGAAGACCAAGTTTTTTTTTTTTTTTTTTTTTTTTGAGATGGAGTCTTGCTCTGTCGCCCAGGTTGGAGTGCAGTGGCGCAATCTTGGCTCACTGCAAGCTCCACCTCCCAGGTTCATGCCATTCTCCTGCCTCAGCCTCCTGTGTAGCTGGGATTACAGGTGCCCGCCACCATGCCAGGCTAATTTTTGTATTTTTAGTAGAGATGGGGTTTCACCATGTTGGCCAGGCTGGTCTCGAACTCCTGACCTCAGGTGATGTGCCTGCCTCAGCCTCCCAAAGTGCTGGGATTACAGGCATGAGCCACCACGCCCGGCCCAGAGTCCCTTTCTTCTGTCTCGTGCCCCTCAGAGTTCTGTTCTAGCACAGTAGTATCTGCAAGCATCACCTGGGGCCTGTGGGAGGCAGGCATGCGGGGCCCACCTGCACATCGGATCCAGCAGGTTTACTTTACTGGTTTAGTTTAGTTTACTGATTTAGTTTAGCTGGTTCACATTTATCTGGTTTAGGTTTAGCTGGTTTGTGTTTATCTGGTTTAGGTTTAGCTGGTTTGTGTTTAGCTGGTTTAGGTTTAGCTGGTTTGTGTTTAGCTGGTTTAGGTTTAGCTGGCTTAGGTTCAGCTGGTTGGTAGGGTCAGTGGGCAGCAGGTTGCCCCAGGCTCTGCCCTTGACCACGCAGTGAACTCAGTTCCAGGAAGAGGCCGACTCGGTCAGCCAGACCCTGACGAAGCTCAACTCTAACTTGGATGCCAAGTACAGCCCTGCACCTGGGGGCCCCCCTGGCGCCCCCACAGAGCTGCTGCAACAGCTGGAGGTGAGACAACCCCACCAGGCCATCTGCACCCCACTTCTGGGAATTGGTCCTGTCCATCTTTCTGGGCCTCACCCCTTCTGCCTCGGTACCTAGTCCTATCCCAGGCCCTGGCCTGGGTGCTGGCGGGGGGTCTGCTCTAGCAGGAGGCTGGCCAGGTACCAGCAAGGCCCTCCCACCTCTGGATGTCAGTTTCCTCATTTGCAGTGGGACAAGGGCAGCCTGGGAGAGCTCTGAGGCTCCTCTAGCTTCTGCTCGGAGGCCTGGGTGGTGCTGTGCCATCCCCCTCCCTGCAACTAGCAGATCCCAGGATCCTAGGCCCCCAGAGAGGGGCTCCTTTTACTTTGCTGACTTAGAGACCCCTGCCTTCATGAAGGCCAGCCTCTGGTCCCTTGGAAGGACAGGTATGGTGTGGCCAGCCCCCAGTGCAGCCTGGCCTGAGTCCCCACTGCCTGGGCCCCTGGCAGGCAGAGGAGAAACAGCTGGCCATCACTGAGAGAGCCACTGGGGACCTGCAGCGGCGAAGCCGGGATGTGGTCCCTCTGCCACAGCGAAGAAACCCACCTCAGCAGCCCCTGCACGTGGACAGCATCTGCGACTGGGACTCCGGAGAAGTGTGAACTCCCCCACCTCACCCCTGCCGCCATCCAGCCCCTCCCAGCCCATCCCCTGCCCCTGCCCAAGCCCATCCCTGCTCCATCCCCTGCTGTCTCCTGCTCCCATGTCTGCCCTACTCCTTCCCTTGACCCAGACCCTCCTCTCTCCAAGTCCTGTCCTGCCTCTTTCCTACCCCAGCACCTCCCACCCTACTCTTGTCCCTGTTCCAGCTGCTGTCCCCATTTGTCTCTATCCCCAGCCCCTACTCTGCCCTAGCCTTGGCCCCCTGCCCTGCCCCAGCCTTGGCCCCCTGCCCCTGAGCCCGCAGGAGCCACTCCCTTTCTGTGCCCCCAGGTGCAGCTGCTGCGGGGTGAGCGGTATAAGCTGATAGATAACACTGACCCACACACCTGGGTCGTGCAGGGCCCTGGTGGGGAGACCAAGCGTGCTCCTGCCGCCTGCTTCTGCATCCCGGCACCTGACCCTGACTCCGTGGCCAGGGCCTCCCGGTAGGTCTGTGTAGGGTTACTCAGGGGCAGGTTGTGGGCAGAGCAGGCTGGCCCTATGCTGTTCAAGGCCATGGCCCGGCAGACCCCTGCTCAAAGGCCGGCCTTCACCTGCAGCTGCGTCTACTGGGGCTGGGGAGGGAGAGAGGCAGAGTGGGGACCTCCTTATCCGACCCCCTCTTCGTTCTAGGCTGGCCTCGGAGCTGCAGGCCCTGAAGCAGAAATTGGCCACAGTCCAGAGCCGCCTGAAGGCCAGCGCTGCAGAGTCTGTTCGGCCCAGCCAGCAGGGTACCCAGGGTGGCCTGGGGAGGGGTGGTTGTGGGGCTGGAGGGAGTAGATTCCAACTTCCGACTGGTCTGTGATGGGCAGGGGTCGCCTTGCGTTAGGGACCACCACTCTGGGGATTTCTTCTCTGGGGTGGCCCTGCCATCCCCTCCACCCTACCCTGACAGGATCCTCTGTGGGCACCTGGTGGGGGCACCCATCTGGCAGTCAGGAGATAGGCCCTGGGCCCTCACCAGCACCTCTGCCCCCAGCTCCATCTGGCTCGGCCCCAGCCAACCCACAGGCCCAGAAGCTCCTGACACAGATGACCCGGCTGGATGGGGACCTGGGACATATAGAGAAGCAGCTGCTGGCCTGGGCACGGGCCCCTCTGAGCCGCACCACACCCCTGGAGGACCTGAAGGGCCGCATCCACAGCCACGAGGTGGGTGAGCGGCGGGCAGGGGCAGCTGGGATGGAAAGCGGCCTGGCCCTGATGCTCACACTTGAGGGAGGGGAGGCAAGTGCAGGAGCAGCGGCTGGGACGGAGGTGGAGAAGGGAGTGGATGGACCTGGGCTCAAACAAGCTGGTTCCCCTCCTGGCTTCTCCACTGACCAGCTCCGTGATCTTGGACTACATCATTCTCTGGGCCTTGGTTTCCTCATCCCTGAAGCAGATATAATAATGCCCAGCTCACCTGATCATTCAGGAAGGTTCCAGTAGGGCCCAATGTCATCACCCCCAGGAAGTGTTCTGGCGAAGCTCCTGAAATAGCAAGGGAGCCTGGAGAATCTTAGGAAGAGACGTCCCCTGGCTGCAAGGGGGAGCCTTCCTGGGGAGGTTGCAGCGTTGTGTAAACTCCTTACCCAAGAACAGCAAGCTGTCTGCCACGTGGACTCAACACTCCCGGAAGTGCTCAAAGTGAAACCCACACTGGGCCACAGTCTGGGTTATCCTTCCAAACCAGTTTCTTTTCTTTTCTTGAGACAAAGTCTCTCTCCATCACCCAGGCTGGCATGATCTCAGCTCATTGCAACCTCTGCCTCCCAGGTTCAAGCCATTCTCCTGCCTCAGCCTCCTGAGTAGCTGGGATTACAGATGCCCACCACCACGCCCAACTAATTTTTGTATTTTTAGTAGAGATGGGGTTTCACCATGTTGGCCAGGCTGGTCTCGAACTCCTGAGCTCAAGTGATCCACCCACCTTGGCCTCCCAAAGTGCTGGGATTGCAGGTGTGAGCCACTGCACCTAGCCTCTTTTTTTTTTTTTTTTTGAGATGGAGTTTCACTCTTGTTACCCAGGCTAGAGTGCAATGGCACAATCTCGGCTCACTGCAACCTGTGCCTCTGGGGTTCAAGTGATTCTCCTGCCTCAGCCTCCCGAGTAGCTGGGATTACAGGTGCCTGCCACCACTCCCAGCTAATTTTTTGTATTTTTAGTAGAGATGGGGTTTCACCATGTTAGCCAGGCTGGTGTAGAACTCCTGACCTCAAGTGATCCACCCATCTCGGCCTCCCAGAGTGCTGGGATTACAGGTGTGAGCCACTGCGCCTGGTCTGTTTTTGTTTTTGAGATGGGGTCTCACTCTGTCACCCAGGCTGGAGTGCAGTGGTGCGCAGTGGTATAATCTCAGCTCACTGCAACCTCTACCTCCTAGGCTTGAGTGATCCTCCCACCTCAGCCTCTCGAGTAGTTGGGACCGCAGGCGCAACACTGAGCCTAGCTAATTTTTTTTGGTAGGGATGGGGTTTTGCCATGTTGCCCAGGCTGGTCTCAAACTCCTGAGCTCAAGTCATCCTCCCACCTTGGCCTCCCAAAGTGCTAGGATTACAGGCATGAGCCACTGCACCTGGCCATATTATTATTATTTTGAGATGGGGTCTTGCTTTGTTGCCCAGGCTGGAGGGCAGTGGCATGATCAAGGCTCACTATAGCCTCAACCTCCTGGTTTCAAACAATCCCCCTGTCTTCACCTCCCAAGAAGCTGGGTCCTTAGGTTTTGAAGTTATAGCATCTGCCACATCAGTGGTGTTGGGGTCCAGGAGAAGCCCAGTTAGACTGGGCGGTGGGTGGTACCTGGTGCAGTCAGCACTGCTTGGTGACGGAGGGGGCAGATGAGTGAATAGCTGATGAAAGAATAAGGGCAACAGTCCCTAGTGGGCAGAGCCAGGGCTTTGGCTAGAGCAACAGGGCCAGGGGACCTGATGGTCTCGTGAGCAGGACAGTGACATGAAGATGACTGTAGGTAACTGTGTGCCTGGCACTCACTGCTGAGCTCCAGACACAGGCTCTCATGTCATCCTCCCATCAAGCATTCTTTTTTATTTATTTCATTTTTTTGAGATGGAGTCTTGCTCTTGTCGCTCAGGCTGGAGTGCAGCAGTGTGATCTCAGCTTGCTGCAACCCCCATCTCCTGGGGTTCAAGCAATTCTCCTGCCTCAGCCTCCTGGGTAGCTGGGATTACAGGTGCACGCCACTACGGCTGGCCAATTTTTGTATTTTTAGTAGAGACAGGGTTTTGCCATGTTGGCCAGGCTGGTCTCGAACTCCTGACCTCAAGCAATCGGCCCGCCTCTGCCTTCCAAAGTGCTGGGATTACAGGTGTGAGCCACTGCGCCCAGTCCCTCCTATCTATCATTCTGTAGATGAGGAGACTGAGGGTCAGAGAGGTTGATCTGCCCCAGGTCATCCACAGAGGAACGAGTGGGGCCAGGACTGAACCCAGTTCTCTGGCCTGAGCCCATGCCTCCATGGGCGCAGAGTTAGGGTATCCTGGTAGAAGAGTCAGGTGGAACCCACCTGCCCAGAGATCCCTGACCCCGCCCCTCTTTAGGGCACAGCCCAGCGTCTGCAGAGCCTGGGAGCAGAGAAGGAGACAGCCCAGAAGGAGTGTGAGGCGTTTCTGTCCACGCGGCCCGTGGGCCCCGCTGCCCTGCAGCTGCCCGTGGCCCTCAACAGCGTGAAGAACAAGTTCAGTGATGTGCAGGTTCTGTGCAGCCTCTACGGGGAGAAGTGAGTGCTCTGGGGTCAGGGCAGCCAGGCAGGGCAGCAGCGTGTGGCCCAGGGAGTGTCTGAGTCTTGCCTCCTCTGTGGCAGAGCCAAGGCTGCCCTGGGTCTGGAGCAACAGATCCGGGATGCTGACAGGGTCATCCGAGGCTTTGAGGCCACCCTGGTGCAGGAGGCCCCCATCCCTGCCGAACCGGGTGCTCTGCAGGAGAGGGTCAGCGAGCTGCAGGTAAGGGACCAGCCAGGGCCTCCTGGTGGCAGAGGGACTCAGCATTCGGGGGAGGGTGGGGTGGACACGGTATCTCCCCAGCCACGAGGGTGCACAGCTGCATCCCCTCCTCCCACAGCGCCAGCGGAGGGAGCTGCTGGAACAGCAGGCCTGCGTGCTGGGGCTGCACCGCGCGCTGAAGACCTCGGAGCATGCGTGCGCCGCGCTGCAGAACAACTTCCAGGAGTTCTGCCAAGACCTGCCTCACCAGCAGCGCCAGGTGCGAGCCCTCACCGACCGCTACCACGCTGCAGGGGACCAGCTGGACCTGCGGTGAGCGACTGGGTCCTCGGGGCACAGCGTGTGGGCTGGTACAGAGGCAGGCATTGCTGCCTACAAGCTGTGTGATCCTGGGCTAGTGACTGCACTTCTCTGAAGCTGTTTCCTCACCTCTAAAAGGAGATAACAACAGCACTTATCTCCCAGGGTGGTGCCTGGTGGAGAACGTCCCATCTCTGAATTCCCAGGGTCAGGGAGTGGGGATCTGCACAGCAGGTCACTCGGGCCTCCTGACCTGCCCCAGGAGGAGGCTCCCACCAGCCTCCCTGTGCACCTGCCCCTGTCCCCAGAGGGCAGGTCTCACCTCTGTTCTGGGCCTCGTCCTCCTGCAGGGAGAAGATGGTGCAGGATGCCGCCCTCACTTATCAGCAGTTCAAGAACTGCAAGGATAACCTGAGCTCCTGGCTGGAGCACCTGCCCCACAGCCAGGTGCGGCCCAGCGACGGCCCCAGCCAGATCGCCTACAAGCTGCAGGCACAGAAGGTGAGGCTGAGGCAGGGACAGCTGCCTGTGCCCATGTCGTCCCCTAGTGGCCAAAGCTCAGAAGAGCTCTAAGGGGCTTCAAAGCCCAGGGCACGGAGGCCTTGGGCCCCTTCCCTGGCCTCCAGCTGAAATGCTCCACTTTGCCCACAGACGGGGCCAGCACATCTCTGGCCTGACTGGGGCAATGGGATTTACAAGCTCAGGCCACAGAGCCCTGAGGGTTCCAGTCACTACTGCATTTTCCTCATCAAGCCCCTGGCATGTACCAGGCAATGGGTTCACTGGGGTACAACCCTGCACCCAGGCAGCTCCCAGTCTAGTGGGGGAGGTCTGTGATGCTGATAAGCATTGGTGGGAGAAGTCAGCGTGCTGTGGGTGCCCCCAGGCTGGACACCCATGCGGGTCAGGGTCGGTGGTGTGGTTGGAAGCAAGTGTAGTGGGGGGAAGGATGAAATGTCCCATGCAGAGGGCATGGCAGTCAGGGGAAAGGAGGGGACTCAGGGGCGAGGACGACCAGATGGGCAGACCACACAGGCCCTTCCGGCATGGGATCCAGGCTGCGCTCTCTCCTGCGGCCCCCAGAAGCTGCTGCGGAGGGGATGCTTTCAGGCCAGTGTTTAGAAGCTGGCTCTGGCTGCCGAGTAGAGAATGACTGAAAGGGTGGGAATGAAGACATGGAGGACCACAAGGAGCCAGGGTGGAAATCCAGTTGAGAGAGAGTGGTGGCCTGGCCGGGGAAGGGACCATAGCACAGGGCAAGGTGGGCAGGTCTGAGATGGACATGGCAGAATTAGGTGGACTTGGTGACTGCTTGAAGGAGACAGTGAGTGAGACAGATGGGGCCCGGTGGTGCCCAGGGTTCTGTTGGGGACAACTGGGAAGAGGGGGCACCTCCACCTGAGGCAGGAACACAGGGAATAGAGCATATTTGGGGAGAGGAATGGGGCTGGCTGGGTCATGCTGAAATGAGGTGGCCAGGACACCCAAGGGCAGTGGGGAGTTGGAGGTAGGCATATGGGAGGGAACTGGGGCTGGGAGTTCCCCTAGGAGATCATGAGAGCAAAGATGGGTCTGGGACTGCCAGAAAATGAGGATATCTGGGGAGAGAGTAGGGAGGTGACATTGGGAAGGGGGCCTGGGACAGATATTCTCAGCCCTGGCTGCAAACTAGAATCTCCCAGGGAGCTTGTAAAACATCTCCAGGCCAGGACCCCTCCCCAGACCAAATAAATTGTGTTATTGTGGTCAGAGCATCAGTATGTTAAGTTCCCAGGTGAATAAAAGTGGGCATCCCGGGTTGAGAAATTTCCAGTTTTTGTGGATGAGCTGTAGCAGCATCACCTGGAGACTTGTCAGAAATGTGAATTCTCAGGGCCACCTAGACCTGCTGGATCTGATGTGCAGGTGGGTCCCGCATGCCTGCCTCCCATAGGCCCCAGGTGATGCTCACAGATACTACTGTGCTAGAACGGAATTCTGAGGGGCACGAGGCCGAAGAAAGGGACTCTGGGCCGGGCGCGGTGGCTCATGCCTATAATCCCAGCACTTTGGGAGGCTGAGGCAGGCAGATCACCTGAGGTCAGGAGTTCGAGACCAGCCTGGCCAACATGGTGAAACCCCGTCTCTACTAAAAATACAAAAATTAGCCTGGCATGGTGGCGGGCACCTGTAATCCCAGCTATTCGGGAGGCTGAGGCATGAAAATCACTTGAACCCAGGAGGCTGCAGTGAGCCGAGATCACGCACTCCAACCTGGGTGACAGAGCAAGACTTAGGAAAGAAGAAAGAGAGAAAGAGAAGAAACAAACAAAAAGAAAGAGAAGAAAAGAAAAGAAAAGATTCTGCCAAGGTGCCTTGGAAAGGAAGGAGGAAAAGCAGAGAGAATGATGTCAGGGAAAGGAGGGAGTCTGGCCCAGGTCTCCCTCCCTGCCCTTTCTGTCCCTGGGAGGCAGCGCTGGCTGACTGTGGCCCTGGAGGCACTGGCTAGAGGAGAGTCAGGGTGAGTGGAATTTCCTGGCCTCCTGACTCTGGGTTCTTCCCTGGCAGAGACTGATGCAGGAGATCCAGAGCCGAGAGCGGGACAGGGCCATGGCATCCCGCCTCTCCCAGGCCCTGCAGGCGGCGCTCCAGGTAAGCAGCTTGCCTTCAGCTTGCCCCTCTCCATGCATCCTCCTTGTCCCTCTTCCAGCCCTATCCCCCACACCCAGCTTCCCCCACTGGCTGCCAGCCTGCTGTCCTTTTCTCCCTGCTCAGGACTATGAGCTGCAGGCAGACACCTACCGCTGCTCTCTGGAGCCCACCCTGGCAGTGTCAGCCCCCAAGAGACCCCGAGTGGCTCCTCTGCAGGAGAGCATCCATGCCCAGGTGAGATGGGACCTGGCAGGGCTCAGTGGACCTTGGCACCAGCTCTGCAGGCTCCAAGGCAGGAGCTAACTCTGCTCTTCCCCTCTCCCTCTGCCCTCTCCAGGAGAAGAACCTTGCAAAGGCCTGTACTGAGGTTGCAGCAGCCCAGCAGCAGATTCTTCAGCAGCTGGAGTTTGCTAGAAAAATACTGGAGAAGGTACACAGACAACACCTACACCTTTCCCACAACAGCCAGGAATAACCAGGAATACCCACTCCATTCCCAATATGCCAGGCTCTCACCCTGGTAGTCTCCCTTCCTCCTCTCCCTCCTGCCTGCAGCCCCTGGGCAGCCCTGGCTGCTGGAGAGGGGCGCAGCTTCCGGCCACCCAGTTTTCTCTCCAGCAGCTCTTACAGGCTGGTGTCCATCCCAGGGTTAGGCCCTGGAGATGGCATTCAGTGTGGTCACAGCTTGACCACTGGGCGTCCTCCAATGGGACAGGACCTCTAACCCCAGAGAGCAGAGAAAATCTCCATAGAACCTTCAGCCTTAGCCACCTGGTTCTCCACCCTCGAGCCAGAACTTCTCCAGGACTCCTGGTGACTTACCAGCTTTTCTGTTACCCTCGGCCACAGTCAGTGTCCCTGGATGGAAGGGGAAAGGGGAGAAGTTCTGGAGGGACAGGGAGAATCTGTCCTGTTTGCATTTTTTTTTTTTTTTTTTTTTTTTTGAGATGGAGTCTCGCTCTATCACCAAGGCTGGAGTGCAATGGCACAATCTCAGCTCGCTGCAACCTCCACCTCCCTGGTTCAAGCGATTCTTCTGCCTTGGCCTCCTGAGTAACTGGGATTACAGCATGCGTCACCACACCCAGCTAATTTTTTGTATTTTTAGTAGAGATGGGGTTTCACTATGTTGGTCAGGCTGGTCTCGAACTCCTGACCTCAGGTGATCCGCCCACCTTGGCCTCCCAAAGTGTTGGGATTACAGGCATCAGCCATCGCACCTGGCCCCTATTTGCGCTTTCTAATGCAAACCAGGCCTGCACACTGCCTTGGGTCCTAAAATCGTTGCATTGACTGGGTCTTCTCAAAATCCTATATCCAAGCATCTTAGGTCTTCAGCTCCACCTCTGAGGACCCACTGGGGAGTCTCAGGAAAGAGGGAGGGGTCTTTCATCTCAGGAAAAACATGGAGCTCTTATCTCCACCGCCCACCCCCCGTGCTCTACCCTTCTTCCTCTCTGCAGAAGGAGCTCAGTGAGGACATCCGAGGGACCCACGATGCAAAGCAGGGCTCCGAGAGCCCTGCCCAAGCAGGGAGAGAGTCAGAGGCCCTGAAGGCCCAGCTGGAAGAGGAGAGGCAGCGGGTGGCCCAAGTGCAGCGTGAGCTGGAGGCGCAGAGGAGCCAGCTGCTGCAGCTGAGGACCCAGCGGCCCTTGGAGAGGCTGGAGGAGAAGGAAGTGGTGGAGTTCTACCGGGACCCCCAGCTGGAGGGCAGCCTGTCCAGGGTGAAGGCCCAGGTAGAGGAGGAGAGCAAGCGGCGGGCTGGCCTGCAGGCAGACCTGGAAGTGGCAACCCAGAAGGTCGTGCAACTGGAGAGCAAGAGGAAGACCATGCAGCCTCATCTGCTGACCAAGGAGGTCACCCAGGTAGAGAGGGACCCCGGCCTGGACAGCCAGGCGGCCCAGCTCAGGAACCAGATCCAGCAGCTCCGCAGGGAGGATGCCGTCATCTCAGCCCGGCTGGAAGGGCTGAAGAAGGAGCTACTGGCCCTTGAGAAGAGGGAGGTGGACGTGAAGGAGAAGGTCGTGGTGAAAGAAGTGGTCAAGGTGGAGAAAAATCTGGAAATGGTCAAGGCCACCCAGGCTCTGAGGCTACAGATTGAGGAGGATGCTGCACGGAGGAAGCAGGCGGAGGAGGCTGTGACCAAGTTACAGGCTCGCATCGGAGACCTGGAGCGGGCTATCAGCTCGGTGGAGCCCAAGGTCATCGTGAAGGAGGTGAAGAAGGTGGAGCAGGACCCAGGGCTCCTCCAGGAGTCCTCCAGGCTGAGGAGCCTTCTCGAGGAGGAGAGGAGCAAGAACGCGACACTGGCCAGGGAGCTGAGCGACCTGCACAGCAAGTACAGCATGGTGGAGAAGCAGAGGCCCAAAGTGCAGCTCCAGGAGCGCGTCCACGAGATCTTCCAGGTGGATCCGGAGACAGAGCAGGAGATCACTCGGCTCAAGGCCAAGCTGCAAGAGATGGCGGGCAAGAGGAGCGGTGTGGAGAAGGAGGTGGAGAAGCTGCTGCCCGACCTAGAGGTCCTGCGGGCCCAGAAGCCCACGGTGGAGTACAAGGAGGTGACCCAGGAGGTGGTGAGGCACGAGAAGAGCCCCGAGGTGCTGCGCGAGATCGACCGCCTGAAGGCTCAGCTCAATGAGCTCGTCAACAGCCACGGGCGCTCCCAGGAGCAGCTCATTCGCCTGCAGGGTGAGCGCGACGAGTGGAGGCGCGAGCGGGCCAAGGTGGAGACCAGGACGGTGAGCAAGGAGGTGGTGCGCCACGAGAAGGATCCGGTGCTGGAGAAGGAAGCAGAGCGGCTCCGCCAGGAGGTGCGGGAGGCGGCCCAAAAGAGACGGGCCGCGGAGGACGCGGTGCACGAGCTGCAGAGCAAAAGCCTGCTGCTGGAGAGGAGGAAGCCCGAGGAGAAGGTGGTGGTGCAGGAGGTCGTGGTCACCCAGAAGGACCCGAAGCTGCGCGAGGAGCATAGCCGGCTGAGCCGGAGCCTGGACGAGGAGGTGGGCCGGCGGCGCCAGTTGGAGCTTGAGGTGCAGCAGCTGCGGGCCAGCGTAGAGGAGCAGGAGGGCCTGCTCAGCTTCCAGGAGGACCGCAGCAAGAAGCTGGCCGTGGAGAGGGAGCTGCGGCAGCTGACCTTGAGGATCCAGGAGCTCGAGAAGCGGCCTCCCACGGTGCAGGAGAAGATCATCATGGAGGAAGTGGTCAAGCTGGAGAAGGACCCGGACCTGGAGAAATCCACGGAAGCCCTGCGGCGGGACCTGGACCAGGAGAAGGCCCAGGTGACGGAGCTGCATCGGGAGTGCAAGAACCTGAAGGTCCAGATTGACATTCTCCAGAAAGCCAAATCGCAGGAGAAGACCATCTACAAGGAAGTGATCCGGGTGCAGAAGGACCGCGTGCTGGAGGATGAGCGGGCCCGCTTGTGGGAGATGCTCACCAGGGAGCGCACTGCCCGGCAGGCCAGGGAGGAGGAGGCGCAGCGCCTGCGGGAGCGCATTGACCGGGCCGAGAGGCTGGGGAGGACCTGGTCCCGGGAGGAGGCTGAACTGCAGAGGGCCCGGGACCAGGCAGACCAGGAGCGTGGGCGGCTGCAGCAGGAGCTGCGGGCTCTGGAGAGGCAGAAGCAGCAGCAGACACTGCAGCTGCAGGAGGAGTCGAAGCTGCTTAGCCAGAAGACAGAGAGCGAGCGGCAGAAGGCGGCCCAGCGGGGCCAGGAGCTCTCACAGCTCGAGGCGGCCATCCTCCGCGAGAAGGACCAGATCTATGAGAAGGAGCGGACCCTCCGGGACCTCCACGCCAAGGTGAGCCGGGAGGAGCTCAGCCAGGAGACCCAGACGCGAGAGACCAACCTTTCCACCAAGATCTCCATCCTGGAACCCGAGACAGGGAAGGACATGTCCCCGTACGAGGCCTACAAGAGAGGCATCATCGACAGAGGCCAGTACCTACAGCTGCAGGAGCTCGAGTGCGACTGGGAGGAGGTCACCACCTCGGGGCCCTGTGGGGAGGAGTCTGTGCTCCTGGACCGCAAAAGCGGGAAGCAGTACTCCATCGAGGCGGCCCTTCGCTGCCGGCGCATCTCGAAGGAGGAGTACCATCTGTACAAGGATGGCCACCTGCCCATCTCTGAGTTCGCACTGCTTGTGGCTGGGGAGACCAAGCCATCCTCCTCGCTCTCCATCGGCTCTATCATTTCCAAGTCCCCACTTGCCTCCCCGGTCCCCCAGAGCACCAGTTTCTTCTCTCCCGGCTTCTCTCTCGGGCTCGGTGATGACAGCTTCCCTATCGCCGGAATCTATGACACAACCACAGACAACAAGTGCAGCATCAAGACGGCCGTGGCCAAGAACATGCTGGACCCCATCACCGGGCAGAAGCTACTGGAGGCCCAGGCGGCCACAGGAGGCATCGTGGACCTGCTCAGCCGTGAGCGCTACTCTGTGCACAAGGCCATGGAGAGGGGCCTGATCGAGAACACCTCCACACAGAGGCTGCTCAACGCCCAGAAGGCCTTCACTGGCATCGAGGACCCTGTCACCAAGAAGAGGCTGTCGGTGGGCGAGGCTGTCCAGAAGGGCTGGATGCCCCGGGAGAGTGTGCTTCCACACCTGCAGGTGCAGCACCTGACTGGGGGGCTCATCGACCCCAAGAGGACAGGCCGCATCCCCATCCAGCAGGCCCTCCTCTCCGGGATGATCAGCGAGGAGCTGGCCCAGCTCCTGCAGGACGAGTCCAGCTACGAGAAGGATTTGACAGACCCCATCTCCAAGGAACGGCTGAGCTACAAGGAGGCCATGGGCCGCTGCCGCAAAGACCCCCTGAGTGGCCTGCTGCTCCTGCCAGCAGCCCTGGAGGGGTACCGCTGCTACCGCTCCGCATCGCCCACCGTCCCGCGCTCCCTGCGCTGACACAGGCCAAACAGCCAGTAGGGAAGTGTGTGTCTTGGGGCAGGTAGGATACGTACACCTCTTGCCCCAGAGCAGCCTCATCCCAGGCAGTGGGTCTTCCCCCTGCCCGACCACTGTTTTATTATTTTACTAACTTGGTGTTGGGCTCCCTCCCCTAACCTTGGTGCCTGATCCATCCCCAGACCAGGACAGCAGCCACTCAGTTCTTCCTCCACCTCCAGCCAGTGATCCCAATAAACAAATTCTCTCTCCCTGTGCCATGTGGTGTCCCATTCGTTCACATTTGAGAGCACAGGATTCAGGTGTCTGGGAGATGAGTGCAGGGAAAGCATTGCTCAAGTCTTTCCCTCGGCGGACATGCTCAATTTGCCTGCCTAGGAAATGGGCATCCTCAGAGATTATGGTTTAAAATCACTAAAGGAAGCCGGGCACGGTGGCTCATACCTGTAATCCCAGCGCTTAGGGAGGCCAAGGCGGGTGGATCACGAGGTCAGGAGTTCGAGGACAACTTGACCAACATGGTAAAACCCCATCTCTACTAAAATACAAAATTTAGCTGGGTGTGGTGGTGCGTGCCTGCAATCCCCACTACTCAGGAGGCTGAGGCAGGAGAATTGCTTGAACCTGGGAGGCGGAGGTTGCAGTGAGCTGAGATTGTGTCACTGCACTCTAGCCTGGGTGACAGAGCGAGACTCTGTGTCAAAAAAAAAAAAAAAAAAAAAAATCATGGAACAGCTCCTGTCTCCCCACCTGCTCCTTGCTCCTTGCCCACTTCCCCGCTGTCTCAGTTTGGGCCAGAGCTGTCTCCAGCCCTGTGTCAATGTCCCCCTTGGGAAGCCCAGGGGTCTCCTGTGAGCAGTACAACCAGAAAACTCAGGAACATATCATATTTATTTCTTGTTGTCAAGCCAGAAATGAACCAAAAGCAGCATATCTCAGGTGAAGGAAGGACTCTAGTGCAGTCACAGCCCAGCTCTCCTGGGATCCGGGGAATGCCCTCTCTCCTCTCCCTCACTTCCCTCCTGTTTAACTTGGGACTCTTAACTGGAACTCAACTCTTCCCCCAAACATTTTAAATCCAAAAAGACCAGCAGGGGGCGCCATTTCCTCAGGGTCTGGCCCTGCAGGCGGGGCAGGTGAGGGCTTGCACACCTACACCCAGCTCTGGCAGGCCCCCTGCCTTCAACTTGGCACGTGTTGTTCCAGTGCCTGGGGACCCCTCGTGCATGGAGCATCCATGCCTCTATTTTGAAACGGCACCATCAAACCCAAAAAACACACAGGATCTCCCTAACCTGTGGGCAGGACTAACCCAGACTCAGTCCTCTGCAGGCTGATGCCAAATTCCTTAGCGCTTTGCTCTCCCCAGATGCCTCCTCTCTCAGCAATGGGTAGGAGGCAGCTGGGGCAGCAGCTGCTCGAGAGAGGATCTGAGTGTGGTCTTGATGTTCTCAAGGGCAGAATCGCTGCAGCACATACTGGCGGGCGGCCGGAGAGGGCTCGGGGGACGAGAAGTACGGGTGGGCCAGGGCAGTCTTGGCTGTGATCCGCCGGCTGGGGTCATACTGCAGGAGTTGCTGGGAAGAAAGGAGCAAGAGGATGTGGTCTGGGTGCAGCCAGGGTGGGGTGAGAAATCCCCCTCCCAGGTCCCAGATCAAGGGCCTGAGCCCCAAATTGGCTGCCCTCAAACCCAGAACCACACGAAGCCACGACCTCCTGGCTCTCCAGCGAGTTCTGGACACTCCTGGAATCTGGACTGTCCTAATGAGTCACCCAGGTCTCCTCAGGCCACGGAAGCTGAGTCATTCCCCTTCTCGGGGAGGGTCCCAGGTCCCAGCCTGCTTCTAGTCGGGAAGACTACAGAACCCCACGTATCAGGAAGCAGGGGACTGAAGCTGTCCAGGGAGAAACCCTGAGTGGGGGGCACAGGGACTGACACTCCAAGAGGCCAAACCTGTCCAGTCCTCTGCCCTAGAGTCCCTAGACCCAGGCAGGATGTGGAAGGACCCCCCATGGTGGAGCAGCCCAGACGGAGGGCTCGGGGCCTTGGCTGGAGTCCGTGCCGTCCTGCTCCCATTGGGCGGGTAGACAATATGCAGAGACTTCTGGAGAGCTGGACACACAGCCTGAAGACGAAAATACTGACCCGCCTTCCTCTCACTCAGCACCAGATTAAGGAAAGAAATGTGGCTCCAAGACTTTGTGGGCAAGAATGGACAGGGGACAGGTGCAGGGGCTCACACCTGTGATCCCCCACTTTGACAGGCCAAAGCAGGAGGATCACTTGAGCCCAGGAGTTCGAGACCAGTCTGAGCAACATAGTAAGACCCCCATTTCTACAAAAATAAAATTAGCTGAGCATGGTGGTGCACCCCTATAGTCTCAGCTACTCAGGAAGCTGAGGCAAGAGGATCCATTGAGCTCAGGAGTTCGAGACCAGCCTGGGCAACATGGTGAAACACTGTCTCTACAAAAAAATACAAAAGGTAGCCAGGCATAGTGGCATGTACCTGTGGTCCCACCTACTCAGGAGGCTGAGATGGGAGGATTGCTTGTGCCTAGGAGGTCAAGGCTGCAGTGAGTCATGGTCATACCACTGCACTGCACTCCAGCCTGGGTGACAGATTGAGACCCTGTCACAAAAAAAAAAAAAAAAAAAAAGGATGGCTCTGCCAGAGACTTCCTGGGCAGTCCGGCCTGGTACACAGCTCAAGACACCAACAGAAGGGGTGAGTGAGAACTGTGGCATGGGCCCAGGCAGCAGGGGACAGCCTGTTCTGAAGATTGACCACTGTAGGAGTCACAGGGGAACACCCAGGTGGTAGAATGAGTGGCCCCAGCTGGGCACAGTGAGTGGCTCACGCTTGTAATCCCAGCACTTTAGGAAGCTGAGGTGGGCAGATCACCTGAGGTTAGGAGTTCGAGACTAGTCTGGCCAACATGGTGGAACCCTGTCTCTACTAAAAAAAAAAAAAAAAATACAAAAATCAGCTGGGCGTGGTGACAGGCACCTGTAGCCCCAGTTACTCGGGAGGCTGAGGCAGAAGAATGACTTGAACACAGGAGGTGGAGGTTGCAGTGAGCTGAGATCACGCCATTGCACTCCAGCCTGGGCAACAAGAGCGAAACCCCCCCTCCAAAAAAAAAAAAAAAAAAGAAGCTATGGCCCCGGCCTGGGGAGGCATACAGCTTAGATGGAGCAGTAATGTCCACAAAGTAGAATAACCAAACACACAAGGCAACTAGGGCAAAAGGGCATGTCGCACAGCAGAAAGACAGAGCTAACTCAATGAGGCCACTTCCACAGGGAAGAGAAATACTGCACTTCTCGCGGGGTAGGCTTCCAGGTTGAGCAATCAGTACACCCAAGGACAAGGACAAGCCAGTTGTGTACAAGGGTCAGGAAAGAGACTTTGGCCTTGGACTCGGAAAGTGCCAGGGTTATGTAGGAGGCTGGCTGATGAGGGGACATTGTAGTCGGAGCAGCAGCTGGAGCCCACATGCGCCTACCATGAGCAGGTCCCTGCCCTCTGGCTCCAGACTGGGCACAATCTCTCCCAGTCCCTTCCTGGTC
Organism: Papio anubis; assembly: GCF_008728515.1. Classification (NCBI taxonomy): domain Eukaryota; kingdom Metazoa; phylum Chordata; class Mammalia; order Primates; family Cercopithecidae; genus Papio; species Papio anubis. The sequence continues at coordinate 67,592,904 of NC_044992.1, read as the reverse complement.
CACTTAGGGAAGTTGCCCTTATAGTCAGGCAGCTGGGTGACCCCGGGCCATGTGGCTTCGCTGGGTGTCCCCAGCATACGAAAGATACGAAAGAGCTGGTCAATCTCAGAGTCACCAGGAAACAGGGCTTTTCGAGTCACCTGAAATGGGGAAGAAGAGAAGGTGTGGGGTCTGCCACTTTGTTGTACAGAATCCAATACCAGATAAGTGGCCAGACCCAGGGAAAGGCCTGTCAAGATATCTTTCCCATGGTTGTGCAAAGAATTCTGGCCTCTTTTGGAAGAAGGCTACCTTCCTCAGTCCTTTAGCCAGTACCAAACAACTTTTTTAAAAAAATAGAGATGGAGTCTTGCTCTATAGCCCAGGCTAGAGTGCAGTGGTGCAATCACAGCTCACTGCAGCCTCAAGCACAGGCTCAAGCAATCCTCCTGCCTCAGGACTATAAGCATGCACCACCATACCCAGCTAATTTTTATATTTTTTTAAATGCTGGGGATTTGCTATGTTGCCCAGGCTGGTCTCAAACTCCTGGGCTCAAGCAATCCTCCCATCTCAGCTTCCCAAAGTGCTGGGATTACAGGCGTGAGCCACCATGCCTCAAACACTCTTTAATCCACCTCTAATGGAAGCATCAGTGGGCCCCACCCAACCCCAGGAGGACCCTGCCTGTGGCACCCTGTGGCCATGTGTGCCCCTCTCTCTACCATCTCTGCAAAGATGCAACCAATGCTCCAGATATCCACAGCTGTGGTATAGAACTTGCTGCCCAAGAGAATCTCGGGGGCGCGATACCACAGTGTCACCACCTGCAGGGCAAGGAAACAGCATCACTCAGGGTGGCTGAGTGCATGGGTGACACGCCTCCTGCTGCCCCTCTCTCCTCTTTGTCTCACAATACCTCGTGGGTGTAGGTGCGCAGGGGCACCCCGAAGGCTCGAGCCAGGCCGAAGTCAGCCAGCTTGATGGCACCCAACTCATTGATGAGCAGATTCTGGGGCTTCAGGTCTCGGTGGATGACCCGATGTGAGTGGCAGAAACTCACCCCCTGCAGCAACTGGAAGAGGTAGCTCTGGAGAAATGAGTGCGAGGTGGAGGCGGCTGAGTGGAGGCGCTGCGTGGACAGGGATGGCAGGGACGGGGTGTCACCACTCCTTCCCCGCCCTTCCCTCCCTACCTTGATGAGGTGCAGGGGGAGCTCCGAGTCTGGGGTGGAGTCCATGTACTTCTTCAGGTCCTGGCTGAGGAACTCAAACACCAGATAAAGCTTCCTCTCGTTGTGCACCACGTCCAGCAGCCTGGCAGGAAGATGGCAGTCAGGATGCTACCTTCGCCATCCCAGCTTCCCCGCCTCCATCCCCAACTCACTGGACGATGTTGGGGTGCTTCAGTTCCTTGAGCAGGGAGATCTCCCTGATGGCAGTGCTTGGGACACCCTCCATCTCCCTGCAAGAAACAAGGGCACACCCACGGGCAGAGACTTGGGCCAAGAAGGGCACTTCCGGCCAGGGGAATTGGCTTCTGCGTTCCTTATCCCCACAGAATTACCCAGGCCCCAGCAATGGAGACCTGTGCTCCTTGGCATGTCACCCAGCAAGCTCCACAGAGCAGGGCCCCGGCGAAGGCTGGTCAGAAGACAGTGAGCTGGGGGAAGGATGGGGAAGGGCTGCCGGGCAGCACCCGGAGGAGTTAAGTGTGGACTCCAGGAAGGAGGGAACGGATCAGGGAGCGCCCAGGTTGTGATGGCCCAGGGCAGGTAACTCAGGGGCAGTCCCAGCACTCACAAATCCAGTCTGATCTTCTTCAGGGCCACCAGCTGCCCTGTCTCCCTGTTCTTGGCCTTGTACACCACCCCGTAGGTGCCCTCTCCGATCTTCTCTACCTTCTGGAACACATCCATGGCCACGGAGCTGCCTGGGAAACAGAAGGCGCTGGGCCATTTGTGCCCCACGCCCAGCGCCCCTGTTGCTCCTCCAGCCTCCATGCGGCGCCCTGCCCAGCCCAGCCCCGCCCCGCCCCGCCCCGCCCCGCCCCACCCAGGCTGCCCAGCTCCCAAGGCCTGCGGCCCAGCCACCCCGACCCCAGCTCATCCTGCCTGGGAACCTGGCTGGGGGTCAGAGACTGCCCCTCGCCCAGCCCAGCCCAAACCCCCAGGGGGTCGGGGGCCACCCCTCACCCAGCCCAGCCAGGACCCCCAGGCTTCTCGCCTATGCCTGGCTTCTGAGGGCAGGACCCACACTCTCCCACCCGGCCCCCTGCCCAGCCCAACCAGATCCCCCAGGGGGTCAGGGGACACCCTTCACCCAGCCCAGCCCAGACCCTCCGAGTCAGAGGCCACCCCTCCCCCAGCCCAGCCTGGACCCCCAGGCCTCTCACTTGTGCCTGGCCTTAGCAAGACCACCCTCTCCCGCCCGGGTCCCCGCCCAGCCCGGCCAGGCCCAGGCTCTAGGGGCACAAGGTGGCCAGGAAGGGCTGCCCAGGGGCCAGGGCCACTGGGGGCAGAGGTCAGGGGTCAGGAGGGTCTTGAAGTCACAGTCCTGCCCTAGGCTGCACGGTCAGGGCCCACGGCCTCGGGCCGGCCCGGCACAGCCCGTGTGACGACGCTCAGTCTCCTCTGAAGGCAGAGCCTGACCAGGCGCAGACCCCTGCATCCTGGGCCCCCAACCTGGGCCCCCCAGCCCGGCCTCTGGGCCCCTGGCACCCTCCCCTGAGGCCCCAGGCCCAGAATTCACCAGAAGCCCTGAGAGGCTGCAGCCCACAGCCCTGGTTGCAGCTCCCCCTCCTGGCCCCCGCCGGCGCTGCACCACGAGCACACATCGAGGGCACGCCCCTTGGGCCTTTATTCACTAGGACCTTCTGGAACCCTCCATGGCCCCACACCAAGCACGGGCTGGCACCCGAGCTCAGCCACCTGCAGTCTCCCCGGGTGGGGCTGTCGGATTTATGGCATGCTTTCTGGGCTCTCATTGATGAGCTAATCCCAAAGTAGGGGAAGGGGCTGGATTCACCATCCGCCCCTCTGCTTTCGGCTCCAGACAAGGCCGTCGCTGGGGAGGCGTCTGCGCTCTCTGGGGCTCCCGCAGCTCCAGAGGGTTTGGCCTTGGAAGCAGGTGGGGGTGTTGCTGGGCTGCTGTTTCCTACTGGCCGCCACCCCGCTCCTGCTGGTACAGCCTCTGCTCCCGGATGGCTTGTTCCAACAAGGGCAGGTTCATCCCCTCCACGCAGGTCAGCACGCGCGCCTTCACCAGGGAGCCTCCGTCTGCAAGACAAACACCAGGGCACTAGCGGTGACTGAGGTGACTGCGCGGCGTGTCAATAACGTCCTCCAAAGTGCATTCCAGCTGTTCCCTCAACAGCTCAGTCCTGGGTTTTGGCAGCAAGCTGCGTGGACAATAACAACGGCATATGGGGCTAAGGCAAGTGCGTACTTGGGCCTAGAACCGTGGGCCTGCCATGCACAGCAGGCCCGTGTCTGGAACTTAGCAGGTGGCCAGAAAAGCCCTCTGGTCTGAGGAAAGGCCCCCTTGGCACCTCGGGACGCAATGTCATCAGAAACCAAGGGAAAAGAGACACCCATATTTTAAAAATCCAAGGGACTGAGCTTCTGGTAAGTTTGGCTTTATAGGAACAGGTCATCCCACCGTGGACGAGGGGCTCTAGCAGATGTGATGGTGACCTGATCCATAATGGAAAGGTTTGCCAATGTTCAGGTGGCACCAAACAGGAAAGACACGTGGGATTTGCCATAAGAGACTTTTTTTTTTTTTTTTTTTTTTTTGAGACGGAGTCTCGCGCTGTGTCACCCAGGCTGGAGTGCAGTGGCGCGATCTCGGCTCACTGCAAGCTCCGCCTCCCAGGTTCAGGCCATTCTCCTGCCTCAGCCTCCGAGTAGCTGGGACTACAGGCGCCCGCCACCACGCCCGGCTAGTTTTTTGTATTTTTAGTAGAGACGGGGTTTCACCATGTTAGCCAGGATGGTCTCGATCTCCTGACCTCGTGATCCGCCCGCCTCGGCCTCCCAAAGTGCTGGGATTACAGGCTTGAGCCACCGCGCCCGGCCATAAGAGACTTTTTAAACATTTTCTTTCTTTTGCCAGATGAACTGGCTCACACCTGTAATCCTAGCACATTGGGAGGCCGAGGCATGTGGAACACTTGAGGTCAGGAGTTACAGACCAGCCTGGCCAACATGACGAAACCCCATCTCTACTAAAAATACAAAAATTAGCCACGTGTAGTAGTGCATGCCTATAGTCCCAGCTACTCGTGAGGCTGAGGCAGGAGAATCGCTTGAACCCAGGAGGTGGAGGTTGCAGTGAGCCAAGATCACACCACTGCACTCCAGCCTGGGAGAGACAGCGAGACTCCACCTAAAAAAAAAAATTCTTTTTTTGAGACAGGGTGTTGCTCTGTCACTTGGGCTGGAGTGCAGTGGGTCAATCATGGCTCAGTATAGCCTCCACCTCCCAGGCTCAGGTGATCATCTCATCTTCCTCAGGAGCTGGGATTACAGGCACGCACCACCACACCTGGCTAATTTTTGTATTTCTTGTAGAGATGGGGTCTCGCCATGTTGCCCAGGCTGGTCTCAAACTCCTGGGATCAAGTGATCTGCCCGCCTCGGCCTCCCAACATGCAAGAATTATAGGTGTGAGCCACTGCGCCTAGCTAACTTTTTTTTTTTTTTTTTTCTATTTTCTCCAGTAACAGCTTGCAAGGGAAAAAAAAATTAAAAAAATTTTTGCACTCATGCTCTTTCTGCTCTCTGAGCATTTTAATAAATAGATTTCTGAGACGGGCAGATCGCCTGAGGTCAGGAGTTCGTGACCAGCCTGGCCAACACGGCAAAACCCCATCTCTACTAAAAATACCAAAATTAGCCAGGTGTGATGGCTGGCACCTGTAAACCCAGCTACTCGGGAGACTGAGGCAGGAGAATCACTTGAACCTGGGAGGCAGAGGTTGCAGTGAGCTGAGATCAAGCCACTGCATTCCAGCCTGGGCGACAGAGTGAGACTCCCTCTCAAAATAAATAAATAGATTCAACGTTCTAGGCCATTACACTGTCTTCTTTTTATGCTGTTTTGAGATAAAGGCTGTGCCTGTCCTTTCCTCTAGTCTAGGTCATTTATAGCACAGCCTGAGGACAGAATCCAGGGTGTCATCCTGCCTAGATTCCAGCTGTCTACACAGGCTACCCTTAGACAATGAACTCATTTGAAACATGAGGTTGCCTGCGTGTCTCAGCTTCTGTTAGCCTAGTGCTGAGCAGCAGAGCCTGCACAGGTTAGAGAGGAATCGGGGCCGGGTGCGGTGGCTCCCAACACTATAATCCCAACACTTTGGGAGGGCAAGACAGGTGGATCACTTGAGGCCAGGAGTTCAAGACCAGCCTGGCTAACATGCCAAAACCCTGTCTCTACTAAAAATACAAAAGTTACCCAGGCGTTGTGGCACAAACCTGTCATCCCAACTACTTGGGAGACTGAAGCATGATAATCATTTGAACCAGGGAGGTGGATATTGCAGTGAGCCAAGATTGCGCCACTGCACTCCAGCCTGGGCAACAGAGCAAGACTCTTGTCTCAAAAAAAAAAAAAAAAAAAAAAGGACAGGCGCAGTGGCTCATGTCTGTAATCCCAGCACTCTGGGAGGCTGAGGTGGGCAGATCACCTGAGGTCAGGAGCTCAAGACCAGCCTGGCCAACACGGTGAAACCCTGTCTCTACTAATACAAAAATTAGCTGGGTGTGGTGGCACACTCCTGTAATCCCAGCTATTCGGGAGGCTGAGGCAGGAGACTCACTTGAACCTGGGAAGCAGAGGTTGCAGTGAGCGGAGATCATGCCACTGTACTCCCAGCCTGGGTAACAGAGCGAGACTCTGTCTCAAAAAAAAAAAAAAAAAAAAAGATAAAGAACATGGAGTAAAGAAAGGCCTGGGTTATAAAAAGCAGTCAGAATGCAGTGGAGTGAGGCCTGGGGAGAGGAAGGCGTTATACGGAGCACAGATGTTCTTTTAGGTTTGTCTGCAAAGGGAGGGAAGGTCATGGGCAGGCAGGTCGGACTCTAGTGTAGAAGATGACTTCTTGTCGTTGAGACTATTATTTCCATATAGAGGAGGCTTGAGCGCCTTATATGTGGAGAGGGAAGAACTGTGGTAGCCCTTTAGGTAGGAGGGACCCTGCTTCCTCTTAGACTAGAGGAAGGCGCTAACGGTGGCCATTTCAGTGTCTGACTGTAGGAGGAAGAACGGCTGCCTGTGGCCTCAATTCTAGCTGGGACATAAAGCAATAAGCTGGGAGGGACAGGGGAGGAGAGGAAGTGAGTTCTTATGAGGCAAGGGAATTTCTGGACTAGCTGTGGTGGCGCCTGGGAGGCGGGTGTGGCCAGGACACAGGAAGGATTTCTAGGCAGAGCAGGGAAACCTCAGTGAGCCCCTGAAATCATTGAGCTCCGAATCCTTGGAGCTCTGTGATCTTTCTGCACTCAACAGTTGGCAGGACCAGGAGGGTGGAGGCTGGGGTCTCAGGGCAGGAGTGAAGCTGCCAGGAAAGTGGCTGAAATGGTAGTGAGGCCCAGCGGGGAAAAGAGGTGGGGAAGAAAGTCCAGGAGTCCCGAGTCCACAGGTCCTGAAAGGGCAAGAGGGACGCAGCAGAAGTAGAAGGGAGAGCGGATGGCATGCAATCCATCTTGTTTCAGGAAAACAAGACCAAGGTGCGGCAGCAGGCGTGGGAGGTGGAATTGGGGCAGAGGTGCTTGCTGGTGGAACTGGTTGGCAGCAGGGAGACAGGGAGGGATGTGAGATGCTGACACACCTGAGGAGCCGGGGAAACTCGGGCCCTGCTCCAGACTCTGTGGGTGTGTGGTTTGGGGAGGAAGGTTTGGGCAAGTCCCGGAGCCATAAGGATGCTCAAAGAGGGAGGTGCACAGGGGACACACAGGAAGGTTTCCCTCCCTCCCTCCCTTTCTCTTCTCTTTTCTCTTTCTTTTCTTTCGTCTTTCTTTTTCTTTTTCTTTTTTTTTTTTTTTTGACAGGGTCTCACTCTGTCCCCCAGGCTGGAGTACAGTGGTACAGTCTCAGTTCACTGCAATCTCCACCTCCCTGGCTCAAGTGATCTTCCCACCTCAAGTTCCCCAGTAGCTGGGACTATAGGCTTGTGTGCAACAATACACCCTGCTAATTTTTGTATTTTTTGTAGAGACGGGGTTTCACCATGTTACCCAGGCTGGTTATTATTATTATTTTTTTTGAGATGGAGTTTTGCTCTTGTCGCCCAGGCTGGAGTGCAATGGCGTGATCTCAGCTCACTGCAACCTTTGCCTCCCAGTTTCAAGCGATTCTCCTGCCTCAGCCTCCCGAGTTGCCGGGATTACAGGCATGCGTCACCACGCTCAGCTAATTTTGTATTTTTTTAGAGACAGGGTTTCACCATGTTGGTCAGGCCGGTCTCGAACTCCTGACTTCAAGTGATCCACCCACCTCGGCCTCCCAAAGTGCTGGATTACAGGTGTGAGCCACCGCGGCTGGCCGTCCAGGCTGGTCTTGAACTCCTGGACTCAAATAATCCACCTGCCTCAGCCTCCCAAAAGTTCTGGGATTACAGGCATGAGCCACTGTGCCCGGCCTCTTTTCTTTTTCTTTAGAAACAGGGTCTCATTTTGTCACCCAGGTTGGAGTGCAGTGGCATGATCATAGCATGATCATAGCTCACTGCAGCATCGAACTCCTGCCTCAAGCCATCCTCCTGCCTCAGGCTTCCAAGTAGCTGGGACTACAAGCACTAGCCACCACACCCCGCTAATATTTTCATTCTTGTAGTGATGGAGTCTCTCTGCGTCGCCCAAGTTGGTCTCAAAATCCTGGGTTCAAGTGATCCTCCCACCTCAGCCTCTGAACATGCTAGATTACTGAGCCCCTGAGCCCAGCCACACAGGAAGGTTTCTGACGGCAAGGTGCAGGGGTGCGGTGAGAGAAAAGCAGAAGGCAGAGGATGCATGGTGAGGGCTTGTGGGTAGATGCTTGCTGTGGTCCAGTGCCCTTCGGCCTGGGCGTGCTCCGAGCGCCTCTGGAGTAGGCCTGGGAAAGGCTGTGCCCCACACCTTAGCTTCAGAATAGGCGGCCCTCGGGCCTTTGGATGGCGCCAGCAGGTGTCAGGTCTGTGGGTTTTATCACAGCCCAACACGTCTTCACCTGTCGGTCTTCTCAGCTAGTTCTTATGCACACATTTCTGAAAAGTGACCTCTCACCTGTCCTCAGAACCGTCAGTCTGGCCACAGGGCAGGATTCACATCTGATCAACCTTTGTGTCCCCACAGGACTTTGGGCCTGGCACAGGAAGGTTTATTGTTTTATTTCCATTTATTTATTACTATTTTGTAGAGGCAGGCGCTTGCTACATTTTCCAGGCTGGTCTTGAACTCCTGGGCTCAAGCGAGCCTCCCCCACTAGCCTCTCAAAGTGCTGGGATTACAGGTATGAGCCACCACACCTGCACTTTTTTTTCTTTTTTTTTTTTTTTGAACAGGGTCTCACCCTGTCATTCAGGCTAGAGTACAGTTGTGCAAGATCAGCTCACTGTAACCTTGAACTCCTGGACTCAAGCAATCCTGCCACCTCAGCCTCTCAAGTAACTGGGACGACAAGCATGTGCCACCACACCTGAATAATTTTTTAATTTTTGTAAAGATGGGGTCTCACTATGTTGCCCAGGCTGGTCTTGAACTCCTGATCTCAAGCAATCCTCCTTTCTTGGCATCCCAAAGTGCTGACAATATAGGCATGAGCCACCACACTTGGCTTTCACAGGGAGGTTTAAAGCAGCCACAGGGTGCCCCCTCTGCCCAGGCCAGAGGTCAGGGCAGACAGAGCACAGTCAGCCCAGATGCTCTCCTCCCACCTCCTCATTTTTGATTCCCAGTTCCCTCTGTGAATGACGAGCATGTATGACTTAGAAAATCAAGACAGGCCAGGCGCGGTGGCTCACGCTTGTAATCCCATTACTTTGGGAAGCCAAGGAAGGTGGATCATGAGGTCAGGAGCTCAAGACCAGCCTGGCCAAGATGGTGAAACCCTGTCTCTACTAAAAATACAAAAATTAGCCAGGCGCAGTGGCAGGCGCCTGTAATCCCAGGTACTCAGGAGGCCGAGGCAGGAGAATCTCTTGAACCCGGGAGGTGGAGGTTGCTGTGAGCTGAGATCACGCCACTGCACTCCAGCCTGGGCGACAGAGTGAGAGACTGAGACTCTGTCTCCGGAAAAAAAAAAGAAAATCCATCCTGGCTAGCACGGTGAAACCCCGTCTCTACTAAAAAATACAAAAAACTAGCCGGGCGAGGTGGCGGGTGCCTGTAGTCCCAGCTACTCGGGAGGCTGAGGCAGGAGAATGGCGTAAACCCGGGAGGCGGAGCTTGCAGTGAGCTGAGATCCGGCCACTGCACTCCCGCCTGGGTGACAGAGCGAGACTCCGTCTCAAAAAAAAAAAAAAGAAAAAAAAGAAAAAAAAAAGAAAATCAAGACAAAATTTTTTTCTTTTTTTGAGACGGAGTTTTGCTCTTGTTGCCCAGGCTGGAGTGTAATGGCGTGATCTCCACTCACAGGAACCTCCACCTCCCGGGTTCAAGTGATTCTCCTGCCTCAGCCTCCCGAGGAGCTAGGTTTACAGGCATGCACCACCACGCCCAGCTAATTTTGTATTTTTAGTAGAGGCGGGGTTTCTCCACGTTGGTCAGGCTGGTCTTGTCCTCCTGACCTCAGGTGATCCTCCTGACCTCAGCCTCCCAAAGTGCTGGGATTACAAGTGTGAGCCACCACGCCCCGCGACTAAAATGTTTTAAGAAAAAAAAAAAACACAAAAAACAGGTTGTGATGCAAATTATAAGAGTAGCAGTAAACTAGCCAGTGCCTAGTAACAGGCTACTTCCTCTGAGGCCTGATTAGCTTCAGGTTCAATTTTTTTGGCAAGAACCCACCAGAGGTGGTGCTATTGTGTCTTCCTCTTGCCTCACATCGGAGGTACATGATGTTTGCCCTTCTGATTTTTATCACGTTGACATTGATCAGGCTGGCCCAGGCACTGCCAGCGGGTCCCTCCATCACAATGATCCCATCAAAATGTTTCCTAATGATTTTGGCCACTAGTGAGGACTGTTGCCTGGATTTTTTATTTTGTCAGGGCTTTTAAAGTGATGACTTTGAATTCGCATATTTCTCCTGCGTTCATTCGCTGTGACTCTCCTCTAAAGAACTTTCCAGGCCGGGTGCGGTAGCTCACACCTGTAATCCCAGCATTTTGGGAGGCTGAGGCAGGCAGATCACAAGGTCAAGAGATCAAGACCAACCTGGCCAACATGATGAAACCCCGTCTCTACTAAAATTACAAAAATTAGCCGGGCATGGTGGCGCACACCTGTAGTCCCAGCTACTCGGGAAGTTGAGGCAGGAGAATTGCTTGAGCCCGGGAGGCAGAGGTTGCAGTGAGCTGAGATCATGCCACTACACTCCAGCCTGGCGAGAGAGCGACACTCCATCTCAAAAATAAAGAACTTTCTTTCATCAACCATTTGGTTTCCACTACAGGCAATCCATACAGAAATGGCAGAATAGGGCCTGGTGCCAAGATCACGCCACTGCACTCAGCCTGGACAGCAGACCAAGACTCTGTCTCAAGAAAAAAAAAAAAAACAGCAATAAGAATCAGAAGCAGGCAGGGCTACTCGGGAGGCTGAGACAGCAGAATCACTTGATCCAGGGAGTTGGAGGTTGCAGGGGGCTGAGATCGCACCACTGCACTCCACTCTGGCGACAGAGAAAGGCACTGTCTAAAAAAAAAAAAAAACGGTGGCTCATGCCTGTAATCCCAACACTTTGGGAGGCTGAGGTGGGCGGATCACGAGGTCAGGAGATGGAGAGACCATCCTGGCTAACACTGTGAAACACCATCTCTACTAAAAATACAAAAAATTAGCTGGGTGTGGTGGCGGGCGGCTGTTGTCCCAGCTACTCAGGAGGCTAAGGCAGGAAAATGCCGTGAACCTGGGAGGCGGAGCTTGAAGTGAGCGGAGATTGCACCTCTGTACTCCAGCCTGAGCAACAGAGCGAGACTCCGTCTCAAAAAAAAAAAAAAAGGAATCAGAAGTAAGGCTGGGTTTGGTGCTGCACGCCTGTAATCCCAGCATTTTGGGAGGCCAACGCAGGCAGATCCCTCATCCCAAGATAATGACACCTTGTCTCTACAGAAAATTTAAAAAGTAGCTGAGTGTGGTGGTGCATGCCTGTGGTCCCAGCTACTCAGGAGGCTGAGGTGGGAACCTCATGAGTCCAGGAGGTGGAGGTTGCAGTGAGCTGTGATCATACCATTGCACTCCAGCCTGGGTGACAGAGAGACATCTTGTCTCAAAAAAATAAAAAAAAAATTTTTTTTAAGACTCAGATTAAGAGCTGACAGACAAATTCAAAAAGATCTAAGCAAACTGCCTCGCCTCAGACCTGGTGCATTAGGCCTTGAGAAATTAGTGGTTTCTCTCTCTTCGTTCTCACTTCCCCATGGGGGACCATCTCTTCACTGTACCTGTCTTTTTTTTTTGAGATGGAGTCTCACTCTGTCATCCAGGCTGGAGTGCAATGGAACGATCTTGGCTCACTGCGACCTCTACCTCCCTGGTTCAAGTGATTCTCCTGCCTCAGTCTCCTGAGTAGCTGGGACTACAGGCACATGCCACCATGCCCAGCTAAGTTTTGTACTTTTAGTAGGGACGGGGTTTCGCCATGTTGGCTAGGCTGGTCTCAAACTCCTGCCCAGCCACCCTGTCTTTGAGTTGGCACCATGTGGCCAGTCCACTCTGAATTGAATCCTCAAGAGTCCTTGAACTTGTGGGCTGATATGGAAGAAACATTAACCCCGATGAGACACTGCTGCCGGGTCACGAGCCCATTCCTCACTGACTGCCCCAAAGACTGCCCCAGCTCAGGCCCCAGGAGGAGAAAGGGGGTGTGAGGCCGCAGCTCACCCTGCTGGTGCTGGAGCTCCCCAAGGACAATGTACAGGGAGCCCACCTGGGCATGGAAGGGCTCCACCAACTTGGTACAGACAAGAACCTGGTGTTGATCAGATCCATGCTGAGCCATCAGTGTTACTCTGGACTGGATCATGTCATAGAGGCACAACCTGGAAGGCAGAGGAAATGCAATAATTTCCATCCATATGTAGAATCACCACCACATGCAAAAGGTTTGCACGGCCAAGAAATCTATGAGTGTTCAGCCTCAGTCTCATCAGAGAAATGCAAATTGCAGCAACAAACCAGAAAAAAAATTTTCAGTCTACATTGTAGAATGTAAAGGAATTCCTTTTAATTTTCATCCCCTTGCCTTTAATTTTCTTAATGTTATATTTTTGATAAGCAGAAGCTTTTAATTTTGTTGATGATCAGTTTATTCATTGTTTATTCATTTTTTTCTTTTCTTTTTTTTTTTTTTTGAGATGGAGTCTCACTCTGTTGCCCAGGCTGGAGTGCAGTCGTGCAACCTTGGCTCACTGCAACCTCCACCTCCCGGGTTCAAGCAATTCTTGTGCCTCAGCCTCTTGAGTAGCTGGGGTTACAGGTGCCTGCCACCAGGCCTGGCTAATTTTTGTATTTTCAGTAGGGAAGGGGTTTTACCATGTTGTCCAGGCTGGTATCCAACTCCTGACCTCTAGTGATCCACCCACCTCAGCCTCCCAAAGTACTGGGATTACAGGCATGAGCCACCACACCCGACCTTTTTTTTTCTTTTATGACTTTTGCTTTCTATGTCTTGTCTAAGAAATCTTTTTTTTCCTTTCTTTCTTTCTTTTTTTTTTTTTTTCTGTATCCCAGGCTGCAGCCTTGATCTTCCAGGCTGCTCAAGCAATCCTCCCAGAGAGCCTCCTGAGTAGCTGGGACTATAGGTACTTGCCACCACACCTGGCTAATTTTTATTTATTTATTTTTTTGAGATGGAGTCTCGCTCTGTTGCCCAGGCTGGAGTGCAGTGGCACTATCTCAGCTCACTGCTAGCTCCGCCTCCTGGGTTCATGCCATTCTCCTGTCTCAGCCTCCCGAGTAGCTGGGACTACAAGTGCCCACCACCACGCCCAGCTAATTTTTTTCTATTTTTAGCAGAGATGGGGTTTCACCACGTTAGCCAGGATGGTCTCGATCTCCTGACCTTATGATCCGCCCGCCTCGGCCTCCCAAAGTGCTGGGATTACAGGCATGAGCCACCGCACCTGGCCTACACCTGGCTAATTTTTTAACTTTTTGTACAGATGGAGTTTTGCTATGTTGTCCACGCTGGTCTCAAACTCCTGGGCTCAAGCGATCCACCTGCCTCAGCCTCCCAAAGTACTGGGATTACACTCATGAGCCATTGTGCCTGGCCATCTTTTCTTTTTCAATATGGGCTATAAACGCTATTTAAAAAAAAAAAAAAAAAAAAAAAAAAAAACTTTGCCTACTCAAGGTTGTAAAGATATTTTCCGGTTTTCTTGAGACCGTGCAGTTTTAGCTTGTAATCTATGACACAGTGTAAATGTTTTTTTGCATGTTGTGAAGTAGAGATCAAGATGTTTTCCCCTACCATATTAATATCTAGCTGGGCGTAGTGGCTCATGCTGGTAATCCCAGCACTTTGGGAGGCCAAGGCAGGTGGATCGCTTGAGTCCAAGAGTTCAAGACCAACCTGGGCAACATGTTGAAACCCTGTCTCTACTAAAAATATAAAAAATTAGCCAAGCATGGTAGCATGCAGCTGTGGTCCCAGATACTTGGGAGGCCAAGACAGGAGGATCACTGGAGCCCGGGAGGCAGAGGCTGCAGTGAGCCGAGATCATACTACTGCACTCCAGTCTGGGCAACAGAGCAAGACTCTGTCTCAAAAAAAAAAAAAAGAAAATCAATAAAGTATTGGCTAAGTAGGCTGGTTGCAATGGCTCGAGCCTGTAATCCCAGCACTTTGCGGGGCCGAGGCTGGTGGATTATGAGGTCAGGAGCTCAAGACCAGCCTGGCCAAGATGGTGAAATACCATTTCTACTAAAAAATAAAAAAAAATTAGCCAGGTGTGGTGACAGGTGCCTGTAATACCAGCTACTCAGGAGGCTGAGGCAGGAGAATTGCTTGAACCCAGGAGGCAGAGGTTGCAGTGAGCCGAGATCACGCCACTGCACTCCAGCCTGGGCGACAGAGCGAGACTCCGTCTCAAAAAAAAAAAAAAAAAAAAAAAAGATTTGGCTAAGTAAATGATGCAATATCACCACAGTGAAACAAAATGGAACTACTCAAAATGATGATGGAGATCTACATGTCTGACATGGATCTAGGTCTACCATACACAGCTAAGTAAATAAATGCTACAGTACAGTAATACAATAGGATCTCATCTAGGTTAAAACACTGCTTTCTTCTTTTTTTTTTTTCTTTTCTTTTCTTTTTTTTTTTTTTTTTTTGAGGCAGGATCTCACTCTGTCATCCAGGATGGAGTGCAGTGGTGCAATCTTGGCTCACTGCAGCCTAGACCTCCCAGGTTCAGGTGATCCTCCCACCTCAGCCTCCCCAGTAGCTGAGGCTACAGGTGCACACTGCCATGCCTGGCTAATTTTTTGTATATTTTGTAGAGACAGGGTTTCACCATGTTGCCCAGGCTTGTCTCAAACTCCTGGACTCAACCAATCCTCCCACCTCAGCCTCTCAAAGTGCTAGGATCACAGATGTGAGCCTCCACACCCAGGCTTTAACTAGGTCAAAATACTTTTTTTTTTTTTGAGACCAAATTTCACTCTTGTCACCCAAGCTGGAACGTGATCTTGGCTCACTGCCACCTCTGCCTCATGGGTTCAAGCAATTCTCCTGCCTCAGCCTCCCAAATAGCTGGGATTACAGGCGCCTGCCACCACGCCTGGCTAATTTTGGTATTTTTTGTAGAGATGGGGTTTCACCATGTTGGCCAGGCTGGTTTTGAACTTCTGACCTCAGATGATCCACCCACTTTGGCCTCCCAAAGTGTTGGGATTACAGACATGAACCACCACACCTGGCCTAGGTTAAAATACTACTTTCTCTTTTTTTTTTTTTCGAGACAGAGTCTCACCCTGTCCCCCAGGCTGGAGTGCAGTGGTGCAATCTCAGCTTAGTGCAACCTCTACCTCCTGGGTTCAAGCGATTCTCCTGCCTCAGCCTCCTGAGTAGTTGGGATTATAGGCACCCACCACCAAGCCCGGCTAATTTTTGTATTTTTAGTAGAGACGGGGTTTTGCCATTTTGGCCAGGCTGTTCTCAAACTCCTGACCTCAGGTGATCCGCCTGCCTTGGCCTCCCAAAGTGCTGGGATTACAGGCGTGAGCCACCACACCTGGCCTAGGTTAAAATACTTCTCTATGTATGTACACATGTCTCTAAGATGGTCCCCTGTGATTCTCACCCCCTAATATTTACGTCCTTGTGCATCCTCTACGATGCTGAGTAAGGCTGACCTGTGTAATCAGTAGGATACTGCAGAAATGACGGAGACTGACTTTGGAAGCTAAGTCATGAAAGACATTGTGGTTTTCATCCTGCTTTTTCTCTTGGTCACTGCTTCTGGCAGAAACTGCTGTGTTATGAGAACCCTTACACAGAACTACAGAGAAATCCACATTGTCAGGAACTGAGTTATCTTGCCAGGAGCCAGCACTACTTTGCCAAACGTGAACAAGCCACCTTGGAAGTAGAAGTCCTGGCCCCAGTCAAGCCTCCAGATAACTGCAGCCCTGGCCAACATCTGGATGCCACTCCCATGAGCAACCCTGAGCCAGATCCAAACAGTTAAACTACTCCCAAATTCCTGACCCATAGTAACTATGAGACAATAATTATTTTAAATTTGGGGGAGGCCGAGCACAGTGGCTGAGCACAGCACTTTGGAAGGCTGAGTCAGGAGGATCACTTGAGCCGAGGAGTTTGACACCAGCCTTGAGAATATAGGGAGACCCTGTTTCTATGAAAAACTAAAATTGTGTGTGTGGGTAATTTGTTACACAGCAATATATAACTGATAAATAACTGACAAAGTATATACGTATGTATGTCTATCAGGTGTCTCTATACCCACCCACATATACAAACACATACACATGGAAGAGCACATGAGGATAATCACCAAAGGTTAGCAGTGGTTGTCTGGGCAATGGGATTATGGGTGACTTTTCCTTCCTCTCTACACCTTTATGGACTATCTACACTTTTTACAGTGAATATTAATTTTTTCAGTATATATATATATATATATACACACACACACACACGTGTATATATATATATGTGTATATATATTTATTTTTATTTTTTATTTTTGAGATGGAGTTTTGTTCTTGTTGCCCAAGCTGGAGTACAATAGCACAATCTCAGCTCGCTGCAACCTCCACCTCCCAAGTTCAAGCAATTCTCCTGCCTCAGCCTCCCGAGTAGCTGGGATTATAGGCACACGCCACCATGCCAGGCTAATTTTGTATTTTTAGTAGAGACACGGTTTCTCCATGTTGGTCAGGCTGGTCTCAAACTCCTGACCTCAGGTGATTCACCCACCTCGGCCTCCCAAAGTGCTGGGATTACAGGCATGAGCCACCGCGCCCAGCCCCCAATTTTTTTTTTGGGGGGGGTAGAGAAAGACATTTAACCATCACCCCCACCACTGAAAAAAATTTAAAAAAACATTCTCACCTGCCAAATGTTCTCAGTGTGCCCCCATCAGGAACTTGGCCTGCACTGACCTCCCAGGGGAGGTAATAGGTCCCAGGTTTGGGCAGCATCATGGGCTCCTATAACCAAACAGTTGAGATGGATTTTGAAGTTTCCTGATAAATCAAATAGACTGCAAAACAGAGATTAGCAGATATATGAGACCAACAGCATCTTGAAGACTAATTCCAGTGGGCAGTGTTTTAAAATTAAAAAAAAAAATTTTGCCAGGCATGGTGGCTCATGCCTATAATCCCAGCACTTTGGGAGGCCAAGGCAGGTGGATCACGAGGTCAAGAGTTTCAGACCAGCCTGACCAACATGGTAAAACCCCATCTCTACTAAAAATACAAAAATTAGCTGGTGGCATGTGCCTGTAATCCCAGTTACTCAGGAGGCTGGAGCAGGAGAATTGCTTGAACCCAGGAGGTGGAGGTTGCAGTGAGACGAAATCGTGCCACTGCACTCCAGCCTGGGTGATAGAGCAAGATGCCGTCTCAAAATAAATAAATAATTGATATAATATGCATTCATGTATTAAAAACAAACAAACAAAAACAAACCACGGCCGGGCGCAGTGGCTCATGCCTGTAATCCCAGCACTTTGGGAGGCTGAGGCAGGTGGATCACCTGAGGCCGGGAGATCAAGACTAGCCTGACCAACATGGAGAAACCCCGTCTCTACTAAAAATACAAAATTAGCCGGGCATGGTGGTGCATGCCTGTAATCCCAGCGACTTGGGGGGCTGAGGCAGGAGAATCACTTAAACCCGGGAGGCAGAAGTTTCAGTGAGCCGAGATCGTGCCATTGCACTCCAGCCTGGGCAACAAGAGTGAAACTCCGTCTCAAACAAACAAACAAAAAAAATTAAAAAGCTATGTGTGGCCCAGAATGGTGGCTCACACCTGTAATCCCAGTGCTTTGGGAGGCCAAGGTGGGAGGACTGCTTGAGGTCAGGAGTTCAGGACCAGCCTGAGAACAAAGCAACAGCCTGACTTTACAAAAAAGAAAACAATTTGGCAGGCTAGAAACACATGTAGTACCAGCTACTCGGGCAGCTCAGGTGGGAGGATAGCTGGAGCCCAGGAGTTCGAGGCTGCAGTGAGCTATCAGAGCATCACAGAACTCCAGCATGGATGACAGAGGGAGGCTCTGTCTCTAAAAAAATAAAAAGTCCGTGCACGGTGGCGGCTCACGCCTGTAATCCCATCACTTTGGGAGGCCAAGGTGGGCAGATCACCTGAGATCAGGAGTTTGAGACCAGCCTGGCCAACATGGCAAAATTCCATCTCTACTAAAAATACAAAATTAGGCTGGGCATGATGGTAGCACCTGTGATCCCAGCTACTTGGGAGGCTAAGGCATGAGAATCACTTGAACCCGGGAGGCAGAGGTTGCAGTAAGCTGAGCTTGCACCACTGTACTCCAGCCTGGGCAACAGAGAGAGACTCAGTCTAAAATAAAATAAAATAAATAAAATAAAATAAAATAAAATAAAATAAAATAAAATAAAAAGCTATGTGGAGAAGTACTGTTCCACTCCAATCTCTATGTAACCCATTCCTTCCAATCCCATAAAACAGGGGTTTATAAATGAGTACATAGTACATTTTTCAGCTTTGTGGGCTTTATGATCTCTGATAACAATTGTAGACATGCATTCAAGCGATAACAGAGATGTGTTCTCAGAAATGCAGTTAGGTGATTTCATCATTGTGTGAACATCACTGTGTACTTACACAAACCTAGATGGCACAGCCTACTGCAGCCCTGGTGCTGTATGGTGGAGCCTATTGTTCGCAGGCTATCAACCTGCACCACGTGTGGCTGTACAGAACACTGGAGGCAACTGTAGCACAATGGTATCTGTATATCTGAACATAAGCAAACATAGGAGAGAAAATGGTAAAAAATGGTCAATAGTAAAAAATATGGTGTCATATAATCTTTTCGGCCACTGTGTATATGCACTCTGTCATTGACCCAAATGTGTGTATGTGGCATGTGCCTGTACAAGGTCTCACTCTGTCACCAAGGCTGGAGTACACTGGTGGGATCATAGCTCACTGCAGCCTCAAACTCCTCGACTCAAGTGATTCCCCTTGCCTCAGTCTCCCAAGGGACTACAGGTGCGTACCACCACATCTGGCTGCCTTCAACTATTTATTTTTATATTTATTTATCTATTTATTTATTTATTTATTTTGAGATGGAGTCTCGCTCTGTCACCCAGGCTGGAGTGCAGTGGTATGATCTCGGCTCACTGTAAGCTCCACCTCCCGGGTTCACACCATTCTCCTGCCTTAGCCTCCCGAGTAGCTGAGACTACAGGTGCCTGCCACCATGCCCGGCTAATGTTTTTGTATTTTTAGTAGAGACGGGGTTTCACCATGGTAGCCAGGATGGTCTCGATCTCCTGACCTCGTGATCCACCCACTTTGGCCTCCCAAAGTGCTGAGATTACAGGCGTGAGCCACCGCACCCGGGCCATTTTTTTTTTTTTTTTTTACTTTTTTTGAGACAGAGTCTTGCTCTGTTGCCTGCCTGGTAGGGCTGGTGTCCCATCATAGATATGACCCCATATTTATGGGGCCTCTCCCTGGGGCTGATGGTCGGGGATACAAGCTGCTGAGCAGTGAGCAGAGAGGCAGCAACTGTGAGTCAGAGGCTACAGACAGAAGCAGCTAACTTCAAACGGTGCAACTTCAGGGAAAGAACACCTTCTTCCCATACCATCCCCTTTCCAACTCCCATCCCTCTAAGAGCTATCACCCAATAAAATCCTCAGCATACACTACCCTTCAATCTGTTTGTGTGACCTGATTCTTCCTGGATGCCAGACAAGAACCGGGTGCTGAAAGGCACAGGCTTGGATGCTGCTGCGGGCTCTGCCCAGAGCCTGCTCCCGCCAGAGAGGAGCGATGGGCTGGTTTGTTCCATCCTCTTGCTGCACTTGCTTGCTCCCATGCTCCCTCTCTTGAGGAACGGCCAGTGGCAGGCTGAGTGAAACGAGTCACTCCAGTTCCCAACCAGGGAACCAAAGGGGTCAAGGGAACAACTCCATCTCAGCATGATCTCGGCTCACTGCAATCCCTGCCTCCGGGGTTCAAGCGATTTGCCTGCCTCAGCTACCACCACACCCAGCTAATTTTTTTTTTTTTTTTTTTTTTGAGACAGAGTCTTGCCCTGTCATGCAGGAGTTCAATGGTGCAATTTTGGCTCACTGCAACCTCCGCCTCCCAGGTTCAAGAGATTCTCCTGCCTCAGCCTCACGAGTAGTTAAACTACAGGCGCCTGCACCATGCCCGCTAATTTTTGTACTTTTTTTTTTTTTTTTTTTTTGAGACTGAGTCTCGCTCTGCCCAGGCTGGAGTGCAGTGGTCGATCTCAGCCTTCACTGCAAGCCCGCTCTCCCGGGTTTACGCATTCTCCTGCCCTAGCCTCCTCGAGAAGGACTACAGGACGCCACCTCGGCCTCGCTAGTTTTTGTATTTTTTAGTAGAGACGGGTTTCACCAAGCAAGTGATGGTCTTGATCTCCTGACCTCGCGGATCCGCCTGCCTCGCCTCCCAAAGTGCTGGGATTACAGGTTTGAGCCACCATACTCGGCCAAATTTTTGTAATTTTTTTTAGTGAGACAGGGTTTCACCCTGTTGGTCAGGCTGGTTTCGAACTCTTGACCTCAGGTGATCTACCCAGCTTGGCCTCCCAAAGTGCTGGGATTACACACGTAAGCCAACCGCGCCTTGCCGCATTTGACTTTTTTCATGAACACGTTCCTCTTGAACCCTCTCAGGCACATAGTGGCAGGAAGAACTGTTCTGTTTGTCAGCAAAAGAGACAGAGACTGCCTGTGGCTATGGTGCAGATCACGTCCTGGAAGGTCCTGATCATAGCTGGCAAGTGAGACTCATGCTGGTAGCCCTGGGGCAGTACCAGGGAACTCTGTTCCTTGATAGGAACAGACAGTGACTCTGGACTGGGCTTTGCTTACCTGCTGGAAGCTACAAATGCTTCAAAACAATCAGAACAAGGCCGGGCGCGGTGGCTCATGCCTATAATCCCAGCACTTGAGGAGGCTGAGGCGGGCAGATCACTTGAGCTCAGGAGTTTGAGGGCAACCTTGTCTCTACTAAAAATATAAAAATTAGCCGGGTATGGTGGTGCATGCCTATAATCCCAACTACTTGGGAGGATGAGATAGGAGGATCGCTTGAGCCTGCAAGGACGAGGCTGCAGTGAACTATGATTGCACCATTGCACTCCAGCCTGGGTGACAGAGTGAGACGCTCACAAAAGCAAAATTAAATTTAAAAAAAATGAAAAAGCAGAACAAGAGACGGTGCACAGATTTGGAAAGCTGACCATTATTTCTTCAGAACAAGGAACACACTATACAGCCCATAATGTCCAACAATGAGCAAAAAGATCTCCTCAGAGTCATAGTTTGATAGAGAAGTAAGATGTCCTTTGCAAAAATTGCATCAGTGAGAGAATTAGGGCAGCAGGGGAGAGGGAGAGATCTGATCTAGCCAATTCCCCTCTTGCCTTTGGCTGCTAAGCTGCCCTTAATTATTCCCGGGGTTGGGCCAAGCTAACTTTGGGAGACATTTAGTTTATAGTTTAAATGAAAATAGCCCTTCCCTAAAACGCAGCCACTTTTGTAAAGCTAATGAGAGACCACCAGGCTAGGAGCACAGAGAAGCCCGAATTCTGCGAAGACTGCCAGCCATTATTCCAGAGGTCACAAGCTAGGCAACTTCCCCAGTTACTCCTGCAGATAACATCACTACTGCAGAATCTAAGATTGGCCTTTGGAGATATCTTTTCAGGTTTTTTGCATGTCTGACACCACCAACTCCACATGGACCCCACCAACCACTCCTGCGGGGCCCCCCCTCAGAGGTGACTCAGCCTGCAGGAGGACCATTTGCCACACCCCTAAGGTTGCACCCCCAACCAATCAGCAGCAAGCACCATTGCCTAGCTGCCACCACCCCTTTCCCGAAATTACATTTAAATGACCTCTAATCTCTGAGCCTTCCAGGAGACTGACTAATAATACCAACTCCCACGTGGTGTGGCCAGCCTTGTGTCAATTAAACTCTTTCTTGACTGTAACGCCATGTTCTCCATGAACTGATTTTGTTTGTGCTGCAGGAACCCATCAGGTGGTTATAGAAGTGGCACAGGCTATGAAAACATTCGTTGTCTAAAACAGAGGGAGATAAAAATTACGAAGGGCTGGTGTACACGAGTGTGTGCTCACTAACATGAGGGGACTAAAGGAGTGTCCCCACTAGATGTTCCTGTTTTTCTGGTGGATCTGGGGAAAAAGGGGTGGGGAGGATGCTGGGGTGGCTATGCAACTCTCATCGAGGGAGGAGTTTGCTGGTATAATGATTATACCCTTTTTTTTTTTTTTTTTTTTTTTTAAGATGGAGTCTTGCTCTGTCGCGGGGGCTGGAGTGCAGTGGCCAGATCTCAGCTCACTGCAAGCTCCGCCTCCCGGGTTTACAACTTTCTTCCGCCTCAGCCTCCCGAGTAGCTGGGACTATAGGCGCCGGCCACCGCGAACGGCTAGTTTTTTTTTTTGTATTTTTTTTAGTAGAGACGGGGTTCCATGGTCTCGATCTCCTCACCTCGTGATCCGCCCCTCTCGGCCTCCCAAAGTGCTGGGATTACAGGCTTGAGCCACCGCGACCGGCCTGATTATACTTTTTTCTTTCTTTTTGAGATGGAGTCTCACTCTGTCTGCCACGCTGGAGTACAGTGGCAGGTTCTCAGGGTCACTGTAACCACCACCCCCCAGGTTCAAGCGATTCTCCTGCCTCAGCCTCCTGAGTAGCTGGGACTACAGGCGCGTGCCAACATGCCCGGCTAATTTTTGTATTTTTAGTAGGGACGGCGTTTCACCATGTTGGCCAGGCTGGTCATGAACTCCTCACTTCAGGTGATCCACCCACTTCGGCCTCCCAAAGTGTTGGGATTATAGGCGTGAGCCACCTCACCCGGTCTCTTTCTTTTTTTTGTTTTTTTGAGCCAAGGCAGGCAGATCACTTAAGGTCAGGAGTTCAAGACTAGCCTGGCCAACATGGTGACACACCGTCTCTACTAAAAATACAAAAATTAGCCAGGCATGATGGCGGGCGCCTGTAATCCCAGCTACAAGGAAGGCTAAGGCAGGAGAATTGCTTGAACCGGAGAAGCAGAGGCTGCAGTGAGCCGAGATCTCCACAGCACTCCAGCCTAGGCGACAGAGCGAGACTCTGTCTGAAAAAATAAATAAATAAACAAATAAATAAGTAAATAAAACTATGATCAATGCTTGAGCCTAAGAGTTTGAGGCTGCAGTGAACTATGGTTGAGCCACTGCATTCCAGTCTGGGTGACAGAGTTTTGTCTCAAACAAAACAAAACAAAGCAAAACTATGATCAAATACATGTGTATGCCTTTTCTCCTATTAATCACTTGTGTGGTATTCCTGCCAAAAATGCATCATCTGAATCTAATCATGAATAAATATCAGACAAATCTGAATTATGCGACATTCTACTGCAGGGGCCAAGCGGCCCTCTGAAGTTTCGCGGCAAAAAGTCAACTTGCAAAAGGCAGAGTAATGGTCAAAAAGGTGTACACATTTATGTAACATGTACATGTGGGAGCCCTCAGAAGGAAGACCCAAAGATACAGGGGAAAGGTAGGATCTAATGCTGATAGACTGAGTGGGGAGGCCCAGCAAGGCCTGTATAGATTCTTCTTGGCTTCTTGGAGCAGCATTGCTTCCTTCTGGGTGTGGAGCAGGACCCTCTCTGGAATGGGGTCTTGTGGCCTATAGTCCAACAAGGTAGGTCAGATAATTTCTTTCTGGCCAGTTTTTATACCAAAAGATGGAGGGAAAATTAAGAGTAATATATTTAGGTTTCTTGTTTGTTTGTTTTGTGTTTTGTTTTTTGAGATGGAGTCTCACTCTGTTGCCCAGGCTGGAAAGCAGTGGTGCAATCTCGGCTCACTGCAACCTCTGCCTCCCGGGTTCAAGCGGTTCTCCTGCCTCAGCCTCCCGAGTAGCTGGGACTACAGGCAAGTGCCACCTCGCCCAGCTAATTTTTTTTTGTATTTTTAGTAGAGATGGGGTTTCACTGTGTTAGCCGGGATGATCTTGATCTCCTGACCTTGTGATCCACCTGCCTTGGCCTCCCAAAGTGCCAGGATTATAGGTGTGAGCCACCGCACTCAGCCTATATTTAGGGTTTTATGGCTGGCTTTGGGGGCAAAGGACTCTGTTTTCTATGACCCGCCTTGGGGAAGAGGATTCTAACGTCTCTGGCTAGCCTTGGGGGAGAATGGGCCTGAGGGAGAGGAGGGCAGAAGGTAAAAAAAAACTTGCTTTGTGGGTTGCTTCTGAGGCCTTCATTTTGGGGTATTGTTTTCTGAGATCCAAAACTACAAAAAAATGGGCTTATACGCTTCAAAAGTGTTAATGTCAGCCAGCCAGACGCGGTGGCTCACACCTGTAATCTCTACACTTTGGAAGGCTGAGGCAAGTGGATCACGTGAGGCCAGGAGTTTGAGACCAGCCTGGTCAACATGGTGAAACCCTGCCTCTAACAAACACACAAAACTCAGCCAGGTGTGGTAGCGCATTCCTGTAGTGCCAGCTACTTGGGAGGCTGAGGCATGAGAATCATTTGAACGCAGGAGGCGGAGGTTGCAGTGAGCTGAGATCATGCAACTGCACTCCAGCCTGGGTGACAGAGGAAGACATCATCTCAAAAAAAAAAGTGTTAAAGTCACAGAAGAAAAGTTCTTTGTTCTAGTCTTGTAATTCTCGTGTAAATTTGAAATTATTTCAAAATAAAACTCACCAAATTTAGCTCATCTAAGTCTTTTCTATTCAATGCTGAGTACACCCACTATCATTACATTAAGAGCAATTGGTTTCCTAGAATACTAGACCTAGAAGGTCAGCTGTCAAGTAGCCATTTGTTCACGCCACAAAGATTTCCTGAGCACCTTTAGTGGGGCAGGCACTGTGCCAGGTACAAAGAATAACTAGACACTCTCCCTGCTGTTGAAGGGGCCTGAGATCAGCACCTTAATAAGACAAATGAGGATCCTGAGGTCCTAGGGGTTAAGAGTGTGTATTATAGTTCTATTATTCAAATGATGAATGTTATGCATCTTTGTAGTTTTACTTCTGAGAAAACCAAAGTCATAGTATTACACAGACTACAGACAGGCTAGGCGCGGCGGCTCACGCCTGTAATCCCAGCGCTTTGGGAGGCCGAGGCAGGTGGATAAACTGAGGTCAGGAATTCGAGACCAGCCTGGCCAATATGGCAAAACCCTGTCTCTACTAAAAATGCAAAAATTAGCTGGGTGTGGCGGCGAGCCCCTGTAATCCCAGCTACTTGGGAGGCTGAGATAGGAGAATCGCTTGAACCCAGGGGTGGAGGGTGCAATGAGCTGAGATCATACCACCTACCACCACACTGCAGCCTGGGCAACGGTATGGCAGCCTGCCCAGTAGAGAGAAATAAAAAGAAAAAACACAAAGGCAGGGCGCCCTGGCTCACGCCTGTAATCCCAGCACTTTGGGAGGCCGAGGCGGGTGGATCACGAGGTCAGGAGATTGAGACCATCCTGGCTAACACGGTGAAACCCCGTCTCTACTTTTAAAAATGCAAAAAATTAGCCGGGCGTGGTGGCGGGCGCCTGTAGTCCCAGCTACTTGGGAGGCTGAGGCAGGAGAATGGCGTGAACCTGGGAGGCGGAGCTTGCAGTGAGCCGAGATCGCACCACTGCACTCCAACCTGGGCGATAGAGCGAGACTCTGTTTCAAGAAAAAAAAAAAAAAAACAGTGACTAGAGATGATTCAACAAATCTGTGAATCTCCCTTGTCCACAATCCCACTGGGCAGAATTGTTTTTTGTTTTCTGTTTTTTTTTTTTTTTCCTGTAGAGATAGGGTCTCACCATGTTGTCCAGGATGGAGTGCAATGTCACAATCTTCGCTCACTGCAACCTCCACCTCCGGTGCGCAAGCCACCATCCCATCTCAGCCTTCAGAGTAGCTGGGACTACAGGCGCATGCCACTACACCCAGCTAGGTTTTTGGTATTTTTTGTAGAGATGAGGTTTTGCCACGTTGCCCAGGCTGATCTTCAACGCCCGAGCTCAAGTGATACGCCCGCCTCGTCCTCCTAAAGTGCTGGGATTCCAGGCTTGAGCCACGGCGCCCGGCCCTACACTAGGTTTTAACAGTATTTAAGTGTGCATTTCCCACTTTGATGACGATAATGGCGAAAGCAAAGAAGTCTGGATTCCAAGACCTCTAGTAACTGCGAGGTTGGGGGGAAAAAATGTCGGGTTTCCCAGATAGAAGGCTTAGAGCAGCACTGCCCGCTCGGCCTCATTCTAAGTCCGCGTCCACCCCTTAAACAGCGGGCAGCGCTCACAATCCCACACCCAGGGCCCCGGAGCCCACGCCTCTGCCAATAAAGACGTCATTATTTTAACAAAAGGTAACTAGAGCCTCTCCCCAAAGAGACTTTGGTTCCCGTCCCATTCTCCTCCAATCCGGGTGGATTTGGTAAAAGCCCAAATGACCCTCCCTAGCAATTCCGCAAAGCCTGTCTCCCACTCCAGGTTCCTGAGTCTCCCCGACCCCTCTCATTTCAGAGAGGCCTAGAGACACAGACCCGGAAGCGGGGAGAAACCGGGCGGGCGGGGCGGGGGGCGGCAAGCGCAGGCGCAGTCCCTCCTCAGCCTCATTGTCCCGCCCCTTCCCAAGGCCCTCGCCAACCTGTTCTGGGCGTCGCCGGGTCCTCGGATTTCCTCTTTCCGCCCCGCGTGGTCACGTGACGGGAGAGGTGGCGGGATACAAAAAGTGCTTTACTTTCCCTCTCCCCGAACGCCCCGCGGGGCAATTTCTTGACCTTTGGAGCCCCTTTTCCGAGGATCCGCTCGGGAGCCTCCCCTGGCCAGGAGCAGAGGATTCGTCTGCCCCGCGACCGGCCCCAGTCACGCCGCGGACATCGCCCCCTCTGTCTGGGCGGTTGTCACTCACGCGCCGAAGGGCCTCGGAGAAAGAAGGGGCGGGCCGGGCGAGCGGAGGCGGGGACTTGCGCGGTTCTGAGGCTGCCTCATAGGGCCCGGCCGGCGCTGGAGCTGCGGGTTTAGGTTGTCACTGCCACCTCCGTCGGTGCTTACTTCGCTGCCAGCTGGTCGTCGCCATGAACCCGGACCTGCGCAGGGAGCGGGATTCCGCCAGCTTCAACCCGGAGCTGCTTACACATATCCTGGACGGCAGCCCCGAGAACACCCGGCGCCGCCGAGAGATCGGTGAGGGCGGCGGGCGAGACCTCCCTCCTTTCCCGAGAAAACCTGGAGACTCCCTCGATGCGGAGTCAGGGGCGCTATGGGGCCCAGGCCCTCTCGCCCAGCGTTAGGGGAGCCGGGACCCCCACTTCGAGGAACAGCCTGTGTTCCTGGTGGGGGGATATCGCCATTCCCGAGATGTGTCCGCGACTCTGAAGTCTATTGTGATTCAGGGAGGGTGGAACGGAGCCCCGAGTGTCTGTCTGCCTTTTAATGCCCTTTAACCCCCTTCCAGAGAACATGATCCTGAACGACCCAGACTTCCAGCATGAGGACTTGAACTTCCTCACTCGCAGCCAGCGTTATGAGGTGGCTGTCAGGAAAAGTGCCATCATGGTGAAGAAGATGAGGGAGTTTGGCATCGCAGACCCTGATGAAATTATGTGGTTTAAAAAGTAGGTATGCCTTAGCACAGAGCAAGTGTTGTTAAGCCTGAACTTTAAAGCTGCGGTCTATGGTGGCCTTTCACCACCGTGCTTGGCGTTTGAAGATGCAAACTGGCATATTTTCATGACACTTTATGAAGTTATATATGTGCCTGGGCGCGGTGGCTCACGCCTGTAATCCCAGCACTTTGGGAGGCCGAGGCAGGCGGATCACGAAGTCAGGAAATCGAGACCATCCTGGCTAACACGGTGAAACCCCGTCTCTACTAAAAATACAAAAAATTCGCTGGGCGTGGTGGCGGGCCCCTGTACCCTGTAGTCCCAGCTACTCGGGAGGCTGAGGCGGGAGAATGGCGTGAACCCGGGAGGCGGAGCCTGCAGTGAGCCTAGATCCCGCCGCTGCACTCCAGCCTGGGCAAGAGTGCGCGACTCCGTCTCAAAAAAAAATAATAAAGTTATATGTGTGGAAAATAATGTGGTTACTTTTGTATCCAGGCCTTTTCGTGGGATGACGTGTTTGTAGAATGTTGATAAGAAATGGAAATGCAGGAGTTTTCTCGAGTACAGTTTCAAGGATGTTGTAAAAGAATTATTCTGCCCAAGCAACTCAAATTTGACTGATTTAAATGCAGAATCATTTTGCTCTTTGTAACGAGAACAGCTAAAATTCTGAATCTGGAAGGATTTTTTTTTTTTAGTTGCACGTCCATTTAAATATTTTGGAGCAGTAGCAGAATATATTATATGGTAATGTGGACCTGGATGAAGAATAATCAGTCACGCCTCTAAATGAATAGAAAGTCTAAGAACCCAGTAGTTCTGAATCGATGACAGCGCTTGAATGGTTGTCTTGTGCATATGAGAGGGACGTCATAAAAACTTGCCTTGGTTCTAGTGTGGAAGAGAGTATATCCTTTTTTCATACCATGTGTTTTATTGTGTTTTTTGTTTGTTTTTGTTTTCGTTTTTGTTTTTTGAGACGGAGTGTCGCTCTGTCGCCCAGGCTGCAGTGCAGTGGTGGGATCTCGGCTCACTCCAACCTCTACCCCCCCAATTCAAGCCATTCTCCTGCTTCAGCCTCCCGAGTACTGGGATTACAGGCGCCCACCACCACGTTCGGCTAATTTTTGTATTTTGAGTCGAGATGGGGTTTCACCATGTTGCCAGGCTGGTCTCAAACTCCTGACCTCGTGATCCATCCTGCTCCACAAGGAGCGGTAAAAATAAATAAAAATAAGGATTTTGGGCCGGGCACAGTGGCTTATGCCTATAATCTCAGCACTTTGGGAGGCCGAGGCAGGTGGACCAGCCTGGCCAAAATGGTGAAACCCTCTTTCTGCTAAAAATACAAAAATTAGCCGGGGCGTGGTGGTGCGCTTCTGTGGTCCCAGCTACTCGGGATGCTGAGGCAGGAGAATCCCTTGCACCCGGGAGGTGAAGGCTACACTGAGCCGAGATCGTGACACTGCACTCCAGCCTGGGCAACAAAGAGAGACTCTGTCTCAAAAAACAAAAAAAAAGGACTTTTTTGCCTTAACCTAAACAAACACTGTTACATGATCCTAGTACAAGATTATTTTGACCTATAGCATTTTTTCACATTTATTCCTAGGCATTTTCGCTTTCAGTTTCTCCATTTTAAAGGAACTCAGTATTTTCATCAGTAAAGATTAAATCATATGAGTGGTATATAGACTAGAACCAAGCTAAATAGAATATATTGCACGTTCTGCCTTTATGGTAATAATGGTCACTGCCTCTAGTGCCTTTGGTGTCGATATTCAGCTTGACTTGGGTTATTTTTGTGAAGATGAAATGGTTTACTCTGGTCCTTTGGACTTTCCTCAGAGCTCCACTCAGTTTTAGCCGTAAAAATTTTGTTTATTTATTTTTGGTAGTTCAAATCAGCATACTTCTAAATGGTCTTTTTTGTTTTTAAAGTGTAACTCATGGCTATGGGGATACTGAGATAGAGTAACTCCTAGAAGAGTATGTTACTGATACCTGTGTTGGGCTTGTAAATTTGAAAAAATTAGTAAGATTTTATTCCTTCTAGAAATGTCAGGAAAGAAGTTTGTGTGTGTGTGTGTGTGCGTGTGTGTGTGTTTTTGAATGGGTGGTGCAATACATTTTAAAGTTGTTAGTAGATGATTTCATAACCTGTGACCTGTTCATAATGTGTAACCAGACTCCAGTGAGGTCACAATGAAATAGAACAAAGTCCTTTATGCGGATTGAAGATTCATGGACACCAGCAAGTTACTTTGTGTGTGATGTTTCATGTGAAGTATCAAAGTACAAACTTTAACACACCCTTTGACGGGCTTCCAGTGTCCTTAGGATATGACAAGGAGATCAGTTTTTAAGTTAGAGAAGGGGTTTGTAAATGAGTCCTGGCAATTATCGCATGCCATTGAGTTAAAGCCTCGGTTATATAATCTCATCGATTATAACTCACACCAGTGTTTCGTGTACACTAAGAAAGAAAGAATGCTGCCTGTTAACCATGGCATGCTATTAATTGTGAAATACATCACTTACCTTTCTTCCTTTCTTCCTTCCTTCCTTTCTTTCTTTCCTTTTCTTTCTCTTTCCTTCTTTCTTTCTCTCTCTCTCTCTTTCTTTCTTTCTTTCTTTCTCTTTCTTTCTTTCTCTTTCTTTCTTTCTTTCTTTCTTTTTCTTTCTTTCTTTCTTTCTTTCTTTCTTTCTTTCTTTCTTTCTCTCCCTCTCTCTCTCTCTCTCTTTCTCTCTTTCTTTCTTTCTTTCATTTTTGTTTGAGACAGGATCTTGCTTTGTTGCCCAGGTAGCAGTGTAGTGGCACAATCATAGTTCACTGTAACCTCAAACACCTGGGTTCAAGTGATCCTCCCACCTCGACCTTCCAAAGTGCTGGGATTACAGGCATGAGACACTGCTCCTGGCCCATTGGATTTCTTTTCTTTTTCTTTATCTTTTTTTTTTTGAGTGGAGTCTCTCTCTGTGGCCCAGGCTGAAGTGCAGTGGCAGGATCTCAGCTCATTGCAACCTCTGCCTCCTGGGTTCAAGCAATTCTCCTACCTCAGCCTCCTGAGTAGCCAGGACTACAGGCAGGCTAATTTTTTGTATTTTTAGTAGAGATGGGGTTTCACTATATTGGTCAGGCTGGTTTCGAACTCCTGACCTCAAGCAATCTGCCCTCCTCGGCCTCCCAAAGTGCTGGGATTACAGGCAGGAGCTACTGTGCCTAGCCTGGATTTCTTTTTTTTTTTTTGAGATGGAGTTTCGCTCTTGTTGCCCAGGCTGGAGTGCAATGTTGCGATCTCGGCTCACTGCAACTTCTGCCTCCTGGGTCAAGTGATTCTCCTGCCTCAGCCTCCCGAGTAGCTGGGATTACAGGCATGTGCCACCACACCTGACTAATTTAGTATTTTTAGGTCCTGCCTCAGCCTCCCGAGTAGCTGGGATTACAGGCATGTGCCACCACACTCGACTAATTTTGTATTTTTAGTAGAGACAGGGTTTCTCCGTGCTGGTCAGGCTGGTCTCGAATTCCTGACATCAGGTGATCCACCCGCCTCGGCCTCCCAGAGTGCTAGGATTACAGTCGTGAGCCACCGTGCCCGGCCTGGATTTCTTAAATGCTAAAATGAGGGAGAAGAATGCTGAAATTGATGAAATAAGCAGTATTTTTGAGAATTTGGGGCATGTACTGATTTTGTTTTGTTTTATTTTTGTTTGAGACAGAGTTTCACTCTTGTCCCACAGGCTGGAGTGCAGTGGCATCATTTCAGCTCACTGCAACCTCCACCTCCCGGGTTCAAGCGATTCTCCTGCCTCAGCCTCCCAAGTAGCTGGGATTACAGGTGCCCACCACCACGCCCAGCTAATTTTTGTATTTTTAGTAGAGATGGAGTTTCACCATGTTTGCCAGGCTGGTATCAAACTCCTGATCTCAGGCGATCCGCCACCTCGGCCTCCCAAAGTGCTGGGATTATAGGTGTGAGCCACTGTGCCTGGCTCACACCTGGTTAATTTTTAAATTTTTTGTAGAGACAGGATCTTATTATTTTGCCCACACTGGTCTTGAACTCCTGACCCCAAGTGATCCTCGATCACGTCGGCCTCCAAAAGTGCTGGGCTTACAGGTGTGAGCCACTGTGCCTGGCCTATTTCTTGGACATTTTTGTATGTTTATTTCCTCTTTATATACATATGAAATAGAATACTTAATACACTTAAAAGTATTTATAGAAAAGTATTCTTGGCAGGGCGTGGTGGCTCACGCCTGTAATCCCAGCACTTTGGGAGGCCAAGGTGGGCAGATCACGAGGTTAGGAGATCGAGACCATCCTGGCTAACACGGTGAAACCCTGTCTCTACTAAAAATACAAAAAAAGTTAGCCGGGCATGGTGGCAGGCACCTGTAGTCCCAGCTACTGGGAGGCTGAGGCAAGAGAATGGCTTGAACCCGGGAGGCGGAGCTTGCAGTGAGCCGAGATCGCGCCATTGCACTCCAGTCTGGGCGACAGAGTGAGACTCTGTCTCCAAAAAAAAAAAAGTGTTCTTATTTATACAAATAGAAAGTGTATAAAAACATTTTGGTTTTAGTAACACAACAGTTAGAGAATTCTGTGTTTGCCTTTGAGAGATTAAGTTACACATTTATCTAATCAGGATTTTGGGCATGGCACATTTTATGAAATGTGTAACTTATGTATTAGAGTTATACAAGTAACTCTTGTGTTGCATAAAATACAGAGGAGTAAGCTGCTGCTGTAAATTCCTTAGAAATTGACTCATCTTTTCTGTTCATACTCCTCCTTTCTCTTATTTCCCTCTAGTTTAAATTAACATAAACAATATAAAAATCATAGAATCTGAGGGTTAAAAGGCATTTTAGATGTTGGCTAGTAGTCGTCTCTTGGCTGTTCAGATGAGTATGTCTTCAGCACCCCTGAAAAGTGATGTCCTGCCCTAGGCCTATGCCTGACAACTGTTGGTGGCAGAGAAAACTTTTTTTTTTTGAGACGGAGTCTTGCTCTGTCTCCCAGGCAAGAGTACAGTGGTGTGATCTTGGCTCACGGCAACCTCCGCCTCCTGGGTTCAAGTGATTCTTCTGTCTCGTCTCCTGAGTAGCTGGGATTACAGGCACCTGCCGCCTCACCCAGCTAATTTTTGTATTTTTAGTAGAAACGGGGTTTCACCATGTTGGCCAGGCTGGTTTCGAACTCCTGATCTCGTAATCCACCCACCTTGGCCTCCCAAAGTGCTGGGATTACAGGCATAAGCCACTGCGCCTGGCCGAGAAAACATTTTTTACTGATGTTAATAAGCAGCTTCTATTGACTTAAACACATGATTAGGACACAGAAGTCGTTCCCTCTGGTGGAATCTATAATAATTACATTAATTCATTTTGATTAACTAGAAATATTCGTATCTAAGAGCATCCATGATGAGTGTTTTTTGTTTCTAAGTGGATTATGATTTATGTAAGATAGAAAAGACAATGGGGCTGGGCATGTTGGCTCACACCTGTAATCCCAGCACTTTGGGTGGCTGAGGTGGGCTGGTCACTTGAGGCCAGGCCACTTTGTGACCAGCCTAGCCAACATGGCAAAATGCATTCTCTACTAAAATACAAAATTAGGCGGGCTTGGTGGCGCACGCCTATAATCCCAGCTACTTGGGAGGCTGAGGCATGAGAATCACATGAACCTAGGAGGCAGAGGTTGCCATGAGCTGAGATCACACCACTGTACTCCAGCCTGGGCAACAGAGGGAGACTGTCTCCAAAAAAAAAAAAAAAGAAACAAAGAAAAGAAATGCTGAGGATAATCGTGTAGTACTTATTTAGGAAATAGGAAAATAAGGGTATATTGTGTTTACTATTATTTCCTTTTTTTTTTTTTTTTTTTTTTTTTTGAGACGGAGTCTCGCTCTGTTGCCCAGGCTGGAGTGCAGTGACGCGATCTTGGCTCACTGCAGGCTCCGCCTCCCGGGTTCACGCCATTCTCCCGCCTCAGCCTCCCAAGTAGCTGGGACTACAGGTGGCTGCCACCATGCCCAGCTAATGTTTTTGTATTTTTAGTAGAGATGGGATTTCACCATGTTAGCCAGGAGGGCTCGATCTCCTGACCTTGTGATCCGTCCACCTCGGCCTCCCAAAGTGCTGGGATTACAGGTGTGAGCCACTGTGCCCGGCTACTATTATTTCTTCTAAGGTGGTGATTTGGTTTCAGGGTCCCCCAGCGCTGCAATGGCAGCCTATCCCTTCTCTCCTTTACTTCATGCTCTGCTCATTGCACAGATCAAGATAAACTGGTAGTAACATTGCTTTCTAATCATCTGTTGGGAAGTCGTGAAGATCGGTTAGATTAGATGTATTTTGTACTTTAAACTCTTTAGATACGCACTTTGTCAAAGCACAAAATTGATCCCCATAAAATCTATGACACGGCACAGCCAAGGCCAACTACTGTGGACTCTGTTTTATAAGAAGAGAGTTGAGGACTAAATTTCAATGTGATATAGAGTTAATCTGTAGTATGTTCATTGACCATTGGGGATAAATTTTTACATGTCCGCATTACTTATTGTAAACCCTGAAGACCTTTAGAGATGTATGATTCTGCCCTGGAATATATATTTACTTTTCTGGATATTTGCTTATATTATCTAGGTAAACATAGTTGAAATTATTTCTTCCTTAGAGCTCTTGTTAACAGCTCTACAAGTAAGTGTTCTATGGAGTTACTTTTAACCTTTATTTATTTATTTTTTTTTTTTTTTTTTGAGACGGAGTCTTTGCTCTGTAGCCCGGGCTGGAGTGCAGTGGCCAGATCTCAGCTCACTGCAAGCTCCGCCTCCCGGGTTTGTGCCATTCTCCCGCCTCAGCCTCCCGAGTAGCTGGGACTACAAGCGCCCGCCACCTCGCCCGGCTAGTTTTTTTTTTGTATTTTTAGTAGAGACGGGGTTTCACCGTGTTAGCCAGGATGGTCTCGATCTCCTGACCTCGTGATCCGCCCGTCTCGGCCTCCCAAAGTGCTGGGATTACAGGCTTGAGCCACCGCGCCCGGCTACTTTTAACCTTTAAAACAAACAAGTAAAACCTAAATAAAGCAAAAAAGAAAAAAAAACACACATTCTAAAAAATTCAACCAGTCGAACCAGTAAATAACACCAACAGCCTCCCCTTCCAAAAATTAGAGATGTTTTTATGCTAAAACTTAGGTAGAATTTGCTTCCTAGATTACATGTAAATATGAAATGAATTGTAGCCTTGAAATAGTTAGGAGAGACATCATCAGGTTCTGCTGTTGGCTTTTTAGGTAGTAAAATGGTAAATCTTATGTTTAATTTCATAAGAAGGGGGTTTACATTTTCCTGACCTTCTCCTTGAAGGCCAAAGCTGTTTGGCAAGAATGGGTTGTAGGATGCAGTTTCTAAAGGAAGGCTGAGATCCTTTTCTTTTCTCTCCTGTAGACTACATTTGGTCAATTTTGTGGAACCTGTGGGCCTCAATTACTCCATGTTTATTCCCACCTTGCTGAATCAGGGCACCACTGCTCAGAAAGAGAAATGGCTGCCTTCATCCAAAGGACTCCAGATAATTGGCACCTACGCCCAGACGGAAATGGGCCACGGTTAGTCCACACTGAGGGTCTCTGGGTAACCCACCTCAGGACATCAGTTAACAGTGATTGCCGGCATTTGGCTTTTTTCTGCTGCTATCTGTTTGGGATTTTATTTTTAAGTGGTTAAGTCAAAATTCAGCTTCTTGTTTTCTCCTAGATATTTTCCCCGGAAACTATTCCAGGGCTCTGGCCTATAAACATCATTCACTGTTATTTCCTAAAATCTTTATTATGGAACAGTTTGAAAAGATGGGGTTTACAGTGCAGCAGGGAAGCCCATTATGTTACTCTGGGTCTAATGAGTAAAGACTTTGTTGGAAATTCTTCAGAGGGTTAGTGCCCCAGCAATATCTGGAAAGTGCCTCTCTGCTGTAATGCAGTTAAAGCTGTGGATTTTAATGGGGGCAGTAGGTGGTGGCAGCTACCTGTCTCATCTCTCATTGCCCACTAGCAGGTTATAAGGCAGTTTGGAAAAAAGTCCATGATTCTCTTCATCTGACTTCAGTCTTTTTAGATATTTTTTCCCCTATATGTCTGGGAACTCTTGTGTTGCCAATTCTTTGTTAAATTGTTCCTAAATGTCTGGCTTCCTTTAAAAAGTTTTGCTTTTGGTCTTCATGTGAAATAAGTTTGTTTTCATAGACAAGGCCATTGGCAGGTTTGAGTGTTTGGAATTTGACCTGCCCAGCCTCATGTCTAAGTATCAAAATGGGAGGAGTAAAGAAAGGGAAGGAAAAAGGGATGCAGATATCAGGGAAACATCATTTTGTGTTTGATTGCTGATTTCGATGTGCGAATTGGTTTAAGGAAAGTGTTATTTATTGTCATCTCCATGGGGACTGCAGATTTCTGGTCATGGTTTGATGTTCCAGACACCTTACTAAGCACCCAAGACTTCAACTTCAAGATGGTCAGTACTGAAATTGTAAGCCTGAAAGAAAGGTTTGTTAAGTACGATAAGATTCTTTATTATTTTTTTTTTTTTGAGACGGAGTTTCGCTCTTTTTGCCCAGGCTGGAGTGCAATGGCGCGGTCTTGGCTCACTGCAACCTCTGCCTCCGGGTTCAAGCAATTCTCCTGCCTCAGCCTCCTGAGTAGCTGGAATTACAGGCGCTCACCACCACGCCAGGCTAATTTTGTATTTTTAGTAGAGACATGGTTTCTCCATGTTGGCCAGGCTGATCTCTAACTCCTGACCTCGGGTGATCTGTCCACCTTGGCCTCCCAAAGTATTGGGATTACAGTCCTGAATCACCACGCCTGGCTGACAGATAAGATTCTTTTTTTTTTTTTTTTTTTGAGACAGAGTCTTGTTCGGTTGCCCAGGCTGGAGTGCAGTGGTGTCATCTCGGCTCACTGCAAGCTCCACCTCCCAGGTTCACGCCATTCTCCTACCTCGGCTCCCAAGTAGCTGGGACTACAGGCACCCACCACCACGCCTGGCTAATTTTTTGTATTTTTAGTAGAAATGGAGTTTCACTGTGTTAGCCAGGATGGTCTTGGTCTCCTGACCTCGTGATCCACCCGCCTCGGCCTCCCAAAGTGCTGGGATTACAGGCGTGAGCCACCGCGCTGCCTGGCCTGACACATAAGATTCTTTAGTCCTCCTCACTTGGAGTATCTGTGTGTTTGTGTACATGCATGTGTGGTGTGTGTATGTGTTGTAATCTTGAGGTAGCTTTGTGGTATAGAATTTATTTGACTTAACAGTCATGCTATTCGTAGGAGGCATAAGATGTGAAATAGTCTGAGGCTAATGGATCTGTTAAGTATACCTCTTGCTGGTCTAATGCTTCTGCCTCATTTATAAAGTAAATCACAAATATACATTTGCCCTAATTTTTTTATTTTATTTTATTTTATTTTTTGAGTCGGGGTCTCATCCTGTGCCCCAGGCTGGAGTGCCGTAGAGTGATCTTGGCTCACTGCAGTCTCCACCTCCTGGGTTCAAGTGATTCTTCTGCCTTAGCCTCCTGAGTAGCTGGGTTTATAGGTGCCCACCACCATACCCAGCTAATTTTGCAATTTTTAGTAGAGATGGGGTTTCGCCATTTTGGTCAGGCTGGTCTCATACTCGTTACCTCAGGTGATCCGCCCGCCTCAGCCTCCCATAGTGCAGGGATTACAGGTGTGAGCCACTGCGCCCGGCCTGCCCTAATTTTTGAAAGGAGAGAGGAAGAAAGGAAGACTTGAACTATACTGGTTTGAGGAGAACAGAAGTTGGACAGAGATCCTATATGGCTGTGGGCAAGTTTGCATTTGTTAGAGTTTTTGTTCCCTTATTGCTTCTAGTTTTGTTTTGTTTTTTGTTTGTTTGTTTGTTTGTTTGTTTTGAGATGAAGTTTCGCTCTCGTTGCCCAGGCTGGAGTGCAATGGCGCGATCTCGGCTCACCGCAACCTCTGTCTCCCGGGTTCAAGTGATTCTCCTGCCTCACCCTCCCTAGTAGCTGGGATTACAGGCATGTGCCACCATGCCCTGCTAATTTTGTATTTTTAGTAGAGATGGGATTGCTCCATGTTGGTCAGGCTGGTCTCGAACTCCCGACCTCAGGTGATCCACCCACCTCGGCCTCCCAAAGTGCTGGGATTACTTTAGTCCTCCTCACTGTCACTGTGCATGAGTCACTGTGCCCAGCTAGTTTTGAGTATTTTTTTGTATTGGAACCAGTGTTGTCTTAATCTCTGTGGTTTAGAGAACAGTGTCCTGAGGTTTTTTTTTTTCTTGCTGGAATTTTGCTAATTCATATTGCTGTTCTTGGCTGACCACTCATCTTTTCCTTGGAAACAAGTCAGGTTGGTTAATTTACATCACGTGACAGTTTTACCTTCTATGGAATAGGCAAAAAGTCAACATCCAGGAGATCGGCAATAGAGCAACTTATATAGAATGAGATCTAACTATTTAAATTCTGAGACTTTGGAAAATGGATCAACAGTGATTATCTAACGCGGTCTCACAAAAGCAGCTATAACTTTGGGTTTTGAATTC
Source organism: Papio anubis (assembly GCF_008728515.1). Taxonomy (NCBI): domain Eukaryota; kingdom Metazoa; phylum Chordata; class Mammalia; order Primates; family Cercopithecidae; genus Papio; species Papio anubis. Next base: position 67,554,804 of record NC_044992.1, on the reverse strand, counting down.
TTTCACTTCTGGGTAGCTGCTGAGAAGTGAAGGGCCTCAGAAGTGTTCAGGTTCACTCCATGTTCCTTCTGAATCCTAAAATTCAGTCACCTACAGAAAGTCTCAGTCCCAACATCATCCTTCTTTCTAGAGTATGTCTTCTTTCCTCTAAAGACACGAAGAAGAGGCCGGGCACGGTGGCTCAAGCCTGTAATCCCAGCACTTTGGGAGGCCGAGACGGGCGGATCACGAGGTCAGGAGATCGAGACCATTCTGGCTAACACGGTGAAACCCCATCTCTACTAAAAAAATACAAAAAACTAGCCGGGCGTGGTGGCGGCGCCTGTAGTCCCAGCTACTTGGGAGGCTGAGGCAGGAGACTGGCGTGAACCCGGGAGGCAGAGCTTGCAGTGAGCTGAGATCCGGCCACTGTACCCCAGCCTGGGCGACAGAGTGAGACTCCGTCTCAAAAAAAAAAAAAAAAAAGACACGAAGAAGAAATTCGGATATACGGATATACACCTGCCCTGTGGGTCTGGGAGCCTTAATCAAAGGCAGAGGCCTGAGCCTGGGTGGGCTCCCCTGCCTGGGGTTCTGGAATTAAAGGAACAGCCTGGGGAACTGGGTCCATGTTATCATCCCCACCACATGTTTCTTTAGGCCACAAAACAGGTCATTTGTTTGCTCTTACAGATATCTAATCATTTCAAGATCTAGCCACTTGGGGAGATTCTTCTTGCTTTGTTTTCCTTGTTTGCTTGCTTACTTGCTTCCTTCCTTCCTTTGTTTTTTTTTGAAGGAGTCTCATGTTGCCCAGGCTGGAGTGATGCAATGGTGCAATCTCGGCTCGCTGCAACCTCCGCCTCCAGGGTTCAAGTGATTCTCCTGCCTCAGCCTCTCGGAGTAGCTGGGATCACAGGCATGCACCACCGTACCTGGCTAATATTTGTATTTTTAGTAGAGACGGGGTTTCACCATGTTGGCCAGGCTGGTCTTGAACTCCTGACCTCAGGTGATCTGCCTACCTCGGCCTCCCAAAGTGCTGGGATTACAAGCGTGAGCCACTGTGCCCGGCCTCTTTCTCTCTCTCTTTCTGTCTTCCTTCCTCTGTTCCTCTGTTCCTCTCGTTCCTTTCTTTCTTCCTCACCCGTGGACTCAGGTCATATTGCCTTGTTTCCTATTACCATCTATTCAGGAATATAGAGCTTGTATGATATATAGTTAGCTTTGAAGCTGATGCAGTGTTCTAGCAAATTGCCATCATTAACTCTTAAATATGAAATAAAGCACCTTTCTTTGAAACAGGAAAGGGGTAGTAAACTTGATTTGTAAATCATCAATCTTTACCTGCACCTCCGTTGCCCTCTCTCCCCAGGCTCAATAGTCTCCTCTTTCCTCTGCCCAAGTGATTCTCTTCCCTGTTGGACTTCTCATGAGACTTGCTTCCCTGGGGATTTGGGCTAAATTTCACCAATATTAGTGATAATAATATAAACTTTATGAAAGCTGTATTCTGGCCAGGTGCGGTGGCTCACGCCTGTAATCCCAGCACTTTGGGAGGCCAAGGTGGGCGGATCACCTGAAGTCGGGAGTTCGAGACCAGTCTGACCAACATGGAGAAACCCCGTCCCTACTAAAAATACAAAATTACCCGGGTGTGGTAGTGCGTGCCTGTAATCCCAGCTACTAGGGAGGCTGAGGCAGGAGAAGCACTTGAACCCGGGAGGTGGAAGTTGTGGTGAGCTGAGATGTCGCCATTGTGCTCTAACCTGGGTAACAAGAGCGAGACTCCATCTCAATAAATAAATAAATAAATATCTTTGGGGTCATACTTCTGGAATATCTCAGAAATGAATCACTATATTGAGGGACATGAGTATTTTAAAGCTTTTGCTGCATAGTTTGAGACTTTTCCTGAAACACAGAACCAGTTGACAATATATTTAGCAAGCTCTGTACCTGTATTTCCACAGCTCCATCAACGTGGCCACTTTAATTTATTTTTGCTACTTTAATATATTTTTTTTCTTTTTTTTTTTCTTTTTTTTGAGCTGGAGTTTTGCTCTTTTTGCTCAGGCTGGAGTGCAATGGCATGATCTCAACTTACCACAACCTCCGCCCCCCAGGTTCAAGCGATTCTCCTTCCTTAGCCTCCTGAGTAGCTGGGATTACAGGCAAGCGCCACCACGCCTGGCTACTTTTGTATTTTTAGTAGAGATGGGGTTTCTCCATGTTGGTCAAGCTGATCTTGAACTCTTGACCTCAGGTGATCCGCCCGCCTTGGCCTCCCAAAGTGCTAGGATTACAGGCGTGAGCCACCGTGCGCGGCCTACTTTAATGTGTTTCTTTTTTTGTTGGTTTTTTTTTTTTTTTTTTTTTGAGGCAGAGTCTTGCTCTTTCGCCCAGATTGGGGTGCAGTGGCGCAGCTTCCGAGCTTTCTAATGTTCATTATTAACTAGTGGCTTTTTCCCATTGTTATCTTAATCCCATTATGTCCTTTCTGGTTTGTCTTAGAGTTTTATGATAGGTTAAATTTATTTCTGGAACCTTTCATATATTACATTGATAGGTTGATTTCTTTCTTTGTTTTTCCTCTAACATAAATTTTGACCACTGGTGCTTTTTTTTTTTTTTTTTTTGAGACGGAGTCTCGCTGTGTCTCCCAGGCTGGAGTGCAGTGGCGTGATCTCGGCTCACTGCAAGCTCCGCCTCCCGGGTTCACGCCATTCTCCCGCCTCAGCCTCCCAAGTAGCTGGGACTACAGGCGCCCGCCACCGTGCCCGGCTAATTTTTTGTATTTTTAGTAGAGACGGAGTTTCACCATGTTAGCCAGGATAGTCTCGATCTCCTGACCTCGTGATCCACCCGCCTCGGCCTCCCAAAGTGCTGGGATTACAGGCTTGAGCCACCGCGCCCGGCCGACCACTGGTGCTTTATAAAACTTTTTTGAGACAGAGTCTCGCACTGTCGCCTGGGTTGGAGTGCAGTGGCGCGATGTTGGCTCACTGCAACCTCTGCCTCCCGGGTTCAAGCAATTTTCCTGCCTCAGCTTCCCCAGTAGCTGGAATTACAGGTGCCCATCACCACGCCCAGCTAATTTTTTTGTATTTTTAGTAGAGGCGGGGTTTCACCATGTTGGCCAGGCTGGTCTCAAACTCCTGACTTTGTGATTCGCCCGCCTCGGCCTCCTAGAATGCTGGGAATACAGGCGTGAGCCACTGTGCCCAGTCAAGACTTTTTATTTTATTTTTATTTTGTATTTTTGTATTTTTATTTTTTATTTTTAAGATGGCGTCTCACTCTGTTGCCCAGGCTGGAGTGCAGTGGCGCAATCTCAGCTCACTGCAACCTCTGTCTCCTGTGTTCAAGCGATTCTCCTGCCTCAGCCCCCTGAGTAGCCAGGATTATAGGCGTGCACCACCATGCTCAGCTAATTTTTGTATTTTTAGTAGAAACGGGGTTTCACCATGTTGATCAGGCTGGTCTCGAACTCTTGACCTTGTGATCCGCCCGCCTCAGCCTCCCAAAGTGCTGGGATTACAGGCTGAGCCACCAGGCCTGACCTTTATCTTTTTTTATTATTATTATTTTTTTTTCTTTTTCATATAAGTACCATGCTCTAACCGATTGCGCCACTGGAGCTCCAATTTTTTTCGTTTTCAAGACAGAGTCTTGCTCTATCACCCAGCCTGGAGTGCAGTGGCATGATCTCGGCTCACTGCCGAGAACTCCCGACCTCAGGTGATCCGCCTGCCTCAGCCTCCCAAAGTGCTGAGATTATAGGAGTGAGCCACCAGGTCTGGTGTATTTTTATTTTTTAAAGACAGGTTCTTGCTCTGCTGCCCAGGCTGGAGTGCAAAGGTTTGATCATAGCTCACTGCAGCCTTGATCTCCTAGACTGAAGGGATCCTCCTACCTCAGCCTCCTGAGTAGCTGAGAGTATAGGCACATGACACCGTGCCCAGTTGATTTTTTAAATTTTTAGTAGAGATAGGTTCTTGCTGTGTTGCTCAGGCTTGTAAGGTATTTAAAAATCTGATAGGATAAGCCTACCATTGTTACATTTCGAGATATGTGTATTTGGTATTTATGCTTGCTTATTCTAGATGAATTCTAACCGAATCTGTCAGGTTCTAAAAACAAATTCTACAGGAATTAAATTTTTCTTTTCTCCTTCTCTATCTGGAATTTTAAGTTGGTTTTATATTGAAGCCTTGTCTTTTCTTGGGAAGCTATTTCTTTCCTCTTATTTTTCTCTTCTTTTTTTTCCCACCCTATTAGGTATTTATCATTTTTCTGGTTTTTTTTTTGTTTTTTGTTTTTTTGTTTTTTTGAGAGGGAGTCTCGCTCTGTCGCCCAGGTTGGAGTGCAGTGGTGCGATCTCGGCTCACTGCAAGCTCTGCCTCCTGGGTTCACTCCATTCTCCTGCCTCAGCGTCCCAGTAGCTGGGACTACAGGCGCCCGCCACCACGCCCAACCGATTTTCTTGTATTTTTAGTAGAGACAGGGTTTTGCTGTGTTCGCCAGGATGGTCTTGATTTCCTGACCTCATGATCTGCCCCCCTTGGCCTCCCAAAGTGCTGGGATTACAGGTGTGAGCCACCATGCCTGAATGCTGTTAATTTTTTTTCCCTTACAGCCTGCAGCTTTTCTCAGTTCACTTATTCTGATATTTTGTTGATGTTGTTGATTTTCTGGGATGATACTCATGCTTTCTACAGAGCTGCTTTTTATTTCTTCTTTTCTCATATATGAATAGTCTGATTGGTTTTTCCTCAGCATTGATTGTCAGCCTTTCTAGTCTTGTGTCATGTGGAAAGAGGGGCTGGGGATGCCTTTTGATGTTTTGGTTTTAAAAGAGCTGACTCTAGCGCTTCACTAAGTATAATGTTGGTGCTTCGTAATTTTATGATAAATTATTTTACAATAATATCTTTATCATGCATAACCAGCTTTTAAAACAAATAGTTGGCTTAAGTCAAAAAACTCTGCAGTTCTCTTTCTCCTTGTAACATTTCTAAATTTCATCCACATCTGAATAATCCTTGTCTTAGTTGGAAGAAATATTTTTTTCCCGAAAACATTCTTTAGTGTCAGAACCATTTGTGATTGTAGTGGTTTTACCCCTGCCCTGCTGAGCGCATTTGTTGTAGCCTTTAGTGTCCATCTTCGCTCTGTGATACACTCAGATGTAAATCTTCCAGAGTCTGATGGGTGCTTGATAGTGGCCTTTCCTTCACTAGGAATTGCTCTGATTTATGGTGAAGTAAAACAACCCTCCATGAAAGCATGAAAAGTGTCTAGTCCTAGGTTTCAGTCCTAACTCAGAGTTTTCGTCTCCCAAGTTCTAAGTGTACATTGATTTTTCTTCCTAGACAGTACTCAAAAGGCGGGGACGGTTGACATATCTGTTTGAGTGAAAGGCACTCTCATCCCATGAATGTGTTTTTCTTGGGATTTCTGCTATTTTTTTTTTTTTTTTGAGATGGAGTCTTGCTCTGTTCCCCAGGCTAGAATGCAGTGGTGCGATCTTGGCTCACTGCAACTTCCGCCTCCCAGGTTCAAGCAATTCTCCTACCTCACCCTCCTGAGTAGCTGGGATAACCAGCGCCTGCCACCATGCCCAACTAATTTTGTATTTTTAGTAGACATAGGGTTTCACCATGTTGCACAGGCTGGTCTCGAACTCCTGACCTCAAGTGATCTGCCCACCTTGGCCTCCCAAAGTGTGGGGATTACAGGCGTGAGTCACCGCGCCCGGCCTACAGTCACAGTCTTTAGTCCGTGCTATGCTTGTGCAATAATTTCCCCAGCTAGGAGACAGGACTAGGTGGCAAGGTTCTTTTTTAAAAAAATAGGTTTTGGGGGTAGAAGTGCCATTTCCTTACATGCATGTATTATGTAATGGTGAAGTCTGGGATTTTGCAGTACCCATTGCCCAAATAGTGAACATAGTACCCAGTAGATAACTTTTCAGGCCTCATACCCCTCCCATCCTCCCACATTCTGAAACCTCCAGTGTCTGCTTTGTTCGTTGTTGTTTTTTGTTTTTTGAGAGAGTCTCTGTCTCCCAGGCTAGAGTGCAGTGGCACCATCGTGGCTCACTGCAACCTTTGCCTCCTGGGTTCAAGTGATTCTCCTGCCTCAGCCTGCCAAGTAGCTGGGATTACAGGTGCCCACCACCACGCCCAGCTAATTTTTGTATTTTTAGTAGAGGTGGGGTTTCACCATGTTGACCAGGCTGGTCTTGAACTCCAACCTCAGGTGATCCGCCTGCCTTGGCCTCCCAAAGTGCTGGGATTATAGGCATGAGCCACCGCGCCTGGCCCCTGTGTCTGTTATTGCATTCTGCATGTCCATGTTTACCCCTTGCTCAGCTCCCGTGGTGACGAGATTCTTGTCCTTGTTTTGCCATTATCTTTTTTTCCCTGAGGAAGGCATTTAATCCGTCTCAGCCTTAATTTCTTCTCTGTAAAATGAGGGATTCAGTCATACATACTTTGATTTTTCTTTTTCTAAAGTGTGATTGCTTAGCTGAAAGCCCAGCCAGTAGATTGGAAGAAGTCATTGATCAGCCCTTGTCTGAGCAGTGTGCCCTGGTTATTTTCCTCCCTACCTTGCAAGGAACAAACAAATTTAAAACTGACACGTCGTTTATGCTCATTTCAAAGACACAAAGAATGATAAGAGCAATATGGAGTTGACGGATTTGGAGCTAGAAATTAAACAGAATACCAGTAATGTGGAAAAATGCAAAGGCATATAGAATGACTTCCTATCCTTAGCAAAAATTCACACAGAATGCTGTCCCATGCACGTTTTAAGTGGAAAAAAATGACCCCAGAAAGTGGATTTAAAACTAATAAAGCTAAGATGTTTATTATCATTAGTGATAATTTCTGTATAATTGTCACAGAAAGCTTATGCATGAATCTGTAACTTGTTATTGTGGTCTTCACTAGAAATTGCATGTCTTTTTTAATTTCTGAAATAATTTATTGGGATGAAGAGCACTGTCAGTTTTTGTATTAAATTGTTTCAGTAAAGCATGGCCCAATATTTGACATGATGAGTCTGAATGAAGTGATCAGATCTATGTGAGGAATGTGGTTCTATGCTGGATGTTTTGTAGACAAAACAGAAAAAAAATCCCAGCCTAGAAGCATTTTTGAAGTTGCATTGAGGAAAAACTATAATCTGGGGGTCATATTGTCACACTGAGAGAACTACTATGTTCTTTCTCGCTTTCTCATCAGAGGACATCCTTGTACCAGTACCACTCAAATTTTCTGTTGTCCAACTCCTGGCCTCAAGTGATTCTCCTCAAGCGATTCTGCCTCAGCATCCCAAGTAGCTGCGATTACAGGCACGTGCCACCACACCCAGCAAATTCTCCATTCTATACAACTTTTTTTTTGAGACAGAGTCTTGCTCTGTTGCCCAGGCTGGAGTGCAGTGGTGTGATCTTAGCTCACTGCAACCTTCCATTCCCAGGTTCAAGCAATTCTCCTGCCTTAGCCTCCCAAGTAGCTGGGATTTCAGGTGGGCGCCACGACACCCAGCTAATTTTTTGTTTGTTTGGTTGGTTGGTTTCTTTTTTGTTGTTGTTTTTTGAGACGGATTTTCACTCTTGTTGCCTAGGCTGGAGTACAATGGCGTGATCTCGGCTCACTGCAACCACCGCCTCCCGGGTTCAAGCATTTCTCCTGCCTCAGCCTCCCAAGTAGCTTGGATTACAGGCATGTGTCACCATGCCCGGCTGATTTTGTATTTTTAGTAGCGATGGGGTCTTACCATGTTGATCAGGCTGGTCTCCCAACTCCTGACCTCAGGTGATCTGCCCACCTCAGCCTCCCAAAGTGCTGGGATTACAGGCGTGAGCCACCATGCCTGGCCCTATACAACTTTTCAAATTCTCTCTTTCTCTCTCCCTCTCTCTTTTTTTTTTTTTTTTTTTTTTTTTGAGATGGAGTCTCACTCTGTCGCCCAGGCTAGAATGCAGTGATGTGATCTTGGCTCACTGCAACCTCTGCCTCCTGGGTTGGAGCAGTTCTCCTGCCTCAACCTTCCAGTAGCTGGGATTACAGGTGTGCACCACCACACCTGGCTAATTTTTGTATTTTTAGTAGAGACAGGGTTTCACCATGTTGGCCAGGCTGGTCTTGAACTCCTGACCTCAGATGATCCACCCACCTTGGCCTCCCAGAGTGCTGGGATTATAGGTGTGAGCCACTGTGCCTGGCCAATTCTTTTTTTTTTTTTTTTTGAGACAGAATCTCACTCTGTCACCCAGGCTGGAATGCAGTGGGCGTGATCTCAGCTCACTGCAACCTCCGCCTCCTATGTTCAAGCGATTTTCCTGCCTCAGCCTCCCAAATAGCTGGGACTACTGGCTGGTGCCACCATGCTTAACTGATTTTTGTATTTTTAGAAGAGTCGGGGTTTTGTCATGTTGGCCAGGCTGGTCTTGAACTCCTGACTTAAGGTGATCTGACCGCCTTGGCCTCCCAAAGTGCTGAGATTGCAGGTGTGAGCCACTGCACTGGCCTCTCAAATTTTCTTTATTTCCTTTGATTTAATTCCTGGGCTGGGATCCTCTGTCTTGGACGTGTGGTTTTGTACTGCACTGACTTTGGAATCAGTAGCCAATCCCTTTCCTCATACTCCTTGCTGACTCCGGAAAAATGGAAATTAACAAGAATTATAAAGTAATACAGAAAGGGACAGTGCTCCCATCTATGATTAAGTGCACGCAACTAATTCATACTTAAGGTTTTTTTTGTCTCCTTTCCTTGCTCTATTTAAATTGCTGATTCTCTCACACCTGATGACTCTTCTCTCAAATGCCCATCCTTGATATTTCCTCGAAGTTTTGTGCACCGAGGGCGGCCTGAGCCTCTGGATCTTCACTTGGGCATGTTCCTGCCCACCTTGCTTCACCAGGCAACTGCGGAGCAGCAGGAGCGCTTCTTCATGCCCGCCTGGAACTTGGAGATCATTGGCACTTATGCCCAGACAGAGATGGGTCATGGTATGGAGTATTCAGTCTACCTTCTGGGTTGGGCGGGCCCCTGTGAACTTACCATGTGTGGAGTGCCCACCATGTACCATCGATGGCGTGTCGATGTTCTGTGGTCTGTTTAAATGAGCTTTTTTTGCAGAGTTCAGGTTTTGGTATAAACACTGCTTTGGTCAGTGGGAGTTAAAGGCTATCATAGTGATAAAACGATTGTCTTTTTTTATGCCATAGTTCCCCTTCAGAGGGTCAAGAATTACAAGTCAGGTCTTATTTGCCAAGTGGCTTTCAGTGTTACTGAGGTTGTATGGAATCTGTGTGCATATACAACTCAAAACTGTTTTTTTCTTCATTACTATCTGATTACCTTTGTTACTGGTACCTTAATGAACTTGTACAAGTTCCAGAAGAAACACAAATAATAGTTTGTGTACCCTGTGCCCTTGGATTTGCTTGAGGGAAATGAGTAGCTTATAACTGAAGTGTGTGACATTTTATGCCTTGGAGTTATTTGTACTTTGAGTCAGTCAGTAGTTCTACAAGTGACTTGACTGCAGAGTAAAAAAACCAAGATAAGCCAAACTTGGCAGGCATTTGGTTTCAGACACTATCTCCACCTTTCATTGATCTTTCCATCCCCCACCTGCTTTCTTCATGCACCTGGGTGGGCTGGAGGTGGCCGCTGTTCCTCTTTGTATCTGCTCTGAATTGAATCCATGTTTGCCATTCATTTGCTTATGGCTTCTCTTTTTCTGCTCTAATATTTCAGAAAAACTGGTCTAGTGTGTATTTGCCACTTGCTCCTTATTTCTGTACAGCTGCTGCTTTTTATTTGGTGCTGAATAGTATTTTACAGGATTTTCATGAGACTCCAAGTGGAATACTATTTGTTTCAGTTGTGCTTTTGAAAACATTTCGTCCTTATTTGTTCTGTTTAATGTTATCTGCTCTTCTGTAAAAGCTGCTTTTTTGATGAAAGATGTCTGTGAAAGTTGTGGATTGCACGTAAGTTGGTTATTCAACTTGGAAGCTTCTAAATGTTTCAAAGTGTGTTTAATGAGGTCTAGCATTATGAAAGCAGATAGGTAAAAGGTTCCCAACATTTGCTTTAGTCGGTAGTTTTGTAGAGACTGCCACCTAGAACATTTTTCTATAACTCTTTTCAAATAGTTTTGGTATATTTATGTTAAGATTTGAAACATAAGACCCTATCTATCCCAGTACACATAAGAAACTGGAAACTCTTCCTTGCTGCATTAATGAACCAGCTAGGACTAAGTTAGGCCTGCTATTGGAAATCTGTAGGGTCAGCTGAGACCTTATTATTGGACCTTTTTAGGAATTTTTTGAAGTCACATTCCAGGTCATTTCCCCAATAATGGTTATACTTTTATACTTTATTTATTTATTTATTTATTTATTTTGAGACGGAGTCTCACTCTGTTGCCCAGGCTGGAGTGCGGTGGCACAATCTTGGCTCACTGCAACCTCTGCCTCCTGGGTTCAAGCAATTCTCCTGCCTCAGCCTCCTGAGTAGCTGGGACTACAGGCGCATACCACAATGCCTAGCTATTTTTTGTATTTTTAATAGAGACGGGGTTTCACCGTGTTAGCCAGGATGGTCTCGATCTCCTGACCTCATGATCCACCCGCCTTGGCCTCCCAAAGTGCTGGGATTACAGGCGTGAGCCACCACGCACAGCCATACATTTTTAATTTATAAGAATTTTGGCTGAAATGTCTTCCTCTCACATGTTATCTTATTCTTCTCATTAGTACAGAATTCGAGAATGTTGAATTGGTGTGGTTAACACAATACATATGAGTTGAAATTGGCATACTTGCAACTCAGAGATGGGTTTAAAAAGACAGTTAACATCCCTGTTAAATTCATATATTGTGATCTTAAAAATGTGATTCCAAGTTGCCTTTATATTTTCTTTCAGTTGCTGTAAATAAATGTAACAAATCAAATACAGAAATGGAACATGCATGGCACTTAGATTTTCAACTTAATGGAAAACCATCAGATAGCGTGGGAAATTCAGTGTCTTGGTTGTCAACCAGTTGTAGCTCATCTGCTGGTATTTTTTGTTAGATTTTGTTTTTCTCTGAGATATGAGAGTTTAAAGGACTGTGTAGGAAATTTTTCCTTGTGCCTATTTTTTCCCCCATCTCTTAACTGAAGTCAGTGTAATTTATCTCCTTAGGAACTCACCTTCGAGGCTTGGAAACCACAGCCACATATGACCCTGAAACCCAGGAGTTCATTCTCAACAGTCCTACTGTGACCTCCATTAAATGGTGGCCTGGTGGACGTAAGTGAATTTTTCATCATTTATTGGATGTTTTGAAGATTTGTCATGAGATTTTGCTTAGAATGTAGAGCTTTTATGAGAACGTCGGCCAGGCTTGGTGGTTTCACGCCTGTAATCCTAACACTTCAGGAGGCTGAGGTGGGCGGATCACTTGAGGTAAGGAATTCAAGACCAGCCTGGTTAATATGCTGAAACCCTGTCTCTACTAAAAATACTAAAATTAGCTGGGTGTGGTGGCGCACACCTGTAGTCCCAGCTACTCGGGAGGCTGAGGCAGGAGAATCACTGGAACCCGGAAAGATTGCAGTGAGCCAAGATTGTACCACTGCACTCCAACCTGGGCATCGCAGCAAGACTCTGTCTCAAAAACAACCCAACAAACAAACAATATATGTGTGTGGTTGTGTGTGTGTGTGTATGTGTGTGTGTGTGTATAGACAGAGAGAGGGGTGTGTGTGTGTGTGTGTGTGTGTGTGTATATATATATATATATATATATGGGGGTGGGGAAAGCCAGGCATAGTGGCACATACTTATAGACCTGTAGTCCTGGCTACTCAGGAGGCTGACGTGGCAGGACCACTTGAGCCCAAGAGTTCAAGCCTGCAGTGAGCTACTGTCTGTGATCATGCCACTGCATTCCAGCCTGGGTGACAGAGTGAAACCCTGTCTCTTAAAAGAAAAAAATGGCCGGGCATGGTGGCTCACGCCTGTAATCCCAGCACTTTGGGAGACCGAGGCAGGCAGATCACGAGGTCAGGAGATCGAGACCATCCTGGCTAACGCGGTGAAACCCCATCTCTACTAAAAATACAAAAAATTAGCCGGGTGTGGTGGTGCGTGCCTGTATTCCCAGCTACTCAGAGGCTGAGGCAGGAGAATGGCATGAACCTGGGAGGCGGAGCTTGCAGTGAGCCGAGATCATGCCACTGCACTCCAGCCTGGGCGACAAAGCGAGACTCCGTCTCAAAAAAAAAAAAGAAAAAAATTTAAATAGCTTTAACACAAATTTTTTTTTTTTTTTTTTTTGAGACGAAATCTCACTGTGTCACCCAGGTTGGAGTGCAGTGGTGTGATCTCGGCTCACTGCAACCTCCACCTTCCAGTTCAAGTGATTCTCCTGCATCAGCCTCCTGAGTAGCTGGGACTACAGGTGCACGCCACCAAGCCCAGCTAATTTTTGTATTTTTAGTAGAGATGGGATTTCACCATATTGGCCAGGCTAGTCTCGAACTCCTGACCTCGTGATCTGCCCGCCTCGGCCTCCCAAAGTGCTGGAATTACAGGTGTGAGCCACCGTGCCCAGCTGACCTGAAACTTTTATATCTTCTTATTCCATTCTGAGTTATTATCTTGGAATATATATTTCTGATACAGTTAGTGGTTAAAGGATTTTGTTATTCACGTTGTATATTTTATTTTATTTTATTTTATTTATTTATTTTTTTTTTTTTGAGACGGAGTCTCGCTCTGTTGCCCGGGCTGGAGTGCAGTGGCCGGATCTCAGCTCACTGCAAGCTCTGCCTCCCGGGTTTTACGCCATTCTCCTGCCTCAGCCTCCCGAGTAGCTGGGACTACAGGCGCCCGCCGCCTCGCCCGGCTAGTTTTTTGTATTTTTTAGTAGAGACGGGGTTTTACCGTGTTAGCCAGGATGGTCTCCATCTCCTGACCTCGTGATCCGCCCGTCTCGGCCTCCCAAAGCACTGGGATTACAGGCTTGAGCCACCGCGCCTGGCCCACATTGTATATTTTATTTAATTATAATTTATATGTAAGAAGGCACATGTAGCTAGTGATTACTGTTTTGGACAGCACTGCCTTAAGGGATAACAAGGAAGTAGTTTAAATTAATATTCTTATTTTTATCCTAAAATTTTCTCTATGTAAATGCATGAGAAATAAGCAGAAAAGAAAGTAATAACTATTAGCTTAAGGGAATTTCTTTCTGAAAGCTAAGTGTGATACTGTCAGCAGAAAGGCTTTCTGGACACATACTATTGGTTTAGTCTAGTGTTAGATTTAACATATTCTTTCTTCTTTTTTCTACCCTTTAAAAATATACGAACGTTTACTCACCCCTCTCTTGTTCCCTTTTATATTACAGTTGGAAAGACTTCAAATCATGCAATAGTTCTTGCCCAGCTCATCACTAAGGGGAAATGCTATGGATTACATGCCTTTATTGTACCTATTCGTGAAATTGGGACCCATAAGCCTTTGCCAGGTAAGAACTGTTCATCTGATGTTGAGATGAAAATGAAACTGAGCACTTTCTTAAAAGGTAGAATGCCCAACTGAAGAGGTGGAGCGAAAGCCAGAAATTCCAGAGCATAAACATCTCATGACTGGCCTTTCATCTGTGGTAGGAATTACTGTTGGCGACATCGGCCCCAAATTTGGTTATGATGAGATAGACAATGGCTACCTCAAAATGGACAACTATCGTATTCCCAGAGAAAACATGCTGATGAAGTATGCCCAGGTACGTTTTGATAGAAAATAGAAGCAGAGGCATCAAACAGTGGGGTTGCAGTGGCTGTTGCTCACAATAGGGTTAGTATGGTCTGTTCTTTTAGAAGGTAATAACAGCTGGCACACTGACATATTCCTGTTATCCCAGCACTTTGGGAGGCTGAGTGCATGGATGACTTGAGCCCAGGAGTTCAAGACCAGCCTGGGCAACATAGTGTGAACCCATCTCTACAAAAATTTAAAAAATCTTGCTGGGCATAGTAGCACACATGTGTAGTCCCAGCTACTTGGGAGACTGGGGTGGGAGGATCACTTGAGCCTGGGAGGTCAAGGCTTCAGTGAGCTGTGATTATGCCACACTGTACTCCCGCCTGGATGACAGTGAGACCTTGCCTCAAAAAAAAAAAAAAAAAAGGCTGGGTGCGGTGGCTCACACCTGTAATTCCAGCATTTTGGGAGGCTGAGGCAGGAAGATCATGAGGTCAAGAGATGGAGACCGTCCTGGCCAACCAACATGGTGAAACCCTGTCTCTACTAAAAATACAAAAAAATTAGCTGGGCATGGTGGCGTGCGCCTGTAGTCCCAGCTACTCAGGAGGCTGAGGCAGGAGAATCTCTTGAATCCGGGAGGCAGAGGTTGCAGCGAGCAGAGATCGTGCCACTGCACTCCAGCTTGGTGAAAGAGTGAGACTCTGTCTTATAAAAGGAGGTAATAAGGCCGGGTGCGGTGGCTTATGCCTGTAGTCCCAGCACTTTGGGAGACTGAGGAAGGCGGATCCTGAGGTCAGGAATTCAAGACCAGCCTGACCAATATGGCGAAACCCTGTCTCTACTAAAAATACAAAGATTAGCGGGGTGTGATGGCACGTACCTGTAATCTCAGCTACTCAGGAGGCTGAGGCAGGAGAATCGCTTGAACCTGGAAGGCAGAAGTTGCAGTAAGTCAAGATCGCACCACTGCCCTCCAGCCTGAGCAACACAGCGAGACTCTTGTCTCAAAAAAAAAAAGGAGATAATAATGCATTTTTCCTTCTGATGCTTTTTTTTTTTGGAGAGAGAGAGTCTTGCTTTGTCACCCATGCAGTGGTGTGATCTTGGCTCACTGCAACCTCCGCCTCCTGGGTTCAAGCGATTCTCCTGCCTCAGCCTCCCGAGTAGCTGGGATTACAGGCATGTGGCACCACACCCAGCTAATTGTTTTGTATTTTTAGTAGAGGTGGAGTTTCACCCTGTTGGCCAGGCTGGTCTTGAACTCCTGACCTCAGGGGACCCTCCTGCCTCGGCCTCCCAAAGTGCTAGGATTACAGGTGTGAGTCACTGTGCCCGGCATTTTTTTTTTTTTTTTTTTTTTTTTTGAGATGGAGTCTCACTCTGTCACCCAGGCTGGAGTGCAGTGGCACAATCTCAGCTCACTGCACCCTCCGCCTCCCGGGTTCAAACGATTCTCCTGTCTCAGCCTCCTGAGTAGCTGGGATTACAGGCACGCGCCACCACACTCAGCTGATTTTTGTATTTTTAGTAGAGACTGGGTTTCACCATGTTGTTCAGCCTGGTCTCAAACTCCTGACCTCTTGATCTGTCTGCTTTGGCCTCCCAAAGTGCTGGAATTACAGGCGTGGTCATCATGCCCACTCTGATGCTTTTACTGTGGCAGTGAAATCAGAAGCAGTTAGCAGGGTTGAAGGATATATTTTGATTTGCTAAACCAATGATTCTCAAACTTGCATGCATTAGAATGACCTGGAAGGCCAGTTAAAGCCCAGATTGCTAGGCCCCACCCCGGAGTTTCTGATTCAGTTGGTCAGGGTGGGGACTAAGATGTAGTAGTTCATGCAAGTTGCCAGGTGATGCTGATGCTGCTATTCCAGGGACTGTACTTTGAGAACCACTGAACTGCCTCTTGGACTTAAAAAAAGGAAGCATCAGTCCCACGTTCTTCTTCCAGGTGAAGCCTGATGGCACGTACGTGAAACCACTGAGTAACAAGCTGACTTACGGGACCATGGTGTTTGTCAGGTCCTTCCTTGTGGGAGAAGCTGCTCGGGCTCTGTCTAAGGCGTGCACCATTGCCATCCGATACAGCGCTGTGAGGCACCAGTCTGAAATCAAGCCAGGGTAAGGGTAGGGTCCTAGATGGGCTCAGTACCGAAGGCCTAGTTTTTACCCCATTCAGATCCCAGAATTCCCAAATGTCAATACAGAAGATGCATTGGCACTGCAAAATTGGCTAGGGTGATAACTGGGCCTGTAATTTTGTATCTAGGCTTCCTTTTCTTAAGAGGAAAGATAGAAATAACCACCCTTGCTATAATCAGTGACTGCCAAAAAAGAAAAAAAGAGAATACTCACCTTATTATTTTTAACCTTTTAAGAAAAGTAGTAATAATATTACTTGAACTTTGTAAGTGAAATGTTCAACACATTAAAGGCAATTTGAAAGTTTGGATTACTACTAGCAACTATAAATTGTGCATGGTGAAAGTGACATTAAATTTGTTTCCCTTTTGCATTCATGGCGACGGTTTGTTCCTACAACTGCCTTTCACTGATACTCCCTGATACTCTTTTTACTCTTAAGGAATAAAGAAATTGGCCAGGTGTGGTAGCTCACACCTGTAATCCCAGCACTTTGGGAGGCTGAGGCAAGATTACTTGAGCCTAGGAGTTTGAGGCCAACCTGAGCAACATAGCAAGACCCTGTCTCTATTTTCTTTTCTTTCCCTTTCCCTCCCCTCTCCTTAACTAATCTGTTAAGAGGAGAGGAGAGGCTGGGCACAATGGCTCATGACTGTAATCTCAGCACTCTGGGAGGCCGAGGCGGGCGGATCACGAGGTAAGGAGTTCAAGACCAGTCTGACCAACATGGTGAAACCCTGTCTCCTTAACTAATCTGTTAAGATACAGATTGGGGCTGGGCGCAGTGGCTCAAGCCTGTAATCCCAGCACTTTGGGAGGCCGAGATGGGTGGATCACGAGGTCAGGAGATCGAGACCATCCTGGCTAACACAGTGAAACCCTGTCTCTACTAAAAAAAATACAAAAAACTAGCCGGGCGAGGTGGTGGGCGCCTGTAGTCCCAGCTACTCGGGAGGCTGAGGCAGGAGAATGGTGTGAACCCGGGAGGCGGAGCTTGCAGTGAGCTGAGATCCGGCCACTGCACTTCAGCCTGGGCGACAGAGCGAGACTCCGTCTCAAAAAAAAAAAAAGATACAGATTGGAGGTCTGAAGAAATGATCAACAGTACTCATGCCTTCTTGTCATCTATCAGGATCTATCAGGGCCCCAGCCCCTCTGCTGCGTATTCTAGCTCTTGAGGGAGAGCTCACCTGGCTGCATGGAGTTTATATGCTTCGATTAGGCTTTCGGGGCTATTGATACCCACCATGGTCGGCCAGACTGCTACCTGCTGTGGCTGGATGCGTTGACTGGGCAGGTCATTCAAATAGGACACCATGCCACACACCAGCTTTCCTGAGTGCACGTGGTCATAACTTTTCATCAGGAACCTAAAAATCACCAGTAAACCTGCTTTTAGTAACTACTTTTTTTTTGTTTTGTTTTGCTTTTTCTTTTTTGAGATGGAGTTTCATTCTTGTTGCCTAGGCTGGATGGAGTGCAATGGCCAGATCTCAGCTCACTGCAACCTCCTCCTCTTAGGTTCAAATGAATGATTCTCCTGCCTCAGCCTCCCAAGTAGCTGGGACTACAGGCACCTGCCACCACGCCTGGCTAATTTTTAATATTTTTTTTTTTTAGTAGAGACAGAGTTTTACCATATTGGCCAGGCTGGTCTTGAACTCCTCACCTCGTAATCTGCCCGCCTCGGCCTCCCAAAGTGCTGGGATTACAGGACTGAGCCACCACACCCAAGTACTCTTTTTGATGGAGTTTTCACTCTTGTTGCCCAGGATGGAGTGCAATGGCACAATCTTGGCTCACTGCAACCTCTGCTTCCCAGGTTCAAGTGATTCTTCTGCCTCAGCCTCCCAAGTTGCTGGGATTATAGGCATGTGCCACCATGCCTGGCTAATTTTTTTTGTATTTTTTAGTAGAGACAGGGTTTGACCATGTTGGTTAGGCTGGTCTTGAACTCCTTACCTCGTGATTCCATCTCCCCTCCCCTTCCCTCTCCTTTTCGTCTTTTTTTTGAGATGGATTCTCACTCTGTTGCCCAGGCCGGAGTGCAGTGGCGCGATCTCAGCTTGCTGCAGTCTCCGCCCCCTGAGTTCAAGTGATTCTCCTGCCTCAGCCTCCGCCTCCGAAGTAGCTGGGATTACAGGCGCACGCCACCATGCCCGGCTAATTTTTGTATTTTTAGTAGAGACAGGATTTCACCATGTTGGCCAGGCTGATCTATTTTCAACAAAATTTAAAATTAATTAAATTTTAAAGCCAGGCGCAGTGGCTCACGCCTGTAATCCCAGCACTTTGGGAGGCCAAAGCGGGTGGATCACTTGAAGTCAGGAGTTCGAGACCAGCCTGGCCAACATAGTGAAACCCCACGTCTACTAAAAATACAAAACTTAGCCGGGTATAGTGGCGGGCGCCTGTAATTCCAGCTACTCGGGAGACTGAGGCAGGAGAATCACTTGAACCCAGGAAGTGGAGGTTGTAATGAGCCAGAATCACAACACTGCACTCCATCCTGGGTGATAAAGGGAGACTTCATCTCAAAAAATAATAATAATAATTACATTTTTAAAAAGGAATAAAGGAGTTGATACAATCAGACCCTTGCTAATTCTTACACTTCAAAATATTTAACACCCTCCATTGGGTGTTCTCCAAAATTGTGGTCAAAATACAGTGTATTCAGCCATCTGGTGAGCAGAGCTTTTCAGCATTGCCTTCTTACTGGGTTGTCTAGCGTTGGTTTTGTATGTTGCTATGAGCTATGGTTTTCTAAGTTATACTGGAAAGACTAGGACAGATATGGACTTTGCAGCTAGAAAATTCTGTCAACCTACACAGTACAAGGTAATTAGAGCATGGTCTTAGGGAGCCAAATAGCCTAGGCACCATGGCTCATGCCTGTAATCCCAGCACTGTGGGAGGCTGACGCAGGAGAATCGCTTGAACCTGGGAGGTGGAGCTTGCAGTGAGCCAAGATCGCACCACTGCACTAAAGCCTGGGTGACAGAGGGTGACTCCATCGCAAAAAAAAAAAAAAACCCCAATTTCAATCTAAGACCTGACACATATGAGCTGTGTGACCTCAGGCAGATTCTTGACCTCTCGGTTTCCCATTTGTAAAATGGGGATAGTAATAGTAACTACCTCACAGTGCCCTTATAAGGACTAAATAAGTTAAAATATCAAGTGCTTAGATTAGAAGCTGGCATATAGAAAGTTCTGTATAAACATTTACTTACTATTTTATTCTTTTTCTATGTCATGTAGTGAACCAGAACCGCAGATTTTGGATTTTCAAACCCAGCAGTATAAACTCTTTCCACTCCTGGCCACTGCCTATGCCTTCCAGTTTGTGGGCGCATACATGAAGGAGACCTATCACCGGATTAATGAAGGCATTGGTCAAGGGGACCTGAGTGAACTGCCTGAGGTACGAGTTTGGTCTCATTCACTCGTGGGCACCCTTCTGTTTCATGGTTGCCTGTTGGACGATGTCCAGAGATAACTAGATGTTGGGATTTCCTGAAAAGAATTATGTATTCTGAGAACTTCTTCTGGTTGAAAGTAGATCAGATATGAAGAACTGTGGGGTTTGTTGTTAAGTATTTTTAGTGTTATCAGAAATATTGTACCATGTTGATTATTTGTCAATCAAGGAAATGTAAGTGGTGAATTTTTAGCCAAGTAGAGCAGCTCAGATGGGTGTGGGTAGTGTTCTCCGTTCTTCTGGCCAGTCGGACAGCTGTGCTTCTTCAGTTTGCATGTGTGGCAGCTGTGTTTTGACAGTGGCCGGGATGTTAGAGGAGGGGTGTGTTTTCTCATTGGTTCTCGGGCTCTCTGCACTACAAATGTCCTGACAGATTTGTGCTTGTCCTCTTAGCTTCATGCCCTCACTGCTGGACTTAAGGCTTTCACCTCCTGGACTGCAAACACTGGCATCGAAGCATGTCGGATGGCTTGTGGTGGGCATGGCTATTCTCATTGCAGTGGTCTTCCAAATATTTATGTCAATTTCACCCCAAGCTGTACCTTTGAGGGAGAAAACACTGTCATGATGCTCCAGACGGCTAGGTGAGAGTCAAATCCGCAATTCCTCCCATCTGTTCATAAGAATGTTCTAGTCCTTTTCCTAGGTTCTTGTTCCCATGGTTTTTCGTCACCGTATATATATATTTGTTCCTGAAAGGTATACTTTTACCTTCCATTCTGACTCACTGTTTTTATTTCGTGGTGAGGCTAGAGAGTATGACGCACCTGTTAAATAGCTTGAAGTTGTATCAAGGGTAGAGTTACTGGGCTGGGCACAGTGGCTCATGACTAATCCCAGCACTTTGGGAGACCGAGGCGGGCGGATCACGAGGTAAGGAGTTCAAGACCAGCCTGACCAACATGGTCAAACCCTGTCTCTACTAAAAAATACAAAAAAGTTAGCCAGGCATGGTGGCGTATGCCTATAATCGCGGCTACTTGGGAGGCTGAGGCAGAAGAATCACTTGAACCTGGGAGGCAGAGGTTGCAGTGAGCCAAGATTGCGCCATTGCACTCCATCCTGGGCAACAAGAGTGAAAACTCCATCCAAAAAAAAAAAGGCCAGATGTGGTGGCTCACTCCTGTAATCTCAGCACTTTGGGAGGCCAAGCCGGGTGGATCACTTGAGGTCAGGAGTTAGAGACCAGCCTGGCCAACATGGTAAAACCCTGTCTCTACTAGAAAAAAAAAATATTAAAAATTAGCCAGGCATGGTGGCAGGTGCCTGTAGTCCCAGCTACTTGGGAGGCTGAGGCAGGAGAATCATTCATTTGAACCTGAGAGGAGGAGGTTGCAGTGAGCTGAGATCTGGCTATTGCACTTCATCCAGCCTAGGCAACAAGAGCAAAACTCCATCTCAAAAAAAAAAAAAAGAAGGCCGGGCGCGGTGGCTCAAGCCTGTAATCCCAGCACTTTGGGAGGCCGAGATGGGTGGATCACGAGGTCAGGAGATCGAGACCATCCTGGCTAACATAGTGAAACCCCGTCTCTACTAAAAAATAACAAAAAACTAGCCGGGCAATGTGGCGGACGCCTGTAGTCCCAGCTACTCGGGAGGCTGAGGCAGGAGAATGGCGTGAACCCGGGAGGCGGAGCTTGCAGTGAGCTGAGATCCGGCCACTGCACTCCAGCCTGGGCGACAGAGCAAGACTCCGTCTCAAAAAAAAAAAAAAAAGAAAAAGTAGTTACTAAAAGCATGTTTACTGGTGATTTTTAGGTTCCTGATGAAAAGTTATGACCAGGTGCACTCAGGAAAGTTGGTGTGTGGCATGGTGTCCTATTTGAATGACCTGCCCAGTCAACGCATCCAGCCACAGCAGGTAGCAGTCTGGCCGACCATGGTGGATATCAATAGCCCCGAAAGCTTAACCGAAGCATATAAACTCCGTGCAGCCAGGTGAGCTCTCCCTCAAGAGCTAGAATACGCAGCAGAGGGGCTGGGGCCCTGATAGATGACAAGAAGGCATGAGTACTGTTGATCATTTCCTCAGACCTCCAATCTGTGTCTTAACAGATTAGTAGAAATTGCTGCAAAAAACCTTCAAAAAGAAGTGATTCACAGAAAAAGCAAGGAGGTAGCATGGAACCTAACTTCTGTTGACCTTGTTCGAGCAAGTGAGGTCAGTGGTAGTTCTCTCTTTTTCCCCTTCCCTGCCCCCCAGCGTCCCGCATTTTCTGGTGCAGAAACCCTAGTCACTGTGTATTGAATCTTTTTCTAAGGTTCTCAAACTCAGGTGTTTTCTGTTTAATCTTAGGCACATTGCCACTATGTGGTAGTTAAGCTCTTTTCAGAAAAACTCCTCAAAATTCAAGATAAAGCCATTGAAGCTGTCTTAAGGAATTTATGTCTGCTGTATTCTCTGTATGGAATCAGTCAGAACGCAGGGGATTTCCTTCAGGTCAGTATTTTCTAAGTACAAGTCTTTTTTGTTGTTAAGAAAAGTAATTGTTGGCCGGGCGCGGGCAACCCTAGAGGCAGAGGTTGCAATGAGCACCACTGCACTCCAGCCTGGGCGACAGAGCAAGACTCTGTCTCAAAAAAGAAAGAAAAATAGCTGGGCCCAGTGCCTCACACCTGTAATCCCAGCACTTTGGGAGGCCAAGGCAGGTGGATCACCTGAGTTCGGGAGTTCAAGACCAGCCTGACAAACATGGAGAAACCCTGTCTCTACTAAAAATACAAAATTAGCCTGGCATGCTATTGCATGCTTGTAATCCCAGCTATTCGGGAGGCTGAGGGAGGAGAATCACTTGAACCCAGGAGGCAGAGATTTCGGTGAGCCAAGATCACGCCATTGCACTCCAGCCTGGGCAACAAGAGTGAAACTCAGTCTCAAAAAGAAAATTTGCTGTCTGCTTTATAGCTGTATATGCATATAATTATGTCTATCTGTATACATATATATGTTTTATTTACTTATTTTGGTCTCTTTTAGGGGAACATCATGACAGAGTCTCAGATTATGCAAGTAAACCCGCGTGTAAAGGAGTTACTCACTCTTATTCGCTCAGATGCTGTTGCTTTGGTTGATGCATTTGATTTTCAGGATGTGACACTTGGCTCTGTGCTTGGCCGCTATGATGGAAATGTGTATGAAAACTTGTTTGAGTGGGCTAAGAACTCCCCACTGAACAAAACAGAGGTAAAAATCCAGTGTCTTTGCACCTTTTTAAAAGTCTTCACTTAAATATTGAAGCAGGAAAGACCTTTGGAAAGGGATTTATCTGTGAAAGCTCTGAAAGTACTGTGGCCACTTAGGACAGTCACTTTATTTGAGCAACAGGTTCAGAAGGGAACTGGGTTGATCCCACAGTAACCAGGGTCTTAATCAATTTCAATTTTTGATAATGAATTGAACATTTAAAAATATATATAAGCTGGGCGCATTGGCTCACACCTGTAATCCCAGCACTTTGGGAAGCCGAGTGGGCGGATCACCTGAGGTCAGCAGTTCGAGACTAGCCTGGCTAAAATGATGAAACTCCGTCTCTACTAAAAATACAAAAAATTAGCCGGGCGTGGTGGTGGGCGCCTGTAGTCCCAGCTACTCAGGAGGCTGAGGCAGGAGAATGGCGTGAACCCAGGAGGCAGAGCTTGCAGTGAGCCGAGATCACGCCACTGCACTCCAGCCTGGGAGACAGAGTAAGACTCCGTCTCAAAAAATAAAAATAAATAAAAAAACTAAGACATCAGATAATTTTATCCATAAATAATTCAATGCTTATCTCTGAAAGATAAGGACTGTGTAGTAATAACCACAGGCTGGCCACAGTGGTTCACGCCTGTAATCTTAGCACTTTGGGAGGCTGAGGTGGGTGGATGACTTGGGTTGAGGAGTTCTAGACCAACCTGGCCAACGTGGTAAACCCCCATCTCTACAAAAATTGGAAATAGCAGCCAGGTGTCATGGCACACACCTGTAGTTCTAGCAACTCAGGAGGCTGAGATGGGAAGATCACTGAAGCCTGGGAGGCAGAGGCTGTAGTGAGCCAAGATTGTGCCACTGCACTCCAGCCTGGGCAACAGAGTAGGACTCAGTCTCCAAAAAAAAAAAAAGTATACTATTTAACATTACAAACTCTTTATTAGTAGTTCTTCTCTCTCCCTTTCCCACAGGTCCACGAATCTTACAAGCACCTGAAATCACTGCAGTCTAAGCTCTGAAGTGTCACAAGGACAAGTTTAATCTGCTCCAGAAAGCACCTGTGTGCAACTCGAATCTGTGTGGAATCTTTTTCGAATTCAAATAGCTATAGAGCAAATGATAAATTGACCCTTTTTTATAAATGGAGGGAAAAAAATGAACAGATTTCAGAGATTAAATGAAAAAAAAGCAGATGTTTTAAGTGCAATTAACACTGAAAGAGACCTGTTAAACCATTCAGAAAAAGCTTAAGAAATGCAATATGACTTCCTTTTGTAATGCTGCTGATCCCAGTAGACTATGACTTTTGATAATTAGCAGAATTTAACTACTAAGTAGTTGATTATTTTCACATTTTAATTGCTAATCACTGGCTATATAAGTGTTTTTAAGCAAAGGTATTTTTGAAGTGGTGTAGAACCCTTCCAAGCTTTCCTGCTCGGTGTTCTACCAGACTTACCCTGGGACCTGGCTCAAAAGCAGGATTGAAGAAAAGGGACTGGGGGAAGGAAACTTATTGGAAAACTTGATGCAAATGAGTTTCTGCTTGGCACAGTCTCTGCCTGCTTGCTCTCCTTTGCTGATAGATTGCGTTTATCAAACTATTCATGCTAGCATTTTTCCAACAAGAGAACTTACTTCGCACGGGCCTGCTGTAGGACCATTGTCTCGTGTAATTAGGAATTTTCCATTTGAAGGATCGCTAAATTGTCACAGTAGTAGGAACTGTAGGGAGAGCTCTCAGCTGTAACTTTGGTGACCATATTAACTGGATTTTCTAGGACAATCAGATTTCAAATATTCTGTCATCTTGGCATAAGCCATTAAAAGCTTGGAGGTTACCATATTTGGCATTAAAAAAATGTCGCTTAGGTCACCTTACTCCCAGATGTAGCACAGAAAAACCCTTTGACACAAACCATGTGTTCTGATTTTTGGTTCAGAAAATATAATCATTGAAACGGTGAGGTGTTTTTTTTTTTTTTTTTTTTTTTTTTTTTAAACAACTGGGAAAAAACAAAAAAAACTATGGTTAGAAAAATGGAAGTTTATAGGTTCTATTTCTTACTATATGTATGGCTTTGTTTTCAGTATATTTCTAGGAGCTTTATCTGAATTGCTAATTGTCCTTTCAGCTGAAATCTAATTTACACAATCATTCTATATTTAAAAATTAAATACATCTCAATTAATTTTTTCTTAAAGTCAATGTAAGTCACTTTGTTGTTTTTTTTTTTTTTTTTTTTTTTTTTTTTTTAAAATGCACCATATGCCTCATGAAACCAGCTGTTCTAGAATCAGTCCTGAAAATATGGTTTAATTCCATGGAAACATAATTCCTCTCTTGGGACCTGACATAATATCTGTCTATCCTGGGGAACTGGTAATATGAGACTTTTAGGTTACAGCAGAAATGCTACATATTGACAAAAGCCTAAATCTTTCCACTGGGAGAACTAATTGATAATTGTGTTAAGATTGAAGATTAACCCTGAGTTAATCTCACTTGAGTCTATCTTGACAGTAGTTCAGATTCTGGAAAATGATAAACTGACCTGCTAGATGTAGAATTGTTTCAAAATTAGTGTTGAAATACCTTGTTCACAGATGAATATCTGGGCAGGATCTGAGGGTGTTTGGAATGACACCCCCCTAATCCATTTGCATAGATGGGATGTCTTTGCAGGTTTGAGGAGATCATCGACCTGCAGAGCCCCCTTTGACCCAGTACCTCAAGTTTTATTTAAAATCTAAATCTGGGGCCAGGTGCGGTGGCTCACACCTGTAATCCAAGCACTTTGGGAGGCCGAGACTGGTGGATCACCTGAGGTCAGGAGTTTGAGATCATCCTGGCCAACATGGTGAAATCCCATCTCTACTAAAAAAAAAAATACAAAAATTAGCTGGTCATGGTGGTGGCGCGTGCCTGTAGTCCCAGCTACTCAGGAGGCTGAGGCAGGAGAATCACTTGAACCGGGAGCGGGGTGGTGGAGGTTGCAGTAAGCCAAGATGACGCCACTGCACTCCAGCCTGGGTGGCTGAGCGAGACTCCGTCTCAAAAAATAATAAAATAAAATCTAAATCTGATGTTTGATGCTATTTTTATTAATATTGAAATATTCTGTCTTGAACTTTATTCAGTATAATCAAGAGTAAAGATACAGTAAACCTCGCTGATTTGTACTATTAAGAGAGAAAAAATATGCCACACAATTAAACTTAGGTTTAAATTATGAAGAAATTTAGAATATAGGTTTATTAGATTTAGGGAACACTAAGAATAAAAAAGGAAGGAGTGATACCTGCCTGAGTGGATAACTATAAATCAGCTGTAATTACTGCAGTTGTAGCAATACTTGTGAGTGGCTCCAGTCACCTTAGGAGTCCTTGGAAGTACTTGGTACACATTTGTTGGCTGTACCTTAAAGGAAGTGGCAAGTCCAGTTTGTTCTCTCTACCACACTAGACTGCCACTGACAAGTTTGGGTCTGTTGGATTCAAAATTTTGTGAGCCATTTTCACAAGTACAAAGATACATTTTAACCTTGTCTTCTCCAAAATTACTGAGTAAGAATTTTATTTTTTATTTTTATCTTTTTGAGACAGGGTATCACTCTGTCACCCACACTGGAGTACAATGGTGGGATCTTGGCTCACTGTGACCTCTGCCTCCCGGGTTCAAATGGTCCTCCCTCCTCAGTCTCCTGAGTAGCTGGGACCACAGGCACGTGCCCCCACGCCCGGCTAATTTGTTCTATTTTTTTGTAGAGACAGGGTTTTGCCATGTTGCCCAGGCTGGTCTCAGACTCCTGGGCTCAAGCGATCATCTTGCCTCAGACTCCCAAAGTGTGAGATTACAGGTGTGAGCCACAGCACCTGGCCCAGAGTGAGTAGAATTAATGAGATTTTTTTGTGTGTGTCAGATAATACTAATTTAAGCCTTTTTTAAAAAGTACTCTCAACCGAATACAAAATTGAAAATGTGAGGTTTAATAGAAATGTGTTGGCTATTTGTAATGGATTCTTCTTGCCCAAGTGTTTGGAGTTCTACTTTATGCTCTGTATTTAAAAATTAGTGACCTCAAAGCAGAGTTGGTGACATAGCCTTTGGGGCCCTCATGTTCTTGTCTTTAGAACATATCACTACTAAGTATCAGCTTATCTTCAGAACATTACAACATTCACTATGTTCATATGCTTTCTGAGAAGTCACCACTTGTAATTTCAGATCATATATACCTCTGCAATGGCGACTTCATTTTATAGTTCCTAAAGTTAACATGTTAGATCTTTTTTTTCCACCCCACAAGGGTCTCACTCTCACCCAGGCTGGAATGCAGTGGTGTGATTGTAGCACACTTTGGCCACCAACTCTTGGACTCAAGTGATCCTCCTGCCTTGGACTCTTCTGAGAAGCTGGGATTACTGGTGTACACCACCGCACCTGGCTAATTTTTTTTTTTTTTTTTTTTTTGGAGATAGGGTATCGCTATGTTGCCTTGGGCCGGTCGTGAACTCGTAGCCTCAGGTGATCTTCCCACCTCAGGCCTCCCAGAGGGTTGGGATTACAGGAGTGAGCTGCTGTGCTGGGCCAAAGTGTTACTTTTTTTTTTTTTTTTTTTTTTTTTTTTTTTTTTTTTTTTTTTGAGACGGAGTCTTGCTCTGTTGCCCAGGCAGGAATGCAATGGTGCAATCTCGGCTTACTGCAGTCTTCACCTCCTGGGTTCAAGCGATTCTCCCACCTCAGCCTCCTGAGTAGCTGGGATTACAGGCACCCACCATCATGCTTGGCTAATTTTTGTATTTTGAGCAGAGATGGGGTTTCACTATGTTGGCCAGGTGATCTGCACACACCCCCCGCCACCTCCCAAAGTGCTGAGATTACAGGCATAAGCCACCGCGCCACCTCGCCCAGCCAACATGTTACATCTTAATTCTTGGATTTTCTTCACTGCAGGGCTTTGGGTGGAGAAATAAAACTCTTCAAATGCATAATCTTGGAGATCCTGTGAATCAATAATTCTTTAGACAACTGCGGCTCAAAATCCCTCCTCTATTTTCCGAGTTACTCCATCCATCTTATTAGGAAGTGAATTAGGTGTAGGTGGTCTGTAACACCTACACATCTTTGTATACATGTAGAGGGTATGCCTGGGATACACAGGTTGTCTTCAAGCAGTAGCTGCTACTACAGCTAGAGAGAAGAGGAGTGCCAAGAAATTGATGACCTGAGACCAAGAGTCTTGTTGATGTTCTGACTTAGATAAAGGTTTTGATCATTTTCATGAAACAATGCAGGAAAGTCATTTCTGCTGTTTATTTACTATGTTATTGGAGGATTAGAACAAGTCACACTGTAATGGACTAAAATGACTTATTTTAAAATACTGATGGTTTTTTGGGGGGTTTTTCTTGTTTTGTTTTTTTGTTTTTGAGACGCTGTCTTGCTCTTTCACCCAGGCCAGAGTGCAGTGGCGCAATCTTGGCTCACTGCAACCTCCGCCTCCTGGGTTCAAGCAGTTCTCCGCCTCAGCCTTCTGAGTAGCTGTGATTACAGGCGCCTGCTGCCATGCCCGTCTGATTTTTTTGTATTTTTAGTAGAGACGGGGTTTCACCAAGTTGGCCAGGCTCGTCTTGAACTCCTGACCTCGTGATCCACCCACCTCAGCCTCCCAAAGTGCTGGAATTACAGGCGTGAGCCACTGCGCCCAGCCAGTGTTTTGCTTTTAACTGTGCACACTTACTAAATTTTCCAGTACTTGATTCCTATGGTCCATGATAGTAAACACAGAAACATGTAAGGAACATTGTTAGAGTTACCAGATGTTAGCTGTTGCATATGTGCACGTTCCTAGATTCAAGGGTGTTTCTGCCTTAAGTTTAAGTGGGTCATTGGTTGTCTTGGGA
Organism: Papio anubis; assembly: GCF_008728515.1. NCBI lineage: Eukaryota > Metazoa > Chordata > Mammalia > Primates > Cercopithecidae > Papio > Papio anubis. The sequence continues at coordinate 67,526,305 of NC_044992.1, read as the reverse complement.
AGATCATGGAAAATTGGGGATTTTTTAGACCAAAATATGTTTTGAGTGTTTCTTAGATTAGTAAATGTGTGATCTTCCACCTTCCACATTCAGACTGCGGACTACACTTCATAAATGCCTTTTTATTTCCAACTGTTATGGATTCAACTAAATGACTGTATGCCTTGGGAGCACATAATTACTTTGCTACCTTTTTCCGCCTTTGCTGTTGTGGCTTGAGTTTGGTTCATACCTGATAAGATGTATTTAGCATATGCTGTTACCCAGCCCTGGCTTGATGGTGTCCTGTGGGGGCAGAGGTGGGAGGACGAGGGGCACGGGGCCAGAGCATGTGAATGAATCATGGTTGGACAGCTGTGACCTGCCAGCACTGCGGGTAAGCCAAACTACAAACCGTTCTTTCCTCTGTGAAATTGAATAAACCTTAATAAAATTCATAATTAGCACATACTAGAAAAAATGACGTATCTTTTTGTGGGGTGACAGTATTGGGTTTCATTCTGGCTATACAGCTTTGATTGGATCATTAAACAGGAAGGTCAGTCACTTCCCTCAAGCTTTGGGGTGTGGAATAAACACGGGTGAATTCGTGGATTCACCCGTCAACCTCCCAATATCAACACATTTCTCATGCCTCCGCGCCGGCCACGTGTCAGCCCTCAGAAGTGGGCAGGAGGAACTTTTAAGCGTCTCGGCAGTTCCCAAGAGGGCCTTTGAGCCTGGCGCCCTCTTCCTGGAGAGGCGTTGGGGCAGCTCCTAGCAACGTGCCCACCGCCGGCAGAGGCCCGGCCCCGCCAACGGCCGCGCGCTGCTCGCTGGGAGCTGTAGTTCCTCACGTCGTCCCTGTCTCCTCTGTGCGGGCAGGTGAGCAAACCGCCGACTACGACTCCCAGGATACCTCGCGCCCGCCTTTCCGCGGGAGGCCGGACGGCTGAGGGTGGCAGCACCGGCTGGAAGCGGGAGGCCTGGCCGGGCTGGGCGACCTGAATGGAGCCGGGGCCGGTGCTGGTCCCAGCGGCCGCACCTCCGGGGACACGGCGCGTAACGGGAAGCTTCAGGGGCTGGGAGCATTACAGGCTGCTCTCGGGGGCCATATAGGCCGGGCGCTCAGAAGGGTGACGCATTGAGGGGCGCGGAGCCTCGGGACGGAGGGGCTACTCCGGTTAGGGGTCTTGTTTAGGGGTGGTCTCGGGATCTGTAAAACGCCTGGCATGGAGTCGGCTGAATAGATGTAGGGACGGGGTTACACTGTAGCCCTTTGGCCTTGGCAAACCACGCCTAGAAAATCCCCATAGTTTGAAGCCTGTACAGGATCGATAGGAGATGCCAGAAGTTCCATGATGTGTTATGGGACACATTTGGACTTGTAGGTCGTGATGTCGCCATTGCAGAGAAAAAGAAACACAAAGCCGGGCACGGTGGCTCATGCCTGTAATCCCAACACTTCGGGAGGCCAAGGCGGGAGGATCACTCGAGGCCAGGCGTTTGGGACGACCCTGGGCAACGTAGGGAGGCCCGTCTCCACAAAAAAGTTTTAAAATTTGCCGGACATGGTGGCGTGTGCCTGTGGTCCCAGCTGCTAGGGAGGCTGAGATTGGAGGATCGCCTGAGCCCAAGGAGGTCGAGGCTGCAGTGATCTGTGAGAGCTGTGATCGCGCCACTGCACTCCAGCCTGGGCAACAGTGAGACCGTGTCTGGAAAAAAGAAAGAAAGAAAGAAGGCCAGGCGCAGTGGCTCACACCTGTAATCCCAGCACTTTGGGAGGCCAAGGCAGGCAGATCACGAGGTCAGGAGTTCAAGACCAGCCTGGCCAACAGTGAAACCCCGTCTCTACTAAAAATACAAAAATTAACTGGGCATGGTGGTGCACGCCTGTATTCTCAGCTACTCGGGAGGCTGAGGCAGGAGATTCGCTTGAACCCGGGAGGCTGAGGTTGCGGTGAGCCAAGTTGGCACCACTGCACTCCAGCCTAGGCAACAGAAGCAAGACTCCATCTAAAAAAAAAAAGAAAACACATGTATTCAATTATTCAAGGTGGACTCTGTAGGTAAGCCCAGATAACCCTTGCATTCCAATACAGGACAGGCCAACACCTGGGACAGAGAGAGGACCCCTCTGACTCCTTTCTTCCAGGACATCCTGTAGGTGGGTTTTGGTAAAGTGGAGGAGGGGGAGGGAGAGAGCTAATTCCGAAGAAAACTCTTCTCAATGGGTCAGATTTACTGCCTATGTAAAGGGAAATATTTCCACCGTCAGTGAAAATCGTGTTGCTGGATGTGGTGGCTCATACCTGTAATCCCAGCACTTTGGAAGACCAACGCAGGAGGATTGCTTGAGCCCCAGAGTTCAATAGCAACCTGGATAACACAGTGAGACCCCGTCTCTAAAAAAAGATTTTACAAAGAAAAAGAATATCAAAGAGTAACCAGAGCTCACACCTGCTTTTGTGCTAAATGCTGCCTAGAAAGTAGTCATGGGTGCTGCCTGGGAAAGGGTTTCAGCCTTGGTGCCAGGTACCCACCTCCTTTCTGAAATGAGTACTTGCCACTTGCTGCGTCAGCTTTCAGGGTAAGGGATCATGGCCACTGCCCTTTTTTCAAGTAATCTCAAAGCTTTAGAAAGCCCGTTAAGTTCTCCAGAGCACTTTTTTTTTTTTTTTTTTTTTTTTTTGAGACAGAGTCTCATGTGTTCCCCAGGCTGGAGTGCAGTGGGGCGATCTTGGCTCACTGCAACCTTCTCCTCCTGGGTTCAAGCGAGTCTCCTGCCTCAGCCTCCTGAGTAGCTGAGATTACAGGCATGTGCCACCACGCCCAGCTAGTTTTTGTATTTTTAGTAGAGACAACATTTCACCATGTTGGTCAGGCTGGTCTTGAACTCCTGACCTCAAGTGATCTGCCCACCTCAGCTTCCCAAAGCGCTGGGATAACAGGTGTGAGCCACTGCGCCCAGCCTGAGAGTACTTTGCTCCTCTTCTGAAGTGCATCCCCTATAAGGAATTTTTAATTTATGGAAATGGGTTTTACCTCTTGAATGGGCAAAGTGAGAGAAGCTTTGATAAACCTTGGATTCATGCTCTGTTAAACCATCTTTTTTTTTTTTTTTGAGATGGAGTCTTGCTCTGTTGCCTAGGCTAGAATGCATAGCATGATCTCAGCTCACTGCAACTTCCGTCTAGCGGGTTCAAGTGATTCTCCTGCCTCAGCCTGCCAAGTAGCTGGGTGCCCACCACCACACCCAGCTAATTTTTTGTATTTTTTGGTAGAGATGGGGTTTTACCATGTTGGCCAAGCTGGTCACAAACTCCTGACCTCAGGTGATCCACCTGCCTCAGCCTCCCAAAGAGTTCTGGGATTACAGGTGTGAGCCACTGCGCCCTGTCTCTCTCTCTTTTTTTTTTTTTTTTTTTTGAGACGGAGTCTCACTCTGTCTCCTAGGTTGGCACAGTCTCAGCTCACTGCAGCCTCCACATCCCAAGTTCAAACGAGTCTAGTGCCTCAGCCTCCTGAGTAGCTGGCATTACAGATGTGCACTACCACGCCCAGCTAATTTTTGTGTTTTTAGTAGAGACAGGGTTTCACCATGTTGGCCAGGCTGGTCTTGAACTCCTGACCTCAGGTGATCTACCCGCCTCGGCCTCTAAAAGCGTTGGGATTACAGGTGTGAGCCACGGCGCCCAGCCAAAGCTACATCATTTTTAAGCAACCACTTTAATTTTCTTCATTAGGGAGTATGAGCCTGATGTGGGCAGAATCCAGATGAGCTGGCCAGTGCTGTGAAGGAGCTGCGAGCGCCCCCGAGAGCCGTGAGATGGTAGGCAGAGTTCAGAGTAAGATGCATGGAAAGCAAACATGCCTCCCATCCTGCACCCCCAAAGATCTTGACTGCATGCAACACTCTGGGGGCTGGGCAGCAAGGACCAGGATGGAGACCCTGGAGAAGAGTGACAGGAGGTGGCATTGATACCAAACTTTCGACGACCAAGGTTTCTTCTGAGCCTCTGAGTGTCCGGCTGGAAGCGTTTTTAAGTGTCTGTCACTGGTATTGAATCAGGGGCACGGAATAGAAGACATTTCCGGTGACAGACATCTCGACTGGGAGGGTTTGCATGTCGTGTCTGGGATAGGAATGACTTCTGCCCACCCATTGGTACCCATCACTGGTTAGTGGGGCTGTGTCCACGCTCCGATGAGTCAGTTCTCAGAAAATACAGGAACGCATAAAGGACTTAACATCTCTAAACGCCATTGGTGCTCCTGCCTCTGGTGACTTGGCAAAAGGCAATGCAATTCATTCTGCATTGTCAGTTTCCACCTGTGTTCACTGTTTGGTATTCTTGATGTGATTTGTTTTTCCCATTTTAGGCGCCAAAAACCAAGAAGAGATGGAAAGGTGAGTGGAGAGATGGAACATTACCCTTAAGCCAAATATATATATATTTTTCCCCTTTGGTCCTGGAACAATGAAATGTGTGTTTATTTAAATGTTTTTGGGCCAGGCATGGTGGCTCATGCCTGTAATCCCAGCACTTTGGGAGGCTGAGGCGGGTGGATCATGAGGTCAGTCGATCGAGACCATCCTGGCTAACACGGTGAAACCCCGTCTCTACTAAAAATACAAAAAATTAGCTGGGCATGGTGGCAGGCACCTGTAGTCCCAGCTGCTTGGGAGGCTGAGACAGGAGAATGGTGTGAACCCGGGAGGCGGAGCTTGCAGTGAGCCAAGATCGCACCACTGCACTCCAGCCTGGGCAGCAGAGCGAGACTCCGTCTCAGACAAAAAAAAAAGTGTTTTTGATGAGAGTCTTACTATTCTTCCCATTTTTCCATAGGCAGCCTTGGTCTTCCTTATGCTGCCTCACTGGTCCTCAGAGAAGTTCAGACATAAATAAGATATGGGGTTGTGGAAAAAATCCTTCTCCTTGGGCTCTGTATCCAGAAATATGTGGTTGGGATTCAGGGTGGGAAAACTGGGGAGGGAAACGAATTTGGTATTCATATTTAGGTTCCCCCACATGCCTCCATCAGAAAGTGGCCATTGATGAGGACGTCCAGACCAGTTCTGGGGGATCTTAGATGGAAGGGTACAAGGAACCTACTTGTCTGAAAGTAGCTTCCATGTGCCTAGAAATCTTGAGTACTCTTCCCAAAGAGCCGCACTGGGCTGTGTTCAAGATCTGGAAGACTGATCTTTGGCCAGTGTGTCATGGTAGACAGGTAGAATATAGGTTCTCCTGAAAATCTGCACCATCATTCTTTGAGATAGTTTTTTCTTTTTTTTTTTAATTAGACGGAGTCTCGTTCTGTTGCCCGGGCTAGAGTGCAATGGCAGGATCTCAGATCACTGCAACCTCTGCCTCCCAGGTTCAAGCGATTCTCCTGCCTCAGCCTCCCCAGTAACTGGGATTACAGGCATGCACCACCATGCCTGGCTAATTTTGTTTGTTTGTTTGTTTTTGAGATGGCATCTTGCTCTGTCACCCAGGCTGGAATGCAGTGACGCGATCTCGGTTCACTGCAACCTCTGCCTCCCAGGTTCAAGCAATTCTCTTGCCTTAGCCTCCCTAGTAGCTGGGATTACAGACATGTGCCACCATGCCCAGCTAATTTTTTTGGAGTTTTGTTTTTTTTTTTTTTCCTGAGGTGGCTTCTTGCTCTGTTGCCCAGGCTGGAGTGCAGTGGTGCGATCTCAGCTCACTACAACCTCGGCAACCCAGGTTCAAGTGATTCTCCTGCCTCAGCCTCCCAAGTACTTGGGACTAAAGGCGCCCGCCACCACGCCTGGCTAATTTTTTGTATTTTTAGGAGAGACAGGGTTTCACCGCGTTAGCCAGGATGGTCTTGATCTCCTGACCTCATGATCCACCTGCCTCAGCCTCCCAAAGTGCTGGGATTACAGGCGTGTGCCACTGCGCCCAGCATTTTTTTGTATTTTTAGTAGAGACGGAGTTTTGCCATGTTGGTCAGGCTGGTCTCAAACTCCTAACTTCAGGAGATCCACCTGCCTCGGCCTCCCAAAGTGCTGGCATTGCAGTTGTGAGCCACTGTACCCGGCCTGAGATAGTTATTTTAAATTTCTGCCTCGGGGTATTTCAGCAAGGCTTTGTGACTTGTTGACAGAGACATAAAACATCTCGTGGCCAGTGAAAGGAGAGCTAAGCCTAAGTCTCAACATCTGAAAGCTCTGATGCCTTCTGGCGAGTCTCAAGCCTTGAGGTTTATTAAGGGTCACTCTTCTTTCCTCCTGAAGTCATGACAGTCCCTTTTCTGTTCCAGGCTCCATTGATGATTTACTTGGTGACCTTCTAGGGGATGATAGTAAGTGCGCCTTGCCCAGAATCCCCTAATTTGGGCTGCTGCTGTTGCTTTTTTTTCCTTACTCTGTTGCCCAGGCTGGTCCCACACTTCTGGACTCAAATGGATCCTCCCGCCTCCTGAACCAAAGTGCTAGGATTACAGGCATGAGCCACTACACCCGGCCTTTTTAAAAAATTGAGATATACACGTCTGTAATCCCAGCACTCTGGGAGGCCGAGGAGGGCCAATCACGAGGTCAGGAGTTCAAGACCAGCCCGAACAACATGGTGAAACCCTGTCTCTACTAAAAATACAAAAAAATTAGTTGGGCATAGTGGCGGGCACTTGTAATCCCAGCTACTCGGGAGGCTGAGTCAGGAGAATCACTTGAACCCAGGAGGCGGAGGTTGCAGTGAGCCAAGATTGCACCACTGCACTCCAGCCCGTGTGACAGAGCGAGACTCTGTCTCAAAAAAAAAAAAAAATTGAGATGTAATTTATATAGCATAAAGTCCACGCTGTAAAGTATACAACTCAGTGGTTTTAGAATATTCACAAAGTTGTACAACCATCACCACTACCTAATTCCAGAACATTCTCTATCACCCCGTAAAGAAGCCCTATGCCCATTAGTAGTCAATTTCATTCTTTCCTCCCTCCAACCTTAGGCAACCACTTATTATTTACTCTCTGTCTCTATGGATTTGCCTATTGTGGACACTTGAATGGAATCACACAGCATCTTACTTTTTTTTTTTTTTGAGACAGAGTTTCGCTCTTGTTGCCCAGGCTGGAGTGCAATGGCACGATCTCGGCTCCCCGCAACCTCCACGTCTCAGGTTCAAGCAATTCTGCCTCAGCCTCCTGAGTAGCTGGGATTACAGGCGGTCACCATCATGCCCGGCTAATTTTGTATTTTTAGTAGAAATGGGAGTTTCTCCATGTTGGTCAGGCTGGTCTCGAACTCCAACCTCAGGTGATCCGCCAGTCTCGGCCTCCCAAAGTGCTGGGATTACAGGTGTTGAGCCACCACGCCCGGCCAGCATCTTACCTTTACATCTAGCTTTTTTTTTTTTTTTTTTTTTTGTAACAGAGTCTCACTGTGTCACCCTGGCTGGAGTGCAGTGGCGTGATCTCGGCTCTGCCTCTGCCTCCTGAGTTCAAGCGATTCTCGTGCCTCAGCTTCCCGAGTAGCTGGGACTACAGGCACACACAACCACAACCAGCTAATTTTTGTATTTTTAGTAGAGATGGGTTTTCAACATGTTGGCCAGGCTGATCTCGAACTCCTGGCCTCAGTCACCTGCCTCAGCCTCCCAAAGTGTTGGGATTACAAGTGTGAGCCACCATGCCCAGCACACATAGCTTCTCTGATGTAGCATAATATTTTCCGAGTTTTATCCAAGTTTTATCCACACTGTAGCATGAGTCAGTACTTTATAACTTTTTTATGGCTAGATAATGTTCCATTGTGTGGATAAATCACATTTTGTTTATCCCTTCATCAGTTGGCAGATATCTGAGATATTTCCGCATTTTGGCTGTTATGAATAATGCAATTATGAATGTTTGTGTACTAGTTTTTGGGCGGACATGTGTCTTCAGTTCATTTGGAATTCCTGGACCATATGGCAACTGTATGTTTAACTTTTTGAGGAGACTGCTTTTCCACAGCAGCTGTGCCGTTTTACATCCCACCAGCAATGTAAAGCAACGTAGTTCCTCTACGTCCTTGCTAATACTTATTTTCCTTCTTTTTGATTATTGCCATCCTAGAGGGTGTAAAGTGGGTATCTCATGGTAGTTTTGATGTGCATTTCCCTAATGACTAATGAGGTTCAGCATCTTTTCATGTGTTTATTGGCCATGTGTATATCTTTGGAGAAATGTCTGTTCAGATCCTTTGCCCGTTTTTAATTGGGTAACTTGTCTTTTTATCGTTGAGTTATAAGAGTTCCTGGTAGATTCTGGATGCTAATCCATATTATTTGTGTTCGTGTTGGTCTGTTAAGGAACATGGTTTCATGGTCATGTAAAGCTCACCAGGGACAGAGAGACAGGTTTCCCCTGCCTGGTCCCAGAGAACCCACAAAGCTCCTGTCACCCAGGCTGGAGTGCAGTGGTGCAATCTCTGCTCACTGCAATCTCTGCCTCCCGATTCAAGCGATTCTCCTGCCTCAGCCTCCTGAGTAGCTGGGATTACAGACACCCACCACCACGCCTGGCTAATGTATTCCAGCCTACAGTTTTGGGCTGTGGAAAAGCAATTGTTCCTCATACATTTCCTTGGGGTGCAGTTGGGTTGGGTTGGGTTGGGTTGGGTTCGGTTGGGTTCGGTTGGGTTGGGTTCAGTTGCATTGGGTTGGGTTGGGTTGGGTTCAGTTGCATTGGGTTGGGTTGGGTTGGGTTGGGCTCTTCATTTGGTATTCGGCACTTAGGGTTGACTTCCTCCTTGGAAATGTACTACCCTCTCTCCCATTCAGGTTTTCCAAGGGGTGACATTGGGACCTGCCTATGGGGCCAGATTTCTTCCTCCTAACACAGAGACAGCTTGGGAAGGGAACTTGCCAGCCTTTGCATCTTGACTCCAGGTCCCTTTAGCTGAATGACACGTTTTCTCTTTTCTTTTTTTCCAGTGACACTACCTGAGAAGCCTGTTAAACTAGCTTCACATACCAGAGACACTACAGGTGTATCTCAGATGTTCCCTTCTTCAAAGGCTAGAACAAAGTAAGGGCAGGGTCGGCCTGGGTATCCATGGACCTACTTCAGTCTAAATGCTCTTTGCCCCTCCACCCCCCACTTTCTACTTCACACTTGCTCGCCATTTTTTTTTTTTTAAGAGAGTCTCTGTCGCCCAGGCTGGAGTGCAGAGGCACAATCTCAGCTCACTGCAACCTCCGCCACCCCGGTTCAAGCAATTCTCCTGTCTCAGCCTCCCGAGTAGCTGGGACTACAGGTGCCCACCACCACACCCAGCTAATTTTTATATTTTTCATAGAGATGAGGTTTCACTATATTGGTCAAGCTGGTCTCAAACTGACCTCAGGTGATCCGCCCACCTCGGCCTCCCAAAGTGCTGGGATTACAGGCGTCAGCCCCTGCGCCCAGCCTATTGTTTTTAACAGTTTGTTTTTAAGCAGTTCTACTGCTAACAAAGTTGGAAATCACTGCATCAGCAGGCTTGTGATATTCTTTTTAACACCTCTGTTCTCCAGAGAAATCTATCTGAGATTCCTTGGGCTTTCTAAGCCACTCTTCCCCTTTCTAGAGTCATCCAGTGCCCTTGGATGCATGTAGGAGCTATGCCTCCCCTTTGCAGGTCCCTCCTGGGTGATGATGTCTTCAGCACCATCGCAGGCCTGGAAGAAGCTGATGCTGAGGTAAGCCTGGCCATTTCCTACTCCTCCTACTCTCGTGCTTACCCTGGAAACAATGAGATGGGTATTGTTGCCAAGGGGCTGCCCACAGAAGGGTTTAGAAGTCCCTGCAAAGTCACTTTGTTCTTTCTTTCTTTCTTTTTATTTTTTTTTTTGAGATGGAGTCTTGCTCTGTTGCTCAGGCTAGAGTGCAATGGCACGATCTTGGCTCACTGCAACCTCCACCTCCCGGGGTCAAGCAATTCTCCTGCCTCAGCCTCCCAAGTAGCTGGGATTATAGGCGCCTGCCACCATGACTGGCTAATTTTTTTTGTCTTTTTTTTTTTTTTTTTTTTTTTTTGAGATGGAGTCTCCCTCTGTTGCCCAGGCTGGAATATAGTGGTGCGATCTTGGCTCACTGCAATCTCCACCTCCTGGTTCAAGCAATTCTCCTGCTTCAGCCTTCTGAGTAGCTGGGATTACAGGTACCCACCACCACGCCTGGCTAATTTTTGTATTTTTAGTAGAGGTGGGGTTTCACCATGTTGGTCAAGCTGGTCTCAAACTCCTGACCTCTTGATCCACCCGTATCAGCCTCTCAGAGTACTGTGATTACAGTCTGAGCCACTGTGCCCAGCCAAAGAAAATAATTTTTGTATTTTTAGTAGGTAATTTTGTATTTTTAGTAGAGACGGGGTTTCACCATGTTGACCAGGCTGGTCTCAAACTCCTGACCTCAAGTGATCTAACCACCTCGGCCTCCCAAAATGCTGGGATTACAGGCATGAGCCACTGCGCCCAGCCATCACTTTGTTTTTAAAGCAAAATAATGCCTAAGGGCTGCCGAGTGACTCAAAGCAGAATCCTCTTTCCTGTAGTAAGATGAGTGGAAAGGAGAGCTCCCTGAAACGGCTAGAGTCTTAGATGTTGCTCCTTTCCCCTAATAAGCTCCATAGCTATCCACTGGCATGGGTGAGAAGTAGCAGAATTCCGGTGCTGGATGGAAGGGTTCTCTACGGTTGGAAGGGGCAGGAATGGCAGTGCTTTCTGAGTCTCTACAACCAGGCAGGTTTGGCTTCAAACAACTGCCAAGCCCAAGCAAGGGGAACAAAGCCACCCTTCTGTGTAAGCTCCGTTGGCTGTGTAAGCTCCTGCCGCGCCGTCTGCCCTAATAGAAGCAAGCGGCCAGGACCCTGAATTTTATGGGGCCTTGACTAATGTGCCTCCTAGTCTGTGTCCTCACCCTCCTTGTGGACTTAGGTTTCAGGTATCTCAGAGGCAGACCCACAGGCTCTGCTCCAGGCCATGAAGGTAAGGAAACAGCTTGCTGGATTCTTAGAACTGGGCGTGGGTGGGGTGGGGTCATGATATTTTGTACCAAGGCTTCATTCTCCCTCTGATTTCTCCCTTTACAACCTGTGTTTCTGAGCCCTTCCTCATGCAAGCATGGAACTCGTCTGTGAGCCATTGGCCTTCTCGCCTTTCTGGGTATCAACCAGTGTTGCTGGTATATAGAGAATGGAGGGTGCCACAGGCCTCTGGGGAAATGGGGCCAGCCCTACTTGGAGGCCCACCTAGCTGGGTCCCCTCACTTCCACCTAGAGGACAGCAGGAAACTGCCTCCTCTAATGCTTGTTCTTAATTTTTCTCCATATTTCTCTCCACATCCCCTGCCAAGCCCCCTTCAATACTGCTGTCTTCTCATCAGATCAAGCCCAGCGCCAATCTTTGCAATGGATTTTTAAGGCACAGATTCTGAATAATTTGTAAGGACGTAATCTCTAGCTTGGCCTAGGACACTTTGTTCTCCCTCTCCTTCCAGCCAGCAGCACCCTCCTGTCTGACCCTTGGGGTTTTGTGTCCCTTTTAGTTAACCCATTTTGCCATAGTCCCCAGGACAAGGCCACGCTTTTGGTTACAGCCCTCTGGGGCTCTTGTTTTTGTTGTGTTTTTTTGTTTTTTTGGTATTTTTTTTTTAGAGACACTGTCTCATTCTATCACCCAGACTGGAGTGCAGTGGTGTGATCTCATTGCAACCTTACACTCCTGGCCTTAAGCGATTCTCTTACCTGGGCCTCCCAAAATAGTGTAATTACAGGCATGAGGCACCACACCCGGCCCAGATTCAGCTTCTTTAACCTCATCTTGAAATCTTTCCCCTCAAAGGCCAGGCACAGTCAGTCACACCTATAATCCCAGAACTTTGGGAGGTCGAAGCAGTAGGCTCGCTTGAGCCTAGGAGTTGGAGACTGCAATGAGCTATGATCACACCACTGCACTTCAGCCTCGGTGACAGTGAGACTCTGTCTTCAAAAAAAAAAAAAGGCCGGGCGCAGTGGCTCACGCCTGTAATCCCAGCACTTTGGGAGGCCAAGGCGGGTGGATCACCTGAGGTCGGGAGTTCGAGACCAACCTGACCAACATGGAGAAACCCCATTTCTACTAAAAATACAAAATTAGCTGGGCCTGGTGGCACATGCCTATAATCCCAGCTACTAGGGAGGCTGAGGCAGGAGAATTGCTTGAACCTGGGAGGCGGAGGTTGCGGTGAGCCGAGATCGTGCCATTGCACTCCAGCCTGGGCAACAAGAGTGAAACTCCGCCTCAAAAAAAAAAAAAAAAGCCTGGCATGGTGGCTTAGTCCTGTAATGCCAGCACTTTGGGAGGCCAATGCAGGTGGATCACTTAAGCTCAGGAGTTAAGAGGCTGCAATGAGCTATGATCGCACCACTTCACTCCAGCCTGGGTGACAGACTGAGACTCTGTCTTTATTTTATTTTATTTTTAATTTATTTTTATTTTTTTGAGACGGAGTTTTGCTGTCTTGCCTAGGCAGGAGTGCAGTCGCACGATCTCTGCTCACTGCAACCTCCAGCTCTCAGGTTCAAGCGATTCTCCTACCTCAGCCTCCCAAGTAGCTGGGACTACAGGCGTGCACCACCACGCCCAACTAAATTTTGTATTTTTAGTAGAGACAGGGTTTCACCATGTTGGCCAGGATGGTCTCGATTTCTTGACCTGGTGATCCACCTGCCTCAGCCCAAAGTGCTGGGATTACAGGCATGAGCCACCGTGCCCGGCCAATATCCTGTCTAAAAAAAGAAAAAAAAGGAAAGCTTTTTTCCCAGACCAGCCACCTAGGATCCCTGGGCATAACCCACAAGTCCTCTGACTCAGTTTTTGATGCTAACTTTGAGTCTCTCATCCCAGAACCATGAGCTGGACTCCACTCCACTCCACTCCACCCTGCTTACCTTTAGTTCCATTTTCTTTCTTCACTCACTGTTTTTCTCAGCAGTTTTTGCATTTTCCTTTGTTTTCTCACAATTCTGCCCCTGGGGTGCCAACAGCCCATCTCTCTCAGGTGGAAGTCCTCACCCCCTTATCAGACATCATCCTCTGCCCTTCCTCCCTGGTTTTCTAGGACCTGGACGGCATGGATGCTGATATCTTAGGTCTGAAGAAGTCTAATCCAGCCCCTAGCAAAAAAGCTGCAAAGGACCCTGGGAAAGGAGAGCTGCCCAGCCACCCCAAGCCTGCAGGTGGGTCAGTAGCCAGTGAGAAAGGTGCATGGGATACGGCTCCTCGAATCTGTTAGGGAGACTTTGAGGATGTGGAAGATGCTAGTAGGAAGTGTTTGTGTCCTTGGGTTTTCTCTGCGCAAGCTGGAGGGGTCAAGAAGCAGTTGTGCGTGTGTGTGTTTGAGTGTGTGTGGTGGGGTAAGGGGACAGCTTGAGTTTCCTCCCTTCCTCGAGCTGTTCCAGGCCCTCTGGGTCCAACATGGGCAGCTCCTGGAGAAGCTGTGTGAGTTAAAATGGAGAACTCTATGGTAGCCTGTGCCTCTCCTGAACCCATGTCTCTGGAGTGACTCATGATGAGGGAGCGGAGGTAGCTCCTACCACGTTTCCCTACCAGAAGCCCATGGGAGAACTGGAGACTCCTCCCTTGGCTGTGCCCATGGCCATGAGCCCCCAGCTTCCCAGGAAGAAGTGTACCCCATCCCAGAGGTCCCAGTCCATGGTATGGGAGAAAGACTTTGGCCAGAAGAGACTCAGGCCTACAACCTTGCCTTCTGCTTCCTGCAGGGGGCACCATATCCACCAAGAAGTCACCTCCGTCTCCCAGCAGCTCTGGGCATCAGAACAGGAGGTTTTCCTCTGAAGGTATCATAGGCTCCTGTCATGCCTCTGGGACACTCTGGTTTGGGAGTGGAGCAGCCTGGGTGCACTTTCTGGCCCGAGGCCCCGCTGCTGCCTATGTCACATGGGGAGCAGAGAGCTGGTGCCACCGGTTTAGTTCCTCATAAATTCATGTCGGGACCAGTTATATTGTATCGGCTGAGATATTGGGGAACTTACTTGCAAAGACCTTAAAGCCAGGCATCAAACTGAAGATTTTCCCCAATATAGGAAGAAGCCCCTTTCCCGTCATGAATGTGTGGACATTTTATATCTCTTTTGATGCTTGAGGGACATTTCCAGAAGGCCATGCAGCCTGCAGAGTCAGAGGCCCCACGGGCAAGCCTGAGGCAGGCCCCATAGGCCCAGGGCCGCCCTCCCTCCGACTCCCTCTCCCCTTGCCCGGCCTCTGGAGTCCCTGTTGCCCCAGGCCCCACCCTCCAGATGCCAGGGGGCTTGTTTATGTACTGGAGCAGCCACAAGTCTTGACTTGAGCGCTGCTCCCCAGTTCAGGCTTGCTTTTCCTCAACTAAGTGCTGCGGTCTGACCTGTGCTTTCCCTTCTGCTGTGAGACTTGGAAGACCCGTTGGCAGGACTTCTCTCCTATGATGAAGAAGGAATCACCAAGAAGCCGCCTGTGACAGAGAGTAAAACAGCTTCTGACAAGAGCCCCAGCACAGTCAGAGATCAAGGTAGGGTGGAGTGGGCTCACTTCCCATCCTGGAGGAAGGCTTTATTGGCAACAGGCTAACCAACCTTTCTGAAGCAGAACCAGAGGCCTCTCCCGGCTGGGACCAGAGGTCTAAGGTCCAGTACAAAGAAATCATCAGCCTTTAGGAATAGGGAGGTAGGATGTGTGAGTCTGGGAGTAGGCTGGAGGAATTGGGTCCCGTGACAGACCGGGCAGGTCTAAAGCCTGTCGTCCTACCCAAAGGTGCAGACAAACCACCCCCCAACCCATTCAGACATCACAGCTGAGGGCAAGAAGGCTGTGGGCATTGGGCCTTGTGTTCTGTCTTTCAGGTCCCTCTGTTCCGCTAACTCCTGGAGACACCCCCATCCGAAAAAGAGAAGAATTGTTTGACGATGGGGATGACATCATGGCCACCTTGGGGTTTGGAGACAGCCCCAAAGCAGAGAAGAGGCAGATGGGAGACCAGTAAGGATCCCTATGAGTAGGCCGGGCTGCTGCCTGAGGCTGCTGCTTCAGGTTCAGGGAAAAGCTGGTGGACGGGTACTGTGGGGGTCCCAAGAGCCCCTCATACCCACATGTTCCTGCCGTGTGTCCCGTCCTGCAGGGAAGGGCCTCGCCCTGCTCGCTCCACGCTGGATGAGCTGCTGGGTCGAGGCACGGCCACCAAACTCCTGGCCCGCCCGGGCACAGGGGAGCACAGGGAGTTCAAGCTAGACAAGAAGTACCAGAGGCCACAGGGTAAGGAGGCTTGCGGGGGCCGCGACAGGACGGGAGGGAGGCCTCTAGATCAGGCTTTCATTACAACCTATAATAAGAAATCAGCCTCACATCCTGATACGCACATGTGATTATACACGTCTGTAGCTAAGACAAAAGCGTCATGTAATAATACTTACCGAGACCACTGTTCGTGCTCGGTCGTCTATGATTGAGATGCTGTTTGATTTGGAAACACACTGACTGTGACACATTAAGCTGGTTTCTCGGCCCCCTCATGGGTAGCAGCTGGCATCTGAAAAGCACTGCTCTGGCCAGTGTTTCTCAAAGCATCGGCCCACACGCTGTCCGCTGAGAATCGTTCTTGTGACACATGCAGCTCGCTGGACCTGACCTCGAGGGATCCTGGGGCAGGGCCCGGCTACTGCAAAGCCACTGCATCTTCCTGGCCAGTGCCTGAGGTGCTCCCTTCACAGCAGCTTCCCTCTGCTTGTCTTACACAACAAGCTACCAAATTCAGCTTTTGTTAGAATTTTGCAGCCGCAAATGAGCTCAGTTTCCCCTACTCTAGATCATGGTCACAGGCTCCTTAATTCACAGAGAGTGAAGATGCGTGGGGAGACGAGGACTTCACCTTTGGAGCCTATCAGCCCACCGTGGGCTCCTCTGAGGGCCGGCAGTCCCGCAGGCAGTCTGTTAGGTAAGTGGGGCCTGCAGGAGGCCTGGCCTCTGAGACAGATCGTCCACTGGGATGAAAGGCCCCTGCAGCTGGCCCCTGTCCCACCCAAGAGTCTCATGTGGAAGGCCACAGGGTACAAGGCCCTCAGCTCTGTGGGTGCTGGAGGAAGCAGGAGATGGCCTGGTCTCGCCAGCCCAGACAGAGTGGTGGAGACGGCCCCAGTGGGAGCCCCCATCCCAGACACTGCTCAGATTCGCCAGTGCCCCACCCAGCCTCAGAAGGAAAGGAGCAGGTAGGCCTGCCTCCACCTAAAGTCCCTGAAATCATAAAAGGCTGTAATGTTACTTGGTCTCCCCAAGGAACATACATCCTGATGGGTAGCAAGATCTCCACAGTGGCCTCTGCAGTGGCATCTCAGATCCCGCTTCCCAGGAACTCTGCTGTTGAACCTGCCGTGACAATTCGGATAGCGTGATCCTCGCAGTTTAGAAAAAAAAAAAATTAAAGCAGTGATAGGATTTTCTGAGTCCGGAGTTTTTTTCCCAATATATATTTTAAACTTTGTATTTTGAAGGAATTTCAAACTTCAAAAGTTGGCTGGGTGTGGTGGCTCACACCTGTAATCTCAGCAGTTTGGGAGACCAAGGCAGGTGGATCACCTGAGGTCAGGAGTTCAAGAACAGCGTGGCCAACATGGTGAAACCCCGTCTCTGCTAAAAATACAAAAAGTAGCTGGGTGTGGTGGTGGGTGCCTGTAATTCCAGCTACTTGGGAGGCTGAGGCAGGAGAATAGCTTGAACTCCAGAGGTGGAGGTTGTGATGAGCTGAGATTGCACCGCTGCACTCTAGCCTGGGCAATAGAGTGAGACTCCATCTCAAAAAAAAACTTCAGAAGTTGTAAGAACAGCGCTTCCCAGGTTCAGCAGTTGTTCCCATTATGCCAGGTTGGCTTCCTCAGCCTCTTTCTATCTGAATAGCTCTGTGCATGTTGGCATTTCTTCCCACACCCAGTATGTTCTTAACCCTGGGTACCTGCTGCCACTGGTCAGTGACAGATGAAGGCCATGGCCGAACAAATGAAGTAACTGTTGTTGGAAAACCTGGAAACCACTTGATCCAATTTATTATTTTTTTTTAGACAGAGTCTCACTCTGTCACCCAGGCTGGAGCGCAGTGGCATGATCTCTGCTTACCACAACCTCCACCTCCCAGGTTCAAGCAGTTCTTGTGCCTCAGCCTACCAAGTAGCTGGGATTACAGGCGCCCGCCACCACACCTGGCTTTTTTTGTGTGTTTTTAGTAGAGATTGGGTTTCACTATGTTGGCCATGCTAGTCTCGAACTCCTGGCCTTAAGCGATCTGCCCACCTTGGCCTCCCAAAGCTCTGGGATTACAGGCGTGAGCCACCATGCTCGGCCTGATTTTTCTTTAGACCTGTGTGCCCACGGCTGTCATTTCATTCTGTTCCTGCTCTCTGCGGGGAGAACTGTCCCTGGTTCATGTGATGGAAGTCAAGATCTCTGTACTTCGTTGTTCTACAGATAGCACGTGGCCTGCCACATGAGCCAGTCCAGGAGCCACTGCTTACTGGGCCTCGGCTGAGCGTGCAGGGTCCCTGGGCATCGTGCTGCCCAGCCCCAGGCTGCTAGGGGGCCAATGGGACTGGCTGCTTCCCCTGCCTGACACCCTCCTTTCTGTCTTGAAGTAGGTTCTTAGCAGACAGTGGCCCAGACTCCAAGGGAGAACCAGGCTCCAAACAGAGCCCTCCAGCTGCTTCCAGCCCCATCCAGCCCAGGAAGGGAGGAGCTGACTGGCTGGGCCTCAAGGACGAGGACTTGGACCTGCTCCCTGCCTCACCCACCAGAGAGGCCCGTCGGGAAAGCTCGGTGCCTGCCACGCCCTCAGTGCCTCCTCCTTCGAGCCAGCACTCCACACCAGCTGGGCTGCCCCCCTCCAGGGCAAAGCCACCAACCGAAGGGGCAGGGTCCCCTGCCAAAGCCAGCCAGGCTTCCAAGCTGCGAGCCTCCAAGGAGGAGGAAGAGGAGGACTGGCTGAGCCATGCCCTGTCTCGGAAGAAGTCCCAAGGCCTGGCCAGAGAGCAGCGTGCTGGGGCCTCTGAGGGCCTGAGTTTGGCAGGGACAGCGGGCCATCCCCCTTCTGGCAGGTATGGGCTTGGGCTGCTGTGGCTAGTAGGGGGAGGACTGGCTGCAGACTTGAGGAGCCCCTTTGCCCCTCCACCTGTTGCAGCCTCAGTCGGGAGTTGGGGAACAAGGCAGGGCACTGTGGGCACAGAGGCCGTTTCTTGGCTTTGCTACTCTGCCTTTTGGGCACTGCAGAGAGAGCCTCTGGCTCCCGGGCTTGCCCCAGGGACACACCCAAGAAGGAGGGCTGTTGACATTCATGCCCTGACCGCCATGGGGACAGGTGCTAACTAGATCGGGCAGAAGACAGAGGGTACCTGAGGTGGCAGACACACCGCTGCCCTGTCACAGCACCCTCAGGCTGGAAGCCCCAGCGTCCAAACAACTGGTGCTTCTGCCGACTCCACTGAAGTGAATATGGCGTGTATGAGATGAAATGTCCCTGTGCTCTTTGAGAGTGTTAGAAGAGACACAGTGGCCGAGAGGCACCTCCTGGCAAGCCCCTATCCGTGGGGCAGGATAGCAAGTGACCTCTGAGGGCAGGAAGGCACAAGGGGCCGGCAGGCTGGGGGAGTCCAGAGGAAGTGGTGAGATGTGCTGTGGCCAGAGCCCAGGGTAGTGAACTGGGGAATTTGTGGCAGCCCAGGGACGTCACCAAGTCCTGGGGTTGATGAGGGCAGTTTTGACTTTGACCTGAGGCCGAGGGGAAAGCTCAGGCCAAAACAGATGAGAGCCTGTCTCTTCACTGACCTGTGAGCCGAGAAAGAGGTGGGAATAATGGGAAAGGGAGCCAGCCAGATTTGGGAGACTAAGCAGAACCTTAATCTAGAGCTGAGCCAAGTTAAGTGGGCTGGAACAGGGCTCTGAACTTGAACTTGACGCCAGTGTCTATAACATTTCCATTGTCACTGCTTGGACCGTATCCATTCACTGTGCCACTGTGGACACTGAGGCAGGAAGGGGGTACTTGAAGGGAAGAGATGCCCAGAAATCCCAGGAGCTCAGATGTGGGAGGAGAATGCCCCAAGATGGGATGATGGGAGCAGAAGGAAGGGCGGCCACGAGCTTCACGTGTGAAGCCCGTCCTGGGACCCATCTTCATCCAGCCTGACCTGGGCCTTCTGTCACCTTCACCTTGAATGCTGCCTTTCCTCAGCCAACCTGTCATCAGCACACAAGGACTTGAGCAAGCAGCTACTGGAGGGAGCTCCGGAACAAACGCACAAGAAAGACCGTGTGTCAGGCCTGGTGACTCAGGGTAGGCCTGGGCTGCAGGCTGAGTGGGAGTGAGATCGTGGTGGGCAGCACAGGCCTCCGTCCTTAGAGAGGGACACAGAGGCTGCTCACGCTGCCCCATCCCCATGCCCCACACAGAGGCTGCCCACCCTGCCCCGTCCCCGTGTCCCACACAGAGGCTGCCCACCCTGCCCCATCCCCGTGTCCCACGCAGAGGCTGCCCACCCTGCCCCGTCCCCGTGTCCCACGCAGAGGCTGCTCACCCTGCCCCGTCCCTGTGTCCTCAGGTCCCCTGTGACTCGGAACCATGCCGCCTCAGCACTCCCTACAGGTTCCCCAAAGAGGCGACCAGCCCCTGGAGACCTCTCGGCCACTGGTTTGTTTTTTGTTTTCTGCTTCATTTGGGAGTTTAACCCTGGGTGAGGAAGAGGTGCTTTGAGCTTCCTTTGGGGTCCCTGGGACATGAGTGACACCAGTCCCTCCTGGACACTCGCAGGCCCAGAGCCCTGGGCCTCCTGCTCATTTCTCTGCTGTTGATGTTTCAGAGCCTGCCACCTGTTTCCCGAGCACCCAGGAACCCACAAAGCCTTCCATGCCCATCCAGGTAGGGGTGTGGGCAGACAGGTCTAGCTCAGGGCCTAGGGAGCAATTCTCCATGCCCAGAGGCAACACCAACAGTTTGACCTGATGACCTGCCAGGAAAAATATGTCAAACATACCAAATGTGACGTCAGCCAGCTCCCCCGGCACCCCCCACCAGAACTTGCCTGAATGTCTAGCCTCGCTGCTCCCAGGCAGAGCTGGGTGTTAATTTGCCTACATTAGTGAGGAGTTTGAGGAGGTAGCCAGGCCGGGGAGCTGGGACGCTGCAGTCAGAAAGCAGGGCCCAGGGTCCTGTTCTGTCAAGAGAGCCTCCTCCACCCCTGCCATCCTCGCACCACACCTCTGCCTCTGTTTCCCATGTGTGGCAGTCACCTGTGACATGTAGGCCTGGGAGGTGTGGTCCCCAGGAGTGTGTCCCTGGAAGATGGTGGGTAGGGGACAGCTTGTGGGAACCAGATTAGTGTCAACATGTGGGCTTCAGGCCTGACAGGAAAAGCCAGCGTCAGCTTTTGTCATAGCAGAGACTGCTGGGGCTCAGCCATTTGTCTGGGAAGCCGGAGACCATGCAGGGGAGGAAGCTGTTCTGGGGTGGTGGAGGGAGACATGCTCCTGACCAGACCTGCAAGGGGAGGTACACTGGGGACTGCTCAGCCACAGTGACTCTGACTCTCCAAGGCCTTGGACCCATCTGCAGCCATAGATCAGATGCAGGGAGGTCCAGTGAGCAGCAGGCCAGGAGGTAGCTGATCTCAGCTGTGCCCCTGTCCCCTCCCTAACCAGGAACCTCTCTTCCTCTCCTCCAGCCCCTGCTCCCAGAGTCCCTGGCCCGGAGCCTGCTGCCAGGCACAGAATACCAGAAGCAGCTCCTGGCAGCACAGGGGCAGCTTCAGAGTGGCACCACTGAACTCCAGGCCGAACTGCTACAGAGCCAGGCCCGGCTGGCAGAGCTGGAGACCCAGGTGAGGGCAGTGGGTGGGGGCAGGGTTGCGATGGGAGGGGACACTGAGAGTGGCTGGAAGCTTCCCCAGGAGGGAGGAGGGGCTGTTGGCACAGGGCAGCATGGAGTACAGCTGCCTCCCCTCCCTGGTCGCTGGCCCTCCTGCCGTCTTCTAGGTGCGGAAGCTGGAGCTGGAACGGGCCCAGCATGAGCTGCTGCTAGGGAGTCTGCAGCAGCAGCACCAGGCAGACTTGGAGCTCATCGAGAGTGCACACAGGTAACCTGGTGCTGGCCCCAGCTCTGCCTTGGATCTCACGCTGACCCCAAAGCCATCCCAGTGTGTCTGGAGAGGCTTTTAGGTGGCAGCCCTCTGCCTTCCTCACACGATGGCTGGGTGTTCTGTTGGCAGAAGTCGCATCAAGATGCTAGAAACATCGTACCAGCAACGGGAGGAGCGGCTCCGAAGAGAGAATGAGGAGCTGTCAGCTCGGTATCTGTCACACTGCCAGGAGGCTGAACAGGCCCGTGCTGAGCTCACGGCCCAGCACCAGCGGCGCTTGGCAGCCACAGCGCAGGAGAAAGACCAGGAAATGCAGCGGCTCCAGGAGCTGCAGCGGTGAGGCCCAGGGACAGGCAGCTGGGGAGCGGGCTTGCAAGGAGTAGCCGGAAGAGAGCCATCCCTATGAGACCCTTCGCTGTGACTCAGCAGCCTTTGGACAGGGGTTCGGGTCCTTCCCTCCCAGTCCAGTGAGTGAGGACTGAGGGCTGGGCACACTGACTCATCATACCCATGGGTAGGGGTGCCACCTGCTCTTACAGAGGCAGGAGGGATACCCACAGGCTGTTCAGGCATGGCAGCAGCAAGTCCCCCAGGGTCTAACTAAGCACAGGGTCATCCACTCACCTGCTCACGCAGTAGAGGCTAGAAACAAGATCCACCTGGGAAAGGCTTGCGCTGTTGTGCCTGCCATGTTGATAGGGTTGCCTTTCTAGAAGAGAAGGAAACTAAGAAAGGTTACCTAAGGGAGCCAGGTTGATGAAGGCAGAGGCAACCTTTTAAGACTGCTCAGGGCCAGGCACAGTGGCTTACACCTGTAATCCCAGCACTTTGGGAGGCCAAGGTGGGAGGATCACTTGAGGCCAGGTGTTTGAGACCAGCCTGGGCAACACAGTGAGACCTTGTCTCTAAAAACAATTTTTAAATTAGCTGGCATGATAGTGTACTCCTGTAGTTCCAGCTACTTGGGAGGCTGAGGCAGGAGGATACCTTGAGCCCAAGAGATCAGGGCTGCAATGAGCTATGATCATGCCACTGCACTCCAGCCTGGACCACAGAACAAAGCCCTGTCTCTAAAAACATTTAAAAAATAAAATAAACACTTGGGAGGCCAAGGTAGGAGAATTGCTTGAGGCCAAGGTAGGAGAATTGCTTGAGGCTAGGAGTTCAAGACCAGCCTGGGCAACATAGTGAGACCTCATCTCTACAAAAATTTTAAAAAAAAGAAAAGAAAGACTGCTCGGGGCCGGGCGTGGTGGCTCACGTCTGTAATCCTAGCGCTTTGGGTGGCCAAGGCAGGCAGATTGCCTGAGCTCAGGAGTTCGAGACCAGCCTGGGCAACACGGTAAAACCCCATCTCTACTAAAATACAAAAAGTTAGCTGGGCGTGGTGGTGGGCACCTGTAGTCCCAACTACTTGGAAGGCTGAGGCAGGAGAATTGCTTGAACCCAGGAGGTGGAGGTTGCAGTGAGCCGAGATCATGCCAGTGCGCTCCAGCCTGGGTGACAGAGTGAGACTCGGTCTCCTAAAAAAAAAAGCTGAATAATGGGAGGATTGCCCATCTTAGTGTGTGTAGCATTGAGGCACCATGACAGATAAGCCAGAGGAGCTGGGGAAACTGGGGCAGTGCCCAGTGGAGGAGAGGCCTGGGAGCAAGGGCTGCTCAGAAGCGCGCCCTTCCCCAAGGAATTACCGCATCTGGGTGGTCCAGCTCAGAGTGACCACCTTCCCGTCCCGCCTCCCCTCAGGGCGTCCATCCTAGAGATGCGCAGAGACCACGAGGAGCAGCTGCAGCGGCTAAAGCTGCTGAAGGACCGAGAGGTCGATGCGGCCACCAGTGCCACCTCTCACACGCGGTATGTGCGCCACCCCAACCATGCCCGCCTGAGGGTGGGGTCTGGGGGGTCCCCGAGACCTTCAGGAGGGGCTGACCCAGCCTTCTTCCAGGTCCCTGAATAGCATCATCCATCAGATGGAGAAGTTCTCCAGCAGCCTGCACGAGCTGTCCTCCCGCGTGGAGGCCTCACACCTCACCACCTCCCAGGAGCGGGAGCTGGGGATCCGGCAGCGTGACGAGCAGCTGCGGGGTACGCCCTCCCCTCTCAGCCACCCGGGCTCCTGGTGGGAAGGGGAGCAGCTGCTGAGCACCCTGTGGGTTGCCCCCAGCACTGCAGGAGCGGCTGGGCCAGCAGCAGCGGGACATGGAGGAGGAGCGGAGCCGGCAACAGGAAATCATCGGGAAGATGGAGGCACGGCTGAATGAGCAGAGCCGGCTGCTGGAGCAGGTGAGGCCCATCCTCCTGGCCCTCCTGCCATGGGGCCTCTTCTCCAGGGCACCCGCAGGCGTGGCGGCACTCCCAACCTCACCTTCTCAGGAGGTCAGCACCCCACGTGCGGCTTCCTGCCTCTACATCTCCCTGCCCCAGCCAGGCCCTCAGCACTGCCCACCTGAGCACGCAGGGGCCACCTGGCCAGGCCCCCACCACGCCCTGCCTGCTCCTCAGCGCCACAAGCCCCTCGGCCGCCTTGGCTGCCCTCACAGTCTAGCCCCTGCAACCATCAGCTGCACTTCCCACTTCCTGACACTCGAATCTGTCACATCAGCTGAGGCCTGACATTGGGACAGATGCTCTTGCCTATTAAATGTCATCCTAGCCTCTTCAGCTCTCACAGAGACATTTGAACTCCCTAGATACCTTTCATATATAAGCACATGCTTTATTTAAATAATAATGACCTGGCTGGGCTCGGTGGCTCACGCCTGTAATCCCAGCACTTTGGGAGGCCAAGGCGGGTGGATCACAATGTCAGGAGATCGAGACCATCCTGGCTAACACAGTGAAACACCATCTCTACTAAAAATACAAAAAATTAGTCGGGCGTGCTGGCGGGTGCCTGTAGTCCCAGCTACTCGGGAGGCTGAGGCAGGAGAATGACGTGAACCTGGGAGGTGGAGCTTGCAGTGAGCCGAGATCGCACCACTGCACTCCAGCCTGGGAGACAGTGAGACTCCGTCTCAAAATAAATAAATAAATAAATAATGATTACCTTAGCCAGGCACAGTGGCCAGTGCCTGTAATCCCAGCTACTTGGGGGGCTGATGCAGGAGGATCACTTAAGCCCAAGAATTTGAGATCAGCCTAGCGAGACCATAGCAAGACCCCACCTCTAAAAAAATTTTTTTATGCCAGGCAAGTTGACTCATGCCTGTAATTCCAGCACTTCGGGAGGCCAAGGCTGGTGGATCACTTGAGGTCAGGAGTTTGAGACCAGCCTGACCAACATGGTGAAACCCTCTCTCTACTAAAAATAAAAAAACTAGCCGGGCATGGTGGCGCATGCCTGTAATCCCAGCTATTAGGGAGGCTGAGGCAGGAGAATCGCTTGAACCCAGGATGCGGAGGTTGCAGTGAGTGGAGATCGTACCACTGCACACCAGTCTGGTTAACAACGAGACTCTGTCTCAAAAAAATAAATAAATAATAAAAATATTTAAATTTTGTTTTAATGAACTGGGTGTGGTGGTGCACACCTGCAATCCCTGCCTTTGCTCACATCCTTTTCCTTACCTGTGGGAATCTTTCTAGGCTGAACTCAACGGTAATGAATCTTTTGATGCTACCACCTCCACGAAGCCTTCCTTGTCCTCCCACCTGTCTTTTTGTCCCCAGCTGTCATAAAGCGCTTTGTTGTTTTTTTTTTAGAGACAGGGTCTTGCTCTGTCGCCCAGGCTGGAGTGCAGTGTCGTGATCATAGCTCACTGCAGCCTGACCTCCTTGGCTCAAGCCATCCTCCTGCCTCAGCTTCCTGAGTAGCTGGGACTACAGGCACACACCACCACACCCAGCTAACAGTGTATTTTTTGTTGAGATGTGGGTCTCGCCATGTTGCCCAGGCTGGCCTTGAACTCCTGGGCTCAAGCAATCCACCCACTTAGACTTTCCAACATTTTGAGAGTATAGGTGGGAGCCACCACGCCTGGCCAAAAAAAATTTTTTTTAGAGATGGGGTCTCACTGTCACTCAGACTGGAGTACAGTGGCAAGATCTCGGCTCACAGCAGCTTGAACCTCCCGGGCTCAAGCAGTCTTCCCACCTCAGCCCCCAAGTAGCTGAGACCACAGGTGCATGCCACTACACCCAGCTAATTTTTTGTAGAAACAGGGGTTTGCCATGTTGCCCAGGGTGATCTCAAACTCCTGAACTCAGACAGTCTGCCCACTTTGGCCTCCCAAAGTGCAGGGATTACAGGCGTGAACCACCTTGCCCAGTCAAAAACTTTTTTTTTGTTTGTTTTTGAGTCAGAGTCTTGCTCTGTCGCCCAGGCTGGAGTGCAGTGGTGCCATCTCAGCTCGCTGCAACCTTCGCCTCCTGGGTTGAAGGGATTCTCCTGCCTCAGCCTCCTGAGCTGCTGGGATTACAGGCAACTGCCACCACACCCAGCTAATTTTTGTATTTTTAGTAGAGATGGGTTTCACCATGTTGGCCAGGGTGGTCTTGAACTCCTGACCTCAGGTGATCCACCTGTCTTGGCTTCCCAAAGTGTTGGGATTATAGGCCCTAGCCACTGTGCCTGGCCAAAAAAAAAAAGTTTTTAAAGAAGAAAATAAAAATATCTCACTAGTCAGAGATGTCCACTGCTGAGCTGATATTTATCCTGTAGCCATATCAACATAGATAGAGATGCTTTTATGTTGTGAACCATTTTGATTCGCCTCTTCATTTGGTAACTGTGTTAAGCACCTGCCTGGGGTCAGGCACAGTGAAGCTCTTGCCTCGTGCTGTGTGTGGCTGGGCCCACAGCACAGCATTAGGCCACCCTGTGCTCAGCCTGCTTGGCTGATGGGTGAGGACAGGCAGAGTGTGTAGCTGGCCATTCAGCGGCAGGGATGTTGCTGCTCCTTGGCCCTCCCAAGCTGCTAGCCTTGGTGCTGTTGGAGACCTGAGAGTTGGGAGGGCACCTGCTGGGTCCTCCTCTTGGGCAGAATCATGCGGGCTGGGCCCTGGCAGTGCCTCTCAGGCACCCCTCATTTTGTGCCTCTTTGGGAAGGACAGGTCAGTGGCATAGCGTGGGAGACACTGGTGGGTTCGTGCAGCTCCTCAGGGAGTGGCCAGGCGTGATCCTCAGGGTGGGAACCACGCTCTCAGTCCTGCCCTGGGCCCTACAGGAACGCTGGCGGGTGACTGCCGAGCAGTCCAAGGCGGAGTCCATGCAGCGCGCCCTAGAGGAGCAAAGGAAGGTCACGGCCCAGCAGATGGCCATGGAAAGGGCGGAGCTGGAGCGGGCCAAGGTGAGTCAAGCCACTGCACTCAGCCCCTGCCCCTGCCATTATGCCCAGGGACACTCACCCTGTGCCCTCACCCCCCCACATCCCAGAGCACCTTGCTGGAGGAGCAGAAGTCTGTCATGCTCAAGTGCGGGGAGGAGCGGCGGCGCCTGGCGGCCGAGTGGGCGGAGTTCTCCGCACAGCAAAAGCTGAGTAAGGAGCGGGCTGAGCGCGAGGCCGAGCGGGCGCTGCAGGTGGACACCCAGCGGGAGGGCACCCTCATCAGCCTGGCCAAGGTAGGGCCCAGAGCCTCTGGACAGTGGAGGGCCCGGGGTAGCCTGCGCCCCTCTATCTGGACACATCCGCTTCTAGTTTTAGGAAAGGAGAGTGTAGCACTAATGTCACAAGAGCATAGGGATTAAAACAGTAATCACATCATCATGCTAACAGCTTCCTCGTATTGTCCCAGGTGCATTATACATATTTTATCATTGGATCCTCATATTCCCATGACTTTGATCATTTAGAAATGAGGAAACCGAACTTCAGAGTTGAGCCTGCCACAGTCACGTGGCTTGTGAGGGCAGCACCCCGGCTTGGCCCCAGGCTTCTCTGGCCCTCCCTGGAAGCCCTTGGCTCCACCACCCCCTCCCAGGGGCAGGGTGGGCAGAGGGGACCCTAGAGTCCTGCACAGAGTGCAGCGCAACTCCTGGGAGGAGAATGCAGCAGGGCCTCCACCATCTCCAGGAGCAAGCTGAGCTGAAGATCAGGGCCAGCGAGCTCCGGGCTGAGGAGAAGCAGCTGGCGGCAGAAAGAGCAGCCCTGGAGCAGGAGCGGCAGGAGCTGCGGCTGGAGAAGGAGAGGACCAACGCCACCGCCCTACGTGTCAAGCTCCGCGCGGAGGAGGTGGAGAGCATGAGCAAGGTGCTGCTCGGGCACATGGGTGTGGGCGCGGCTGAGCTCGGGCAGCCCTGACCCAGGCGGCCTCCCTGCAGGTGGCCTCCGAGAAGTATGAGGAGGGCGAGCGAGCATTGCGTGAAGCCCGGCAGGTGCAGGCAGAGCAGCAGGCCCGGTTGCAGGCGGTGCAGCAACAGCAGGAGAGGCTGCGGAAGCAGGAGCAGCACATGCACCAGGCAAGGCTCCCTGAGTGTATGGCACCCCTGCCCCCGACACCCCCAGCCTCGCACCTGACAGCTGAGTCCTTCTTTCCGGGGGAACGGGGACAGGAGCATCTGAGTCTGGCCCAGCAGAGGCTGCAACTGGACCGCGCACGACAGGACCTGCCCTCCAGCCTCATGGGTCTGTTCCCCAGGGCCCAGGGCCCTGCAGCCTCCAGCCAGAGAGGTGAGTGGCTCCGGAAGGAAGAGCCGGTGGCTCAGGACTGGGCAGGGGCAGTGCTAGGAGTGGGCAGGCCCTCCTCCAGCTGCTCCAGTTAAGGCGGCCAGCCGGGTTTTACAGTCGCCTTATTTCTTTTTTACACAAATAATGTGTGTTAATTTTAGATAAATCAGAAACAGAGAGGAACGCTATTATGAAAAATGTCACCTTTTTCTGGACTAAGGGGAAAAAAAGGAAATTTAAAAAGTCGTCATCAGGCTGGGCGCGGTGGCTCACGCCTGTAATCCCAGCACTTTCAGTGGCCGAGGCAGGCGGATCACATGAGGTCAGGAGTTCAAGACCAGCCTGGCCAACATAGTGAAACCCTATCTCTACTAAAAATACAAAATTAGCCAGGTGTGGTGGCAGGTGCCTGTAATCCCAGCTACTCGGGAGGCTGAGGCAGGAGAATCACTTGAACCCGAGAAGTGGAGGTTGCAGTAAGCTGAGATTGTGCCACTGCACTCCAGCCTGGACAACAGAGGGACAGTGCGGTTAAAAAAAAAAAAAAAAAGGCACCCTCAACACTACTCCCAAGTCTAGAGAGAACCACTTTTCACTTTTAACATTTTAGTGCATAATGTTCCACTCAGGTACATTTGGTTTTTTTTGTTTGTTTGTTTGTTTGTTTTTTGAGATGGAGTTTTGCTCCTGTCACCCAGGCTGGAGTGCAGAGACATGATCTCGGCTCACTGCAACCTCTACCTCCTGGGTTCAAGCGATTCTCTTGCCTCAGCCTCTCAAGTAGCTGGGATTACAGGCATATGCTACCATGCCTGGCTAATTTTGTATTTTTAGTAGAGATAGGGTTTTGCCATGTTGGCCAGGCTAGTCTCAAACTCCTGACCTCAGGTGATCCACCCGCCTTGGCCTCCCAAAGTGCTGGGATTATAGGCATGAGCCAATGCACCCAGCCTGGTACATATGTTTTTAAAAACAAAATTAGGATTGTATGTGTTGTTCGACAACTTTACTTTTTTCACTCATTTTCACTCAGTAATGTACACGTGGAACAGGTTTTGAGATCAGTCATTAAACATTTATCAATTCCCAACCAGCACAGTTTTCCCATGAGGCTGCTCTGTGCTGAGTGATTTGTTGTCTTTTTTTTTTTTTTTTTTTTTTTTGAGACAGAGTTTTGCTCTTGTTGCCCAGGCTGGAGTGCAATGGCGCGATCTCGGCTCACCGCAACCTCCACCTCCCAGGTTCAAGCGATTCTTCTGCCTCACCCTGCCTAGTAGCTGGGATTACAGGCATGTGCCACCATGCCTAGCTAATTTTGTATTTTCAGTAGAGACAGGGTTTCTCCATGTCGGTCAGGCTGGTCTCGAACTCCCGACCTCAGGTGATCTGCCTGCCTTGGCCTCCCAAAGTGCTAGGATTACAGGCATGAGCCACCATGCCCGGCCGCATGAGCCACCGTGCCCGGCCTGTTGTCTTAAAGAGAAAGAGTACCCAGTGGACATCTACCTACATATGTCTTTGCACCTTTGCCTGATTATTTCACTTGAATAAATTCCTATAAATGGTCTTGCCACGTAGGAGCAGGTGTGCATTTGTCAGAGGCTTCTGAGAGTTAGTGCCATTGCACCCTGAGTGTATGGCCAGGGTCCACCCACTGGCAGTGGGGAGCAGCTCTGCAGGAACAAGCTGTGACCGCCCGGTATTTCCACCAACACTTTGGTCCCTGACTTCCTCCTTGGCCTTTTCAGCCCTCTTGCCTACTGCTCCCAGCACCCGCTGGTGCAGCCAGCCACCGACTGGCCTGGACCCCAGCGCCTCACACCTTCATGCCAGGCTGGTGCTGCTGAGGCACACGGCAGAGCAGGTGAGTCTCTCCTGGCCTTGGGGATCCTTGTGTTCATAAGTCCTTCCTGCTCAGGGCAGAGGCAGGGAGGGGCACACGGTAGCCCTGGGGAGGGGTGACCCCAGCTTCTAGGGAGTAAAACTGCAGTTTGCTTAGTGAGCCAATGCTCAGACCTCCTCACTAGGCCAGGTTCTGTGCAAAGCAATTTGCATATGTCATCTCCTGATAACCTATAGTAATAATAATAACAGGCTGGGCCCAGTGGCTCACACCTGTAATCCCAACACTTTGGGAGGTTGAAGCAGGAGGATCACTTGAGCCCAGGAGTTTGAGACCAGCCTGGGCAACATGTTGAGACCCCGTCTCTACAAAATGAAAAACTACAGGACCGGGTGTGTGGCTCACACCTGTAATCCCAGCACTTTGGGAGGCTATGGTGGGAGGAGCACTTGAGCCCAGGAGTTCGTGGCCAGCCTGGGCAACATAGTAAGACCTCGTCTCCACAAAAAAATAGCTGAGCATGGTGGCATGCACGTGTCGTCCCAGCTACTCCGGAGGCTGAGGCGGGAGGATCACTTAAGCCCGGGAGGTAAAGGCCGCAGTGAGCCATAATGGTGCCACTGCACTCCAGGCAACAGAGTGAGACTCTGTCTCAAAAAAATAAATATTAAAAATTTAAAGATTAGCTGGGCATGGTGGGGCACATCTGTAGTCCCAGCTATTTGGGAGGCTGAGGTGGGAGGATTGCCTGAGCCCAGCTGGTCGAGGCTACAGGTGCGTTCACACCACTGCACTTCAACTTGAATGACAGAGCAAGACACTTGTCTCAAACTAAACAAAACAATAATGATAACAGTTGTCATGGATCATTTCCTGTGTGCCAACCTCAGTGCTGAAGGCTTTGTTTATATTTTCTTTCTTATTTATTTATATTTAGAAATAGGGTCTCATGATGTTGCCTAGGCTGGTCTCAAAGTCCTGGGCTCAAGTGATCCTACCCCCTTGGCCTGCGGATTAGCTAGGATTACTGGCATGAGCCATTGTGCCTGGCCTGCTTTGTGTATATTTTAAGCCTTTACCCTCACACAGCCCTACAAGGAAGGGCTACAAGGAATGTTTACAGACAAGGAAACTGAGGCTTAGAGACATGAAGTCATGTGCTCGTAAGTTCCATAGCAAACAAGTAGCTTTGCCAGGATTGAGACTGTGGTCTGTCTCACTCCGTACCTGGGCTCTTTCACGGCCCCTGCTGACTCCCAGAGCCAGGCAGAGTCAGGGACGACGTGGGGAGGGGCCTTAATGAGGGCTGGCTCAGCTAGTGTCCAGGGCTCCACCTTTCTCTCAGCTCAGGAAAGGTGACCGCCCATCCACATCTGCCTTGCAGGACCGCGACTTCTTGGAGAATGAACAGTTCTTTCTGGAGACCCTGAAGAAAGGGTCCTACAATTTGACATCTCATTCAGCCTGAGTGGGATCCCAGCCAATTCCCCAACAGAGGGTTCAGACCCCAGAACTCTCCTGTTCCTCCTGCTGCCTCCATGGAGGCAGTGCCTGGGGAGGATTCTGAGATGCTTGAGGCCTGATGGCAGCTCTTCCGTGGACAGGGTGCAAGTGCATCCCTTCCAAGTGTGCCAGCCCGGGGCAGCCCCTGCCTCTGGGGCTCTGTGGTGTAGACTGTCTTACCACGGCTTTGGCTGCCCTGCCCCAAAGCCATCTGGCTTGGATCTGAAGGTCTGAGCTGGCAGCGAGGACCCCCAGCTCTCACTGGGCTCTGTGGGCTCCCCCTGTTCCACAGGTAGACTGTTGTGGGCTCTTTTTGCCTGGGCCTCTTCTGAGGCAGGAGCTTTCTTGAGGGATGCCACAAACAGCCTTCCCTACTCCCTGCCAGAGCAGTTCCCTCCCTGATGAGCTGGAGAAGGGCCCTCTGGCCTCCTGCCGGTACAGGGAAGGCACCAGCTAGATCCTCCCTTGTGGTGTGAGATGTTCCTGGAACTCAGCCGGGCCCTCCTCCTCCTGGGCTTGCCCAGAGCCCCCACCCTATTCCCAGCATTGCCCGAAGGACCAACCAGTTTGGGTGGACAGTGGCCTCCTCAGCTTCCTCCCCATCTGGGTGCCACCCTGACGGCAGAGGGAGCTGTGGCGATGGTGGGCCATGGGGAGGGACGAGGACGGAAGGCGCCTCTGTGCTGCTCATCTGCCCAAAGCCACAGCTCAGGGGGCGTGCAGTGGAGGTGACAAGGAATCCATCACAACTAGCAGAGATTTCTTTGGTCTTCCTCCACTCCCACTGCTTCACCTGACTAAGCTTAAAACAACTGCTTTTGCCATGGCTCATCAGAGTTTATACTTATTTCTTAGAAAATGTTTCCTCTTACTTGCCGGACAAGTCCCAAAGAACAGGCAGATGTTCCTATTAAAAAAGTCAGTCTATAAGATTGGTCAGGACCAGGCGCCTCTGGCCACGTGCCTCTCCCCTCCAGCACCTACAGTCTCCAGTGGCACCTGGCAGCTGGACCACAGCTAGGAGAAGGGTACTATTAGCCCTGCTTCAAACATGCAGAAACTGAGGCCCGGGCAGATTAAATAACCTGCCTGAGGTGACAGTGAGTAGCGCCTGGATTTGAGTTCTGCTCTGTCTGATCCCCAAGTCCCAGGCTGTCAGCCACCCCAGTCTCCTACCTCCCAGAGGAGCAGGCTACACTCCTGGTAGGTGCTGGTGTGGGAGGAAGATCTCTTCAGGAGCTTCTGGGGCTGAGGAGGGAAGCATCACACACCCCGTTGGAAGCCTTGGTTAAGTCTCAAATTTGATTCTCCGCAAAAGAGACTCAGCCAGTTCTGAGGCAGACCTGTGCAAAGAGCTGGGGGGGGGGTCTAAGGATGGGCACGTCAGCTCAAGGGCAGCTGGCGTCTAGGCAGCCACCTGCAGGATCTGCAGCTGATCAAGCACACACGTCTGGGAGGGCAGTGCTGAGAGACCCACAGGGGAGAGCATGGCCTTCAAGACAGTAGGGAGAAGAGGTTAGAATGAGAGGGCTTTGCATATCTTGTTAAAGATGTGCAAGTTTTCAGGGCAAATTTGTCCGAGGGCAAATTTTCAGGTCTTCACTAGAAGATTTTAAACAGTTGAACCACATTTGTATTTTAGAAAACCCATTGGCTAGGCACGGTGGCTCACGCCTGTAATCCTAACACTTTGGGAGGCCAACGTGGGTGGATCACTTGAAATCAGAAGTTTGAAACCAACCTGGCCAACATCGTGAAACTCTGTCTCTACTAAAAATACAAAAAAATTAGCTGGGCATGGTGGTGTGTGCCTGTAATCCCAGCTACTTGGGAGGCTGAGGCAGGAGGATCGCTTGAACACAGGAGGCACAGGTTGCAGAGAGCCGAGATTGTACCACTGCACTACAGCCTGGGCGACACAGCAAGACTCCATCTCAAAAAAAAAAAAAAAAGACAAAAGAAAACCCATTGTGTCTGCAGAGTGGGGACAGAGGATGTGTGAGAAGGCAGCTGGCAATGGTGCAGGGGACAGACTGTGGGCAGGACTGTGCCAGGTACGGCAGGGAGGGCCCACAGAAAAGTGCCCCTCAGACCTGGTGCCAGTCATGGAGGGTCAGAAAGGAAGACGTGTCGAGGAGGACACTCAGGTTCCTGGCATGGGTGACTGGGTGGTGTCACAGATGAGTATACAGTGCCGGGGGGACAGCGAAGCAGAGGCATTCCACAGGCACTCAGTTATAATGGCACTTTACTCAGTGTGAGCGCTCAGCATTCCTGTCACCACCATGAGGGTGTGGCAGGCATCCTAATTACCCCATTCAGCCTTCTCCCAGGCCACAGACACTGGAGAGGGCTGAGTGCAGAAATGAGTGTTGTGTAGCTGCTGCTCTTTTTTTTTCCTTCAAAATTGTAAACAAGATCATAACCCAAGTGCTTCATTCAGTTCCTTTTAGAGACAGAAATATTGCAGCCGGGCGCGGTGGGTCACGTCTGTAATCCCAGCATTTTGGGAGGCCAAGGTAGGTGGATTACCTGAGGTCAGGAGTTCGAGACCAGCCTGGCCAATGTGGTGAAACCCTGTCTCTACTGAAAATACAAAAATTATCTGGGCATGGTGGCGTGTGGCCTGTAGTCCCAGCTACTTGGGAGGCTGAGGCAGGAGAATTGCTTGAACCCAGGAGGCAGAGGTTGCAGTGAGCCAAGATTATGTCACTGCCCTCCAGCCTGGGTGACAGAGTGAGATTTTGTCTCCAAAAAAAACAAAAAGAAAAAGAAATATTGGTGGAATGTAATGATTAAAAAATACTGGTGCAGGGGCTGGGCGCGGCCAAGGTAGGTGGATTACCTGAGGTCAGGAGTTCGAGACCAGCCTGGCCAATGTGGTGAAACCCTGTCTCTACTGAAAATACAAAAATTATCTGGGCATGGTGGCGTGTGGCCTGTAATCCCAGCACTTTGGGAGGCCAAGGCGGGCGGGTCACGAGGTCAGGAGATCGAGACCATCCTGGCTAACACGGTGAAACCCCGTCTCTACTAAATAGACAAAAAATTAGCCAGGCGTGGTGGAGGGCGCCTGTAGTCCCAGCTACTCAGGAGGCTGAGGCAGGAGAATGGCGTGAACCTGGGAAGCGGAGCTTGCAGTGAGCCGAGATCGGGCCACTGCACTCCACCTGGGCGACAGAGCAATACTGTCTCAAAAAAGTACTGGTACAGTGGTACACACCTGTAGCTGCTATGGGAGGCCGAGGTGGAAGGATGGCTTGAGCCCACTATGGGCAACACAGTGACCCCATATATTTTTTAAAAATGGTAGAGCCGCTGTTTCTAGTTTCAAGATATTCATCGTTATTTGCTTCAAGTTGGTACATGTGGGAATCCATGTGAGGCCTCTCTCAAACCGTTAATATCCAAGCAAGCACCATTAAGAGTTCTGGGACAGCTAGAGGACAAGAATGGAGGAATGCATCGCCACCTGGGTGGCCAGCGGCTTTCACGCCAACTGCCGAGGCCCCGTACATCTTCATCTGGAGAGGGTTGGGAGGGTCGTGGGGTAGGATGGGTGGGTTTAGAGGATGAAGAAAAGGATTCAGAAACAAAAGGACAAGGTGGCTGGGCGCGGTGGCTCA
Source organism: Papio anubis (assembly GCF_008728515.1). Taxonomy (NCBI): domain Eukaryota; kingdom Metazoa; phylum Chordata; class Mammalia; order Primates; family Cercopithecidae; genus Papio; species Papio anubis. The sequence continues at coordinate 67,491,610 of NC_044992.1, read as the reverse complement.
CACCTGTAATCCCAGCACTTTGGGAAGCCAAGGCGGGCGGGTCACCTGAGGTCAGTAGTTCCAGACCAGCCTGGCCAATATGGTGAAACCCCATCTCTACTAAAAATACAAAAAATTAGCCAGGCATGGTGGTGTATGCCTGTAATCCCAGCTCCTCAGGAGGCTGAGGCAGGAGAATCACTTGAACCTGGGAGGCAGAGAATGCAGTGAGCCAAGGTCATGCCAATACACTCCAGCCTGGGCAACAGAAACTCCATCTCAAAAAAAAAAAAAGGACAAGGTTAAACAGCCACGATGTAAACACACACAATCCAGTTATGCTCCTGTACTGCATAACTGCAGTATGGAATTTCACAATAAGCAACTCCTGACAAGCAGGACTGGGTGTGACTGCCCCCATGCATTCCCCTCCACATTTAGCATGTAGCAGGTGCATACTGCAGGGTGAATTAGAAATGACGGTGAAAGCTTTAGCTGTTTGGCTGCTGTTTATGAAAACCAGTGGAAGGTGTGGCCACTTCCTGCTGGATGGAGAGACCCTCATTCCATTCTCATTCCATCTCAAAGTGATTATGAGGGCCAAGCTTCTGCTGGTGCCAGAGCCACTGGCCTGGTCACCACCAGCCCTGGCCTGGGATGTCAGAGCAGGTTTCCTGGAGAGACCTCTCTCCTGGGGCTGGGTGGTAGCCAGGCCAAGGTGGGGAAGTGAGGAGGTGAGACACAGAAGAGACAGCATGTACAAAGGCCCCATGGCCTCGGGGGGCAAAGTGCACTGGAAGATTGCCTTTTAGGGCAGGAAGCCCAGGGCTGGGGCAGAGGAGGGTCCCAGATTCCCCAATCTACCAAGTTTTGCCTTTGTAGAACTGGATCACAAGAGCAAGCCTGAGTCCTGCCAGAAACATTCACATCTGCATCTTAACCAGGACACTTCCGCCTTTGTGTGGATAACGGGAAGTTGCAGATAGTTGAGCTAACTGATACGCACCACTGCAAGTGCTTTCCAGAGGGTAATCTTTTCATCCTGACAACTGTCAGGTAAGCACTAGTATTACCTGCTTTTTCCCAAATGAGGAAACCACAAGGGAGACAGTAAGGTCACGATCTGGGTTTTTTTGTTTTTGGGTTTTTTTTTTTTCCGAGATGGTGTCTCTGTCACCAAGGTGGTGGCGCGATCTTGTCTCACTGCAGCTTCTGCCTCCCAGGTTCAAGCAATTCTTGTGCCTTAGCCTCCTGAGTAGCTGGGATTACAGGCATCTGCCACCACGCCTAGCTAATTTGTGTATCATTAGTAGATACAAAAATTTTTGTATCTTTAGGGTTTCGCCATGTTGGTAGGGCTTGTCTCAAACTTCTGACCTCAGGTGATCCACCCACCTCGGCCCCCCAAACTGCTGGGATTACAGGTATGAACCACTGCGCCCGGTCACAATCTGGGTTTGTATTATTATTATTATTATTATTTTTTTTTTTTTTTGAGATAGAGTTTCACTTTTGTCGCCCATGTTGGAGTGCAGTGGCGCGATCTCGACTCACTGCAGCCTCTGCCTCCCAGGTTCAAGCGAGTCTCCTCCCTCAGCCTCCTGAGTAACTGGGATTACAGGCGGCCGCCACGCCCGGCTAATTTTTGTATTTTTAGTAGAGACGGGTTTTCACCGTGTTGACCAGGATGGTATCGATTTCCTGACCTCGTGATCCACCCGCCTCGGCCTCCCAAAGTGCTAGGATTCTAGGCGTGAGCCACTGTGCCCAGCCCTCAATCTGGGTTTTAAACCCAAGCAGACCGAGTCCGGAATCGGAGTTCGCACCCCTTCTCCCAACCAGGCCTGCGCCCCTGGGGAACTCAGTGCGCCGCGTCCAGGGGCTGGGGGAGGGCCCCGCCGGCCGACCCCGGTCTGTGCCGCCCCCTGGTGGCCCGCCGTGGGCGAGAGCCTGGCTGCTCCCAGCTCCGCCCCGCCGTCCAACGGGCACTGCCGGAGCCGGGCGCCTGCAGACCGCGGCCACCTCCACCTCCGCCCCAGGCGGACGGTGCAGGGGCCTCCGGGACAGGCGACAGGGTCCGCAGCGCGGGACCCGGGGGCGGGCCTAGGAGCGGGGCCTGGGCGGGGCTGGACGCGGCCTGCCGCGTTGCGCTCAGGCGCCGCGCTGGCCACCTGTGTCCGGGTCCTAGTGGCGGCCGCGATGACGCAGGCCGGAGGGAAGATGGCGGCGCCCTGGTGGCGAGCCGCGCTGTGCGGGTGTCGGAGAGGGCATGCCTTCAGCACCTCGGGTGAGGGGTTTGGGGGTGGGCAGCTCTGTGGGGTGGGGGCGGGCTGTCGCGCGAGCTCTGGGGCGCCGGCCTTACGTCTTCTCTCTGCCCGCAGCCGTCCTCGGCCGCCGGACGCCCCCGCTGGGGCCAATGCCCAACCAGGACATCGACGTGAGCAACCTGGAGCAGCTGGAGAAGTACCGGAGCTTCGACCGCTACCGGCGCCAGGCAGAGCAGGAGGCGAAGGCCCCGCACTGGTGGCGGACCTACTGGGAGCATTTCGGGGAGAAGACAGGTGCGGGGCGACTGGAGCAGGGGCTGCAGCCACCATCCGGGGAACTCAAGGGGACTCGCCGGCGTTTTCCCCGGGTGCTGGACGAGCCTTGTCAGCGCCCCTGTGGATACTGGCGAGGATGGGAGGGCCCGCCTGCAGACCTGTGTGCTCTATTGGCAGCTTCATCACGCCAGGATTGTTCACACCTTCTGCGCCTCATTCTTGGAA